>NC_047570.1:26662500-27010000 GCF_011004845.1 Esox lucius | reverse complement strand
TGAACGCTTACTCAGAGGATAGAGGGAGGAGAGGGGCAGAGGAAAGGGGGAAGAGAGAAGGGGCAGGCCTTTTTGAGGATGAGTTAAGGAGACTAAGGAAGGGGTGAGGGTGGGACTCAGAGAGTGATGAGAGGAAGTGATGAGAGTGCGTGTGTAGTGTATGTGTGTGTGTCTGTGTGTGTGTGTGTGTGGGGGGGGGGGATTCTATGACCTCCACTGCTGTAGCTTTTATTTACGGCTATGGTGTGTCACAGCTCTGTCAGGGAGATAAACGCTGATGTGTGTGTGTGTGTGTATGGCTCATGTGTTCTGGGTACATCTCTATGCAAGTGTGTAAGTGCATATGTCATCGGTATATGTGTGTGTGTGTTTGTATGTGTGTGACAGAGCTAATTCCATTAGTGAGCTGCTGTGGTAGAGTGGCTGTAGGAGATGATCTGTGATTGACAGGTGGACGGTTGTAATGTATTGGCTCTTCAACATCAGTCAGTCACAGGGCTTCATATTGCTGCTGCCTCATATTAAACACACACACTTTCATTAGAGGGTGGCTGTGTGTGTGTTTTATTATCTCGGCAACTCTCAGCTGCACCACATTAAACACATTCAATAAGAACTGCACTTGCTATGTTTTGGGAGTATCCCTCAACCATGTTTGTTCTATACCACCAGTAACACATTCAACCTAATCCACATATTCAATAGTTTGGCAGTTAGAATAACAGGTACATGAAGTGTTTTAGTGTTGGATTATCAGGTGAATGAAGTGTGTTAGTGTTGGATTATCAAGTGAATAAATTGTTAGTGTTGTATCATCAAGTGACTGATGTGTGGTATTTTGGATTATCAAGTGAATGAAATGTGTTAGTGTTGGATTATCAAGTGAATGAAATGTGTTAGTGTTGGATTATCAGGTGAATGAAGTGTGTTAGTGTTGGATTATCAGGTGAATGAAATGTGTTAATGTTGGATTATCAGGTGAATGCAATGTGTTAGTGTTGGATTATCAGGTGAAAAAAGTGTGTTAGTGTTGGATTATCAGGTGACTGCAGTGTGGTATTGTTGGATTATCAGGTGAATAAAGTGTGTTAGTGTTGGGTTATCAGGTAAATAAATTGTGTTAGTGTTGGATTATCAGGTGAATAAAGTGTGTTAATGTTGGATTATCAGGTGACTGAAGTGTGTTAGTTTTGGATTAAACCTGATGTCTGGGACAAGAGATGCTCCTTCAGGACTTAGATGGAATCTGCATCAGTCAATCCATTAGTCGATGCACTGAAGAAACAGAAAGATGGACAGACAGACAGACAGACGGACGGACGGATGAGGTATTGACCTTTAGGTAGTGAATGGCCCTGCTCCAGTAAGGTGGCAAAACCCTGCTGGTCGGCAGAGACAGATAAAGGAAACCAGCTTGGTGGGAGGGGGGGGGTTCTGAAAGGGCATGCAATGTCAATACAGGAAGATTAGGGGCCTTCACAACGCCCAGTGGCCTGCTGGGACGAATGTATAGACACCCCGGGTTGGCCTTTACTTGGACCAATAGATACTAGTAGATAATAGGAAATGTATCCTTTCCCCCCCTCTATTAGTTACAGTTTAATTCTCGGTGGGTTATTGAGTCAAGACACTCAAGTAATTCCTACACATTCTGTCCATACTGTGCAGGAAACAACCTTCGGTGAAGCAGATTGGGAAGGCCTCTCTTTGCTCTATACGGTCTTTTAAGAGATGCAACTAGAGAGAGATAGAGAGAATGGTGGAGGTTTCTTTTTAATGTGTAAAGCCTTTCTGATCTTGCCATTTGCTCTTTTGATGTGAACATTGATTCCATAGTGCTGAAGTCTTTGAGGCTGAAAGACATTGACCCTGTGTGTGAATTGCGTAGGTCTGACCATGTCCATCCCTCCTGCTGTGGCCCTATGTGCTCTTTCATGTTCCCAGCAGTACACACACCTTTCACTGACCTATTACACACACACACACACACACACAATTTATGAATTTCTATCCTTGTGGGGATACAAAAGGTTTTTGTCAATCAGAATTGTATATTCCCTAACCCAAAAAAAACCGCTAACTCAACATTTTAAGATATTTACTCCCAAACTAAATGTAATCCCTCAGTTGGAAAGTTCCCGTAAGGTTAAACAATCCTTACTGTACATGAGGGAATTTTTTGTCCCTGCCAGGCTAGTAAAACATGAAACACACTAGCTATCAGCTGCTATACACTGGAAAAACCACAGAGTTGGAGAAACTATATACTGTATGTGTAGGAGCTCTGTGTAGAGGTTATATGTGCATTAGTTCACTATCAATGGATAGTGTGTATTTGGTTATTGTGCGTATCAATTTATCTATGGATAGTGTGTGTTTGGTCATTGTGCGTATCAGTTTATCAATGGATAGTGTGTATTTGGTTATTGTGCGTATCAGTTTATCTATGGATAGTGTGTGTTTGGTCATTGTGCGTATCAGTTTATCTATGGATAGTGTGTGTTTGGTCATTGTGATTCACTTGTCAGGCTGGGTGTCCTCATTAGGTACAGGAAGTCCCCCAGTAGGAGGGGAGAGTCAAGGAACACCTCATCAATACATATGCGTGTGACAGGGTAGTGTCCTACAGCTCCAGCGTTGTAATCGATCCTTTCCAATGCTACTAATCTCACCTGGCCTCCTTGGACTGCAGGAACCACAACAGGGGCTTGTGTTGTGTATACATGTGCATGTCTTCTCTCTCTTTGTGTTTTAATGTGTGTGTGACATTGTGTGTGTTCGTTTCTGTGTCTGTTTGTGCGTCTGTATGACTGTGTGTGTTTACAGTATGTGTGTGTGCCTCTGTGTGTGTGTGTGTGCTTCCTTAATAGAACTCCTTTAAGGGAGACGAGGACTGGATGAGACGAGGACTGGAATATAGAAAGAGAACAAGGACAAAGATCAGAAGGGCTTTACAACATACAGAGTCAGTCTCTGTCTCTGCTTGTTTGAATATGTAGATGCTATGTAATTCAACCTCTTGAGTAGCAGCTGCTCGATAAATATAGCTGACTATTGCCAACTGTCTATCAACGCTGAGCAACCGAGACCTCAGTCAGTTACTGATACAGGATTGGTGAGTTACTGAGCAACTAGCATCTCCAGAATAAGCTGAGATAGAGAGATGAAGAGATGGAGAGATAGAGAGATGAAGAGATGGAGAGATAGAGAGATGAAGAGATGGAGAGATAGAGAGATGAAGAGATGGAGAGATAGAGAGATGAAGAGATGGAGAGATAGAGAGATGAAGAGATGGAGAGATAGAGAGATGAAGAGATGGAGAGATAGAGAGATGAAGAGATGGAGAGATAGAGAGATGAAGAGATGGAGAGATAGAGAGATGAAGAGATGGAGAGATGGAGAAGCGGATGAGAGGAGGAGAGGGGTAATCAATGATTGTTTCAGCTGAGAAGGGGTGGACGGAGAAGCAAGACAGCAATAAAGGGGGATGGGTGTGTGTGTGTTTGTGTGGGTGTGTGAGTGTGATGTGCGTGTGTTTGAGAGAGATATATTCCTTTGTGGTTGCAGTCCGAGGAGCTGGAACGGGGATTATCTCTGCAGTCCGGCAGAACAAATATGCAGGACCTTTACAAGCAAATGTCACTGTGTGTGTGTGTGTGTGTGTGTGATGCGGTGGAGTGTATGCTTGTGATCAATTATTTGTATATCTATAAATGTTGTCATCAACAGTTATTCCTGTGTCTTTTTCATTTAATCTTGATGATGTTTGATGTTCAAATCAGATCCCTTTGTTATTGGTATCATTCATACCAGGCATCCTGTGATGTGTAATGTTGGGGTGTCTGTGCGTGTGTTTTTTGGGGGTCGTTGGTGGTGTACTCTGATATATGACCTACGCTGTAAGAGCCCCCCGTACCCAGACATGCTCACTCCTCCGAAAAGAGCCACTTTAATCAGCCAACAGCTAGTCATGATAATCCACAAGGCACACACACACACACACACACACACACACACAGATCAACAGATCACACCTAATCACTGTCTTTATTAGACGTTTGTCCAGTAAGGGAAAACATGAAGCTTCTGGCGCACAAACACAAGGCCCTCCAGCGTGTGGTGACCACAGCCCAACACACCAACTGGGGCTGTTCCCCCAGCCATTAACAACACCTGCTTTATAATCCCCAAATGACACCCAAGGCTTTGCGACTAGAATCATCAGTGGTCTGATTTCTGTCAGCAGGAATGCTAAGGAGGTGAGGAACACAATAACAACATGAATAGAGAGTCAGTTTTTTTTTTCACGGCAGCATAATGTCCCCAGGGTCCCTGCTCATATTCTCATCATTCACTAGACACTTGCTTTCACTTCAGTCATACAGTACCAGTCAAACGTGTGGACACATTTACCCATGCACTTCCATGGCTAAGTGTGTCCGAACTTCCGACAGGTACTGTATGCGTTCACCTTCTCCACTTAACCTAAAGACGTTTATCTCCCCCCATAAATGTTGAACACTGATGCTGCACACCGACACGCAAAAGTATGCACGCACTCACACAAGCATTCACACTTTCTCGCCCCCATTCCCCCTCTCTCTTTCTCTCCCGGGTTCTGCGGTCAGTGATGAACCTCCGCCGCGCTGATGTAGGCAGAAACAGTCACTCACGTTATTAGAAACAGCACTCTGGAAACAGGACTGCTACATGTTTTATTTGGAGACTATATAACTATGGAACTAATAAATGTGTTTTGTGGTGCTGGTAGGAGGACTTAACAGACTGTGTTAGTGGATATGTGCGTGGTGTTTATCTTTATTTTTGCGCGAGAGACTATAGAGAGTGTGTGTGTGTGTCTGTGTGTGTGTATATTTCATTATTTTGTGTCAGTAGGGAATGTAATAAATGCCAGAGGCGAATTCTTCTCAAGCTTTTCTCTGAATCGTCTAAAAATTGTAATATTCATCTCTGTTTTTGCAACACTGTCTCGCAAACAGTTTGCACAGAAAACATACAAAAAGTAATGTCATGCATTTTATATGCCCAAAGACAATTAGGGAACATCAAACATTATGCTCCAGTGTGTGAATTAATTGTGACACAGTGTTGGTGTTGTGACATCAGTGGGCCATAAACAATGTATTTAATAAAATGGTACTTCTGAAGTCTTTTCTTTAGGATTTAAACTTCCTGTTTAGATATTTGTTTTAAGATATATTGTTTTATTAAGATATCTGTAATAGTGTGTTGGGATAATGTGTGTGTGTGTGTCCTTGAGAGGTGAAGGAGAAGGAGAAGTGTTTGTGTGTATGTGTTTAGAGAGGTGTGTGTGAAATAAGGTGTTTGTGGCCAGGCTGTGACTCGGCCCATCACACACACATTATTTACAGGCTGCTGGCTGTCAGCCTCACGCCAAGGTGTCTGTGTTACACACACACACACACACACACACAAACACACACACATACTGACACGCAAACGCGCACACCATGTTCCCTGTCCCCCTCACACCCTTCACCTTAAGCTCTCTTGCACCACTCCAAACAGAATACCCTAGCTCTATTCTGGTACTCTTCTACAGCCTCCATCCTCTCTCTACCTTACCAAGGTCTCTGTCTCTCTCAGGTGAAATATGGTTGTGTACGATACTGGCCAAGCCACATTTCAAAACAGTCTGACCAGGAGAGTAGTAATAGGCAGTTCAGCTTTTCTTCACTGACTCCAATCTTTTTAACTTATTCAGACAAAAGAAAAAAACATTTTAAGTAATTTCACTGATTTAAAACAAGCAAGAGTCATCATTGTTCACCAGAGAGAGACTATCTGAGTTTTGATTTGTTGCTTTTCAAAGAAAATTACATTTCTGTTCTGTGTTTCGTAGTCAGTTCAAGGAACAGAAACTAGCCCTAGTTTAGGTATTATTGTCACTGAAAAGAAAGTATAATTTTGCTGATGGAAGATCCAAGGACAACACAGCTTTTGTGTTAGAGTCTAAAATTACTACATAATCTCCTGGTTGGGAAAGAATCTTAAACAATTTCCCCAGCAAAATAGCCCCACAACATCACATATTTGTCGCAGATACACTGGGTACTTAAACCAACTTCTGCTGTTTTTGGCCAAAAAACTCAATTTCGATATCAGCTGACCTTAATTTGGTTCCATTGAAAGTTTTAAGCACATCAAGGTCCATGTGCTGACATTTATGTCTCGATGAGAGTAGATTCGCTCCTTTGGCAAGATGACCAAAGGTTGAATATTTTTTGTATTTGTATTCTTGTAGGTGTGTTTATTAAGTATAGTGAAAGTACAACAAACGTGGACACATTTACACATCAACATATGCACTCATACACATACACACATTAAATTAGATTAGATTAAACTTTATTGTCATCGAACATGTACAAGTACAGTACAACGAAATGTAGTTTGCGTCTAACCAGAAATGCAAATAGAGGAGGGCAGAATATATATATATATTTTTTTTTTTATTAAGTATATGTATGTACAAGTGGAATGTATAGGTGTGCAATTAATGCAAATGCATTACATATGCACAAATGTACAGAACATTTTATTATGTACAGGTATTAAGTATAATGTATGTACAAGTGGGATAAATAGTTGTGCAATGAGGTTCCCGAGGTAGACATCTGTATGTATCAATTGAAAATGCAAGTACAGTGGCAGTTCTAAATGTGCAATGAAGACAAGTTTAAGATACAAGTCAGCATTTGCAAATGAAATACAGGAATAGCAGCAATGACACGTACCTGTAGACACCTGAAAACCTACCAGACTTCAGGCAGTGACAGAGTCCAGTAGTGCAAAGTGTGGATATGGTTAATGAAGGTTACAGTAGATGGAAAGAAACTGTTCCTGAGCCTGCTGGTGTGGGAACAGAGAGACCTGTACCATTTGCCTGATGGGAGGACGGCAAACAGTTTGTGGCATGGATGTGAAGGGTCCCTGGTTATGCCACATGCCCTGTGCAGACACTGCTTGCGCTGGATGTCATTGATGGCTGGGAGCTGGGTACCAGTGATGTGCTGGGCGGTTTTCACCACCCGTTGCAGGGCCTTCCGGTTGTCTACGGAGCATCCGCCAAACCACACTGCTCTCAGAATGCTCTCGATTGTGCATCGGTAAAAGTTCACAAGGATCAGGGTTTCTTCAGACTCCTCAAGAAGTACAGGCACTGCTGTGCCTTTTATAGCTGGACACACGATCTACCTCAATGCAATCGATGAGAACTGGGGTGTGACTGCAGCATTTAGATTTTCTGAAATCCACAATGTGCTCCTTGGTTTTCTTCACATTGAGGTCCAGGTTGTTATCAGCTCATCATGCTGCCAGGCACTTAACCTCCTCCCTGCAGGCTGACTCGTCATTGTCGCTGATCAGGCCTACCACCGTGGTGTCCTCTGTGAACTTGATGATGGTTTTGGGGCTGTGTACAGGAATGTGGGGGAAAGTTGTGGGTGAAGAGGGGGAGCACACAGCCTTGTGGAACACCAGTGCTCAGGATCAGGGTGGAGGAGGTGAAGTTGTCTAACTTGACAGACTAGGGTCTGTTGGTTAGGAAGTTGTTGGTTGGGCTGATCCCCCAGGTCATGGAGTTTGTTGACCAGCCTAGAGGGGAGACCGTGTGGAATGCTGAGACAAAAGTCTATGAATTGCATTCTCACATATGTGTTGGTTTTGTCCAGGTGGGTCAAGGCAGAATGTAAAGCTGTGGAGATGGCTGTAGACCTGTTCGGCCGGTAGGCAAACTTACAGGGATCCAGTGTTAGGGGGAGGCAAGACTTAAGGTTGGAGTGAGTGCCACAGGTCGAACGTCATTCAGGAAAGACGCAGATGACAATGTAACCCTCACTGTAATCCTCACAACACAAAAACAGCCACCTAATTGGCTACCAGGAAGACAATCTCAGGAAGATCCATAATGACAGTGTGACAGCAAACCCACTGCTGGTGAGATCTGAATTTAACAATACAACTAATTGCCAGTTCCGTGGAGCAATTAAAAACATCCATTAGGGTAAGATGAGGTAACTTGCTCCCTGGGGTAACTTGCCCCCCCCCCCACACACACACACACACAAGGTGTTGCCACATTTTTTGCACAACACTTTCCCGGACTGCCACTGATCTTGCTTAACAAAAAAAGTTATCTGTGTCATCACAACCTTTGAAAATATTTCCAAAAAATGATTCTAATGTAAGTTGTTCAAATTTTTGGAGATGTTTAAAGATTTCCAGATACAGTGGATATAAAAAGTCTACACACCCCTGTTAAATGCTAGGTTCTTGTGATGTAAAAGAAGGAGACAAAGATAAATCATGTCAGAAGTTTTTTCACCTTTAATGTGACCTATAATGTGAACAATTCAATTGAAAAACAAATTGAACTCTTTGAGGGGGAAAAATCTAAAATGAAAAACTGAATAACCTGGTCTGTAATTTTTATCATAGGTACACTTCAACTGTGAGAGACGGAATCTAACTGTGAGAGACGCTACACCCCTATTGAAAATCAAATCATGCTTTTCTAATGTACAGTGGGGAGAACAAGTATTGGATACACTGCTGATTTTGCAGGTTTTCCTAGTTACAAAGCCTGTAGAGGTCTATGACGGAATCTAAAACAAAAATCCAGAAAATCACATTGTATGATTTTTTTATAATTAATGTACATTTTATTGCATGACATAAGTATTTGATCACCTACCAACCGGTAAGAATTCTGGCTCTCACAGACTTGTTAGTTTTTCTTTAAGAAGCCCTCCTGTTCTCCACTCATTACCTGTATTAACTGTACCTGTTTGAACTCATTACCTGTATAAAAGACACCTGTCCACAAATTCAATCAAACAGACTCCAACCTCTCCACAATGGCCAAGACCAGAGAGCTGTGTAAGGACATAAGGGATAAAATTGTAGACCTGCACAAGGATGGGATGGGCTACAGGACAATAGGCAAGCAGGTTGGTGAGAAGGCAACAACTGTTGGCGCAATTATTAGAAAATGGAAGAAGTTCAAGATGACGGTCAATATCCCTATCTGGGGCTCCATGCAAGATCTCAACTCGTGGGGCATCAATGCCCATCAATGGGCATCATGAGGAAGGTGAGGGATCAGCCCAGAACTACCTGAAGAGATCTGGGACCACAGTCTCAAAGAAAACCATTAGTAACACACTACGCCGTCATGGATTAAAATCCTGCAGCGCACGCAAGCTCCCCCTGCTCAAGCCAGCACATGTCCAGGCCCGTCTGAAGTTTGCCAATGACCATCTGGATGATCCAGAGGAGGAATGGGAGAAGGTCATGTGGTCTGATGAGACAAAATAGAGCTTTTTGGTCTAAACTCCACTCGCCGTGTTTGTAGGAAGAAGAAGGATGAGTACAACCCCAAGAACACCATCATTCTTTGGGGATGCTTTTCTGCAAATGGGACAGCACCGTATTGAGGGGAGGATGGATGGGGCCATGTATCGCGAGATCTTGGCCAACAACCTCCTTCCCTCAGTAAGAGCCCATTGAAGATGGGTTGTGGCTGGGTCTTCCAGCATGACAATGACCCGAAACACACAGCCAGGGCAACTAAGAAGCATCTCAAGGTCCTGGAGTGGCCTAGCCAGTCTCCAGACCTTAACCCAATAGAACATCTTTGGAGGGAGCTGAAAGTCTGTATTGCCCAGCGACAGCCCCGAAACCTGAAGGATGTGGAGAAGGCCAAAATCCCTGCTGCCTTGTGTGCAAACCTGGTCAAGAACTGCAGGAAACGTATGATCTCTGTAATTGCAAACAAAGGTTCCTGTACCAAATATTAAGTTCTGCTTTTCTGATGTATCAAATACTTATGTCATGCAATAAAATGCAAACTAATTACTTAAAAATCATACAATGAGATTTTCTGGATTATTTTTTTTTATTCCGTCACTCACAGTTGAAGAGTACCTATGATTAAAATGACAGACTTATGCATGCTTTGTAAGTGGGAAAACCTGCAAAATCGGCAGTGAATCAAATACTTGTTCTCCCCACTGTATATTCAGTATAAAGTAGGCTACAGTAAATTGCATACATATACTACAGTGTCATTGCATGAAGGCTACTTTGCAAGTTATGGGCAAATTGGTTGTTGTTGTGGATAAAAGTGTGAAAAATATTGCTGCTATTTGCTCATTGAGAGTTTTTTGTGATTTTGTTATAAACAGATCTGTCTTCTCTTTTCAGTAGGCATTAGCTTTCCAAACAGATTTTTCCCTTGATTGTATTTTAAAGAAAACAAAAAAACTGACAGTCTCAGGCAACCTCAGAAATAGTAACCCTAGATGGTTTTCTAAATGGCAGGTACCATTCAAGATCAGACTTGGAGCATTTGACTGTGCACCCAGGAGTGTAAAAGTGTTTCCATAACCCTTCTTCAGGCAAACCATTCACCCCATTGTATTGTACACTGATGAGCCAAAACATGACCAGTCACAGGTGAAGGGAATAACATTGGTCATCTCCAAACAAGGACACATGTCAAGGTCTGCGTATATTAGATGGTGAGCGAACCATCAGTTCTTATCATCATCATGTTGGATGCAGGAGAAATGAGCAGGAGTACAGACCTGAGCAACTTTGACAAGGGCCAAATTGTTATGGCCTGACGACTGGGTCAGAGCATCTCGTTTATGTGTCAGAACTTGTCATACCTGTATTGCTGTGGTATGTTGTTGTACAGAAGCACTTTAAGCACTAAAATCTTTAAGAGCCATGCTATGGCTTTTCTACTGTATATTCTGCAATAAGGTATACAGAGCACATGTAGTATCGTCTAATGCTTCCCACATGAAACCATTGGAATTTACAGACAACAACATGATATTATGTCCCAGCGGTTTTAGTGCTATAATACTATTCGAAAGTAAAATATTTAGGCCGTACTCAAAGGACACGGAATCAATGGGTTAAATGTGTGTAAAACTGCAACTTGTAACAGGACAGCAGTGAAACACATGTCTCCTGCAGAATCAATGAGACTAAATGGACAAAACCTGTCTCCTTGTGTCAGCTGGGGTAAAGAGAGGTGTGAAAAGTTCAGGGAGTCTGGTGTGTAAGAAGGAAGTGTACGTGTTTGTGTGTGTGTGTGTGTGTGTGTGTGTGAGGTGTTTGTGACAGAGGTGGGAGATGATCTGGGCTAGTCCCAGAAGGATTTAGGTGTTACACTCCCTCAGACTTGTTAGTCTACATGATGCTCCTGTCTGTCTCCAGCATTCATACACCATAATGCCCCAGACTGTCCTAGTGTGTGTGTGTGTGTGTGTGTGTGTGTATCTATGTGTGTGTTTGTGCGTGTGTATATGTGTTGTTATGTAGTAGGGTGATTGAAAGTTTACCACTTAGAAGGTTACTGAGGGGACAGTTTGGAACATTATTGCAAGGTAATAAAACCTTTGTGATATATATATATATATATACATTATCTCACAAAAGTGAGTACACCCCTCACATTTCTGCTAATATTTGATTCTATCTTTTCATGTGACAACATTGAAGAAATGACAAGTAGTGAGTGTATAGCTTGGAAAATTGGACATTTGGTGTCCCTTCAAAATAACTAAACTCACAGCCAATAATGTCTAAACGGCAACAAAAGTGAGTACACCCCTGTGAAAATGTCCAAATTGGGCCCAATCAGTGTTGTCTTTGGGAAATAGATGTCTTTGGGAAATAGATATATGAGTGCTGCAGAGGTTGAAGGGGTGGGGGGTCAGCCAGTCAGTGCTCAGACCGTACATCGCACACTGCATCAAATTGGTCTGCATGGCTGTCGTCCCAGAAGGAAGCCTCTTCTGAAGACGATCCACAAGAAAGCCCGCAAATTGTTTGCTGAAGACAAGCAGACTAAGGACATGGATTACTGGAACCAAGATATATTTATTTGGTTCAGATGGTGTCAAGTGTGTGTGGCGGCAACCAGGTGAGGAGTACAAAAACAAGTGTGTCTTGCCTACAGTCAAGAATGGTGGTGGGAGTGTCATGGTCTGGGGCTGCATGAGTGCTGCCGGCACTGGGGAGCTACAGTTCATTGAGGGAACCACGAATGCCAACATGTACTGTGACATACTGAATCAGAGCATGATCCCCTCCCTTCAGAGACTGGGCTGCAGGGCAGAATTCCAACATGATAATGACCCCAAACACACCTCCAAGATGACCACTGCCTTGCTAAAGAAGCTGAGGGTAAAGGTGATGGACTGGCCAAGCATGTCTCCAGACCTAAACCCTCAAATGGAAGGTGGAGGAGGTCTCTAACATCCACCAGCTACGTGATGTTGTCATGGAGGAATGGAAGAGGACTCCTGTGTCAATCTGTTAAGCTCTGGTGAACTCCATGCCCAAGAGTGTTAAGGCAGTGCTGGAAAATAATGGTGGCCACACAAAATATTGACACTTTGGGCCCAATTTGGACATTTTCTCTTGGGGTGTACTCACTTTTGTTGCCAGCGGTTTAGACATTAATGGCTGTGTGTTGTGTTATTTTGAGGGGACAGCAAATTTACACTGTTATACAAGCTGTACACTCACTACTTTACATTGTAGCAAAGTTTTATTTCTTCAATGTTGTCACATGAAAAGATAGAATCAAATATTGGCAGAAATGTGAGGTGTGTACTCACTTTTGTGAGATACTTCTACTAAACATGGTGGGAGGACTCTTAAACAAGAACAAATTCAAATCACTGTTTGAGGTATGGCTATTTATCCAAATAGCAGACATATCTATAACCCTCCCCAAAACAATAATTACTATTGCTTTACTTTGGCAAACAAAATGAACACAAAGGACAGAAACTGTCGCACTTGGCCAGTGCAAAATACCCAAATGGATGGGGCGTTGCCGTCTGTTGTTGTCAGATTTGAACCATGGACAAACATTCTACAATGTCCTTGTAAAGTTTGATCCATAACCTGTACAGTACCATAAAGCATATCAGAATATTAATCTCTTCATGGGCAACAAGAGGAATCTCAACACTACAAATAAATGTCCACAATAACCTGCATTTAGTTTCATTCCAGTTTACTCAGAGTTTCACACCTCTCAAGGTGAGCGCTCAGGAGGGTGGGGGCTTATGGCCCACAACTGGTGTTCCAGTTCTTTAGTGAAGCAAATGTGATGCAGGACCACTGATTAACATCACCAAGGGTGTGTTGGAGACTTGGTGTGGCCAGACGCTCCACTACTGAATGCACTCCCATTCTTTCTCAACAGGCATTTCTCATTACACTACACACGGGTGTGGGAGGGAGACAGGCAAGAAAAGAGAAAGAAAGTGACAGAGAGAGAGTGTGTGTCAGTGCATATACTCTATGGATGTATTCAAGGCTAATGGAAATCCTTTGATTTACACCAGAAAATGAGACAATACAAATATATATTTTCTGATGGTATATATTAAATGTTTATCATTATGACAGCGAGAGCTTTTCAAGTACTTGATAAACAAAATAATCATCTTCTTTTGATGTTTTCCTCCCAGTGCCTTTAAAGTATTTGTTTTGAATGTTTCTCATGGAAAAGCCATTGATTTGTTCTTTGTGGTGACAATATGGATAGGACGCTGAATGATTGCGGCTCTCATCTGGCTGTAATAGGCCTGGCTAGGTACATACTGAATATCACTTAGACTACATACAAGTTTACAAATATTGACATGATTACGACGCTCCAATGTATTCTGTAGCATTGTTGAGTCATTTCAGAAGGACGGGGAAAGCAGAGGTAGAAGACGCAATGAGGTATAACAACTTTATATTCAGACATTTTAGTTTCAGAATCAGAGTATAGAATCACTGTCCCAAAGGAGGCAATGTGTCCTATTTACTAACCCCTATGTTATGAATTACCTGCTCATTTCCTTCATGTCTGTTATATAATTCCAAATACAGGTTTTGAAAATTGAGTGTCATTGCTTTTAAAATAACTTGAATATGAATATTGGGATATTTTAGACAATTGCATTAATTTATCATAGCAGGGATATTGGGAATGTTCTCCAAATGTTATGTTCTCCATCAAGGAAGTATATTTTAGCGTAGCTTCAATGTACTGGTCAGAATATTTGCCTGGGGAGATTTTAAATGGGAGATGTTCTGAGAGAGTTTTACTTCTGTATATGCATGACCTAACTCTTATTCACAAGAATGATACTACTGTAAATCCACAGATGGTTCAAAAATGGTTCAAAACCACAGATGAAATCAAATCAACCATCACTAGAATGCTAGATCTGGGTTAAGTTACATGTAGGAGAATGTCATCAACATACAGCTTGAGCGAGTGAGAAACTCAGGTGAATATGCACACTTTCCTGTAAAAACTTGGGATTAAAGTAATTGGTTAGTAAACCTTTTGGTGCAGAGACTCCTCTATAGAAGCCTGACCTTTTCCATTTATCCACTTCAATGTTGCATTTCCAGAGGACCACAAATAGCCAAGGCCATTCAACTTGAAGATGTGTAAAAGGTCCAGCCTAAGCAACTTTGGAGGGAACATTCAGGTTTTGAAAATGGGCTTTATTAAAGGGCTTTTGGTTTGACTGAGTGAAATGACCAAGAGCTTTAGACTACAACAATTGTCGTGGCAACAATTTCAATCATTTTCTTTTTTTACAAAGCATGTAAATGCAATTTTCTTTTTTAAACTTGTAATAAGAAAATCTCGTCATGTCATGAGGTGCGACACATGCGGGCACAGCCCTTTGACCAAACCCTGACCTGCAAGGCATACAAACCCATTGACAATGTGGTTTACTTGGTAAATAGCTTGGCACTCTGCGTCTGTTGCTGGTGACAGTACATTTTTGTAAGCGCCAGTGTGAGATGTTTTAAGTTGCTTCTGAACAGTAAAATATATTTTTCTGTGTATACATGCAGCTAGAAGGATTTCAAAACCAGACTTCCTTCTTGACTTCTCATTCCACTCTGAAATACTTTGAGCAAGACATCCTCTTTAGACCTGACTAGCTGCAGGGAGAAAAGTACCTAACGATATCTTTAAAGAAGAATTGCCACATTTTTCATTTTCAGCCATTTACAATATTAAAAATATATATCTACGATGCAAATCTGGCAATTTGGCTGTTAAAACACTCCAAGAGACCAGAGGTTACAGAACAAAGAACTGAATGAAGGTGGTTCATTGCATGTCACCGTATTTTTCATTAAATTCATTAATTCCTGCTGGGGTGGAACTCGCGATCCATAGCCTTGGATGTTAATACCTGGTGATCACTATATATGTATTTTTCTCCAGTGTGTTGACAGAAGTGAAAGTGTTATATAATGTCGTGGTTATGTAGTAGCGATGTAGTGGTAATGTATTAGCGTTGTAGTGGTGAGGTAGTGATGATGGCTTGTATTGGTATGCTTAGCCCTGCCATCCCTCCATGAGTGCACTGGTTTGACCAAAGCAGTGAAAAGATAGGCCACTGTTAAATGTTTGGGTATGGCTTCTCCATTATGGGCTATCACTTTTTCAGACATTGGAGGCCTCTACAGTGCCCTCTGGTCCCTAGTAGACATATCCCTGCACACCTTAAACAAAAACAAGTCCACTGGCTAATCATGCCGTGCTCTATTTAATCCTGTACTTTAGCCAGTTATTTGTAATGGAAGAGAATGGCAGCAGCTATCACAAGAATGGATTCTGCTTTGTTAGTTCTGGATTCAGATTCAAAGGGCAAGGAATCATGGGCTGGTAGAGTCTTGTCAGTCTGTCCAGTACTGCTCAGGGAGAAGAGGGGGGAATGTAAAGGGACTGACCCATTTAGGAATCACGTAATCTAGATTATCCCAAGTATGATGGGCTGTTGTTCCAACGCGGACATTAGTTTTGGCTGCTAAAATATTGTGAGCATTCACTGTGTAGAGAGCCCTATTAACAGGAGCTGTTCTGTTGCTCACACTACATAGGGGAAGTGGGAGAGGGAGGAGAGGATTGAGGGGAGGGGAGTGGGAGTGAGTGTGCGGGGGTTTGAGAGGGGGACACTTCCCAGGAGCCCAAAGTAAGAATGTAATTTCTAAGGCACTACTCAAACAGGGGAGTTGGAAAAAAAGGTATTTCAGGTTATTTTGATAAATAATACAGGAGCAGTGATCTTGTGGAACCAACCAGACAAGCCATGTCCTCGTCCATTTGTTAGGTATTTAGACAGGTTAAGTTCGAGTTACAGTTAGGATTAAGGTTAAGTATTAATTCAGACTGGGTAAAGACTACAGTTGGGGAAATGCAAAAAAATTCCAATAAACTTGATTATTTGCCACTGAGATTGAAAATCTAAACCTTGTAGCCATCTTCACAAACCATCCATCATCACCTTCATTTTGGGTAATGCTGATAATGTTAGATGCTACCTACAATGTAAGGGCTGAAGTTGGCATATCAAAGGTCTGCTTAGTACTGGGAACGAACACGAAACATTTAGAGCCGGAATGTATCCAATACCTATTAGCTGTCTCGGTCAGCAACGCCTCGGCAAACGCACGCCCACATGTCGGTAATGGAGCTCACTGTTGACCCCATGGGCAGCTCTCCACGGCAACTCGGTTCTCTTGACCTGGACGGACTTCTAATTTTGCATTGTAGCTCGTGCGACCTGAAGAGAGAGAAAAGGGTGAGATGGGAAAATGAGATGAGGAGAGAGGGGAGAGGAGATTTGAGAAGAGAGGGAACGAGGAGGGGTGGGTATTTTTAGCAGCTGATCTGTCACCTGCGTTTGTGTCTCTGATCGCTGGCGTCCGTCAGACCACTGGAGCATGGCTGCCTTGGAGCCAGAGACACACACACACACACACAAACACACAGCATATGTGTGTGTGTGTGTGTGTGTGTGTGGAGGTGTTTCTCTCTGGAGGATCCTGCTGTGGATTGGAGGCCTGGTTACCATGGTGACAGCATATTTCTCCAGAATCGCTCCTATCGATCCTCAGAGAGGCGTCAACGACACAGCAAGACAAAGATAGAGGAAAGTGTGTGTGTGTGTGTGTTTTATTGTTGTCTAGGTTAAAATCAGCTTTCCACCTCATCTATCAGAATACTGTAGTCCTTTATCACAGGATAAAAATATTCTTATTTCCTACCTGTGTGTGTATGTTTTGTCTGTTTCTCTCACTGAGCAACATTCTAACTCAAGGTTGGAATCTTGCTATCTGCCTTGCTCCATCTTCTTTTGCCCTCCCTCCCTCTCTCCCTCGGTCCTTATATCCGTCCCTCTGTCTCGCTCTCCACCCAGCTGCGTCTGAATGCAGTGTGTCTGAATGAGCCGCTAACCTTGACACTAAATCAATAACAGACCAACTCTTTGAAGAATCACAGATGGAATAAGTGCCGGCCAGCCTGGCCCCCTCTCCTCAACCCAGTGTGTGTGTGTGTGTGTGTGTGTGTGTGTGGATTGTGCAGTGTGCTGTTCAGTGTGTGTTTGTGTTAATTTCGGGCCCTGTGCAGGCAGACTGCAGCATTTGTTGTTTGAGGTCGAACAGAGCTTCATTCATTTCAATACCATTGCAACTCAGTCGCTGTACAAGGTTGGGGGTGCCACAAGAGTTTACTCTAATACACACACACACACAAACACACACCCACACACACACATCCTCACAAATACAGCTGTTTTCCACTGCCAAGAAGCACAGCCCTCTTTGCTTCTCTGTTCTCCTCTCAGCCCCTCTCAGCATTTATCCCATCCTCATTATCTTCAACCCGTTCCTCTGCTATCCTGCCTTCTATTGATTTTCACTTATAGGTTTTCATCCCTTTCTTTCTCTTCCATCTTTCTCTTCACTGATGGCACTAGAGAAGACTTCCCTCCCTCCCTCCCCCCTCCTCCACCCAACCTCCCCTTTGTCCTCCCCTCTTATCTCTTGTCTCTCTTTCAGTCCTTGTCTTATCATTTCATCTGCACAGACCTCAGCCCCACTGTTTTTATTTTCAAGGGTCAGTTGGGGGTTTTAGATTGCATTTAGAGACTGAATATTGATATGATTTTATTAATAATATGGCGGACGCATGCATGCATTTCAAGTTCTTTCTAAGGGACGTCATAACAAATAATAGTTTTTGCCACAGCAACACATAATACATATATTTTCCCGCTGCAATTCTGCTAAAGTAATGTAAAATGTCATCTGTTCTTTTTCTACATGTAGGTATGACAGATTTTCATGGAGTTAAAAGCTGTCCAATGAAAATACTTCAGAAAACACTTGATGAAGTGTGTGTCCAATGAGAGTCAGGAGAAGTAACGCCTGAGGAGAAGGTCATCGTGAAGAGAAGAGATGTCTCCCTGTATGTGTTGCTGCTTAAACAAACACCTAATTTACCTGTTGGTTATTCATTTACTACACAGAGAACCCACAGAAGCACAAGCACACGCACACATACGCATGTACACGTGTACACAGACACACACACACACACACACACACACACAAAATCATTGATTTCCTTTCACCAAAACACTCGGTGCAATCTCACAGGCCTGTAATTTGACTTAACAACAAAGTCAGTGTGTAATTTCAGCCAAGACAGAATAGGACAGACACATAAAGGGGACAGAAAGTTTTCAGTGTTAAATGGTGTGTGTGTGTGTGTGTGATGATAGGTCCGTACGGTGTGTATGTGATGATGATGATGACAGTGTACTGCATTGTGTAACCGGCTGACAGGCGGCTCTAAAGCCTGTCTGTGGAGAGCAGCAGTGAACAGAGAAAACACTGTTATTCAGACCGTTTACTGGCCATTGTCACAACACAACCGTAATCTGTGATGGGGTTTAACTTTAACGTCAGTCACAGACCTCCCCCCCATCCACTGAACCCCACCGCCTTTCTTCCATCCAACACGGCTCCTCCTGTCACCTTGCCCCACCCCCAGCTCTGCTGTCCCTTCACCCGTCCTCCTCCTGTCTTCTTCTGATGGGTTTTTGTTAGCCGTACACACCGACAGGCACAAAGTAACGGCGGGTTACCACCGCAGGGGTGTAGCAATGTAAATGTTACTATTGGAAGATTGCCGCGGCTTAGGTTTAGCTTCATTGCTGCTTATTTGTGATCCCAGACGGGCGGTCTGCATTCTAAGAGTAGGAATGGAGAATCATTCAGAAGGTATGGAAAAGACCTAGGCTGAAAAGAGGTATATGGACGCATACCTTTGGAGCGGTGGACAGCGACCTCAGGGGGTGTATTTGAGAGGTGGGGGTGAGCAAGGTATAGGGGGTGAGGGAGGGAGGGTGGGAGGGAGGAGGGTGAGTGAGCAGTAGGGCGGACTAAGGGAGGGAGGAGGTCACAACCTTGAGTATTGATCAGCAGGCTCCATCATTTCCACTGCGACTGGGACCCCTCTCTAAGCTGCTGCACTACATTAGACCAGAGATCCATAACACAAATACACATGCACACACACGTAGGTTTGGGCACACGCACACAGCCACTCACACACACGCAGGTTCAGATGCAGACACGCACACACACACGCGCGCGCACATACATGGCTGTGCATCCAAGCACAGGAAGGAACTAAATTAAATGTTAAAAAACAATCTGGGGCTGCAGAGAGCCACCGATTCATCACGATTCCTGTGTCAGGCTGGACTGTATATGTGTGGCAGGCAAGTTGTCTTCAGAGATCAGACCACAGAACACTGCAGTCTCATCCACTGACACAGAAGCAGAAGGCCTCATGGTGCAGAAGACCTCGAGGTGCAGAAGACCTAGTGGTGCAGAAGACCTCGAGGTGCAGAAGGCCTCACGGTGCAGAAGACCTCGAGGTGCAGAAGACCTCGAGGTGCAGAAGACCTAGTGGTGCAGAAGACCTCGAGGTGCAGAAGACCTAGTGGTGCAGAAGACCTCGAGGTGCAGAAGACCTAGTGGTGCAGAAGACCTAGTGGTGCAGAAGGCCTCACGGTGCAGAAGACCTCGAGGTGCAGAAGGCCTCACGGTGCAGAAGACCTCGAGGTGCAGAAGGCCTCATGGTGCAGAAGACCTCGAGGTGCAGAAGGCCTCGAGGTGCAGAAGGCCTCACGGTGCAGAAGGCTTCACGGTGCAGAAGGCCTCACGGTGCAGAAGGCCTCGAGGTGCAGAAGGCCTCACGGTGCAGAAGGCTTCACGGTGCAGAAGGCCTCACGGTGCAGAAGGCCTCGAGGTGCAGAAGGCCTCACGGTGCATAAGGCCTTGAGGTGCAGAAGGCCTCACAGTGCAGAAGGCCTCTCAGTGCAGAAGGCCTCACAGTGAAGAATGCCTCATGGTGCAGAAGGCCTCTATGTGCAGGAGTCCTCACGATGCAATAGGCCTCATGCTGCAGTAGGTCCCTAGGTACAGAATGCCTCACAGTGGAGAAAGACTCTAGGTACAGAAGACATCATGGTGCTAAAGGCCTCTAGGTGCAGAAGACCTCACAGTGGAGAAAGACTCTAGGTACAGAAGACATCATGGTGCTAAAGGCCTCTAGGTGCAGAAGACCTCATGGTGGAGAAAGACTCTAGGTACAGAAGATCTCATGGTGGAGAAAGACTCTAGGTACAGAAGGCCTCACGGTGGAGAATAGGCTTCACACTGTAGTGGAATTGACAGAGCAGAGCTTTAAGCCATAACGTCCGACAGCATCCAAGTTTGCCAACCACTCTTTCAACGCATTCTACTCTTGGTTGAAACCATAATTTGTGGATGTCTTTATTTGGGTTTCCTTCAGTTACAGGGAATACTTCATCTGTGACCAAGCTCTCAGTGCAACAGGGAGCAATGATTACGATTCCAAAACGGGGCTGTTTATGGGAATCGTCTTCCTGGGGCATACGTCAGTTAAACTGTAGTACCAACACCAGATTGTAGGTGCAGTCGACAGCTTGTTTCCAGACCTGAACTCTGGTCCCTTGGTGCAGAGGCTTCAACATACCATACTGTACAGATACCCATTGAAGTGATTGTCAGGTGAAATGGCGAGGAAGCTTAAGTGAATTGCCTGTCTTCAATCTTCTCCAATCACTTAGCCACCCAACTGGTTACACTCACACACACACGCGCACAGGCAGCCACATGGACACCCACACACTCAAGCATCAGAGCATCAGAGCAGATCATTCCAGAGAAAGCATCAGCTGTCTGCACAAACGCTGAACACTTTTAGCACTATTTCAAGATCATTACAATACACTTTGAATTGTTAGGTTTTTGCAACTTCCGAATCTCTGTTTTAATTTAGGACATCTTGGGAATATTACTGTGTTCAATATGAGGTTACAATGAATAATGTATACAGGTCCTTTTGGTTTCACAACCTCCCTATCAAATATCAAAACTTTCATTGTGTATATAAATAGATACATTTATTATCCATTTGCACATAGATGTAAGCCATGAAAGCCCTTTGGTAAGTGGTTGAGACTGAATGTCTGCCCAGGTCGAATGAAATAAAGTGATAGCGTGATAGCTTTCCCATGTTACCACAAGTGTCAGTCCAACAGATTATGCCTCTATGCTTTGCTGGAATACCCAGATATCCAGTTACATACTTATACTCCAGTTTGTGGAGTTTTGGTATGAGATGGACATTTTGTGTGTGAGAGAGATTTTTGATCAACAACTTCTCACAGATTAACTACAGAATCAGTTTGTTCTCATTCAGTTTGCTCTGGATGAGGAGGCAGTAAACATAGCTATATACATCAGTGTCTGTGGGGTACAGGGTAAGGTTGAGGCATTGTTACCTGAAACCCCCCCTAGAAAACACTGAAACCAAACAAAACTCAACACCGTCTGTGAAACTACACAGCAACCTGTCACTGTGCAACAGAGCCAGTGGTGAACGATAGTCAGCAGAGGGGTGTAACATTCTCCAAAGGGAGCACTGATTTTCATATAAAATGGATGCAACAACATCAACAAACCTTCCACCAACAGAACAGGTTCATGTGCCACGGAGCAAAGCAACTTCTGCATATGTTTACCAACTGTGCTATCATTTGTTGGGATGTCTGGTCAGAACCATCTGTGATTGATTAGTCATACATAGCACTAACCTACCCTAAAGCGGAGTGAGCTAAACATGGGGTAAATTGGTTGAGGCAGAGAATGGCTGGGCGTTATGCTTGTAATGGTTGACTTGAAGACATATTAAACTAAGTGTTAACCCTAAGGAGGGACGGTGTGGTCCCTGTCGTGATGCCTTTATTGACTACGTTTCTGTTTTCAACATTGAAATCGACTAGACTTATGTCCGTGTCAGCAGACAGGATATGGATCTGTCTTGTTACAGGGTGAGCCTGGAGCACGGACAGCGCCAGGGGTCTTAGGGGGTGCTTCAATACCCCCCAGAATTAGCAAAGCACCCCCATAACAACCCAATATTTCAAATGTAATTCTTAGAAGCCCAACTGCCTGGCTACCAGGCTGCATATTGTTTTGCCTGTAGGCATGTATTACATGGCTGACATCATGCCTGGCTGCGCGTACCCAGTGTCAGGCTTTCATAACAGGGGCAAGGCCAGGGCCACGTTAAGGACTCGTGACACAAGCGCAGTTCACAAATTTGCAATGGATGCATAGAGTGAGTTCAAACTTCAGGAACAGGATGGGCCGAAAATTGCAAATAGGCTTAGTAAAATATATACCGCTTCACTGGAATACCCAAAGATCCAAATATATGGCGAATATAAAGTTGGGACAGGTAGCAATAAGAGGCCGGAAAACTTAAATGTACAGATAAGGAACTGCTGGAGGACCAATTTGCAACTTATTATCTCAATTGGCAACATGACTGGGTATACAAAGAGCCTCTCAGAGTGGCAGTGTCTCTCAGAAGTCAAGATGGGCAGAGGATCACCAATTTCCCCAATGCTACGGCAAAAAATAGTGGAGCAATATCAGAAAGGAGTTTCTCAGAGAAAAATTGCAAAGAGTTTGAAGTTATCATCATCTACTGTGCATAATATCATCCAAAGATTCAGAGAATCTGAAACAATCTCTGTGCGTAAGGGTCAAGGCCGGAAAACCGTACTGGATGCCCATGATCTTCAGGCCCTCAGACGGCACTGCATCACATACAGGAATGATACTGTAATGGAAATCACAACATGGGCTCAGGAATACTTCCAGAAAACATTGTCGGTGAACCCAATCCACCGTGCCATTCGCCGTTGCCGGCTAAAACTCTATAGGTCGAAAAAGAAGCCGTATCTAATAAGGATCCAGAAGTGCAGGCGTTTTCTCTGGGCCAATTATCATTTAAAATGGACTGTGGCAAAGTGGAAAAGTGTTCTGTGGTCAGACGAATCAAAATTTGAAGTTCACTTTGGAAAACTGGGACACCATGTCATCCGGACTAAAGAGGACAAGGACAACCCAAGTTGTTATCAGCGCTCAGTTCAGAAGCCTGCATCTCTAATGGTATGGGGTTGCATGAGTGTGTGTGGCATGGGCAGCCTACACATCTGGAAAAGCACCATCAATGCTGACAGTTATATCCAAGTTCTAGAACAACGTATGCTCCCATCCAGATGTCGTCTCTTTCAGGGAAGACCTTGCATTTTCCATCATGACAATGCCAGACCACATACTGCATCAATTACAATGTCATGGCTGCATAGAAGAATGATCTGGGTACTGAAATGGCCAGCCTGCAGTCCAGATCTTTCACATATAAAAAACATTTGGCGCATCATAAAGAGGAAGGTGTGACAAAGAAGACCTAAGACAGTTGAACAACTAGAAGCCTGTATTAGACAAGAATGGGACAACATTCCTATTCATAAACTTGAGCAACTTGTCTCCTCAGTCCCCAGACGTTTGCAGTCTGTTATGAAAAGAAGAGGGGATGCCACACAGTGGTAAACATGGCCTTGTCCCAACTTTTTTGAGATGTGTTGATGCCATGACATTTGAAATCAACTTATTTTTCCCTTGAAGTGATACATTTTCTCAGTTTAAACATTTGATATGTCATCTATGTTGTATTCTGAATAAAATATAGAAATTTGAAACTTTCACATCAATGCATTCTGTTTTTATTCATAATTGTACAGTGTCCCAACTTTTTTGGAATATTGTATATTACAGATATTAATTCAAGTAATGTTGTGTTACTGCATTGCAAGAACGCAATTAGTTTTTTTGTCCTACTGTAGGTAGGCCATTGTATGATGACGTTTACGCGCGGGAGTTCAGGGTGGGTCACAGGAAGTCAGGACAGGTAAAGATGTGAGGCTTAGATTCTCAATGCTATACATGGTCATACTCAACAAATAAACCTTGTTCTAGTGGTTTGGTTGAGCAATGAAGAAACTGTCAAACACTCGCTGAGCATGTCAATATTCTGTTTCATAGGCTATTAAAAAAGCTTCCCGGTCATCCAAGCTACACTGCTGGAGATCACCAAAGGAGAGGCCAAAGATGTGAGTGAATTGGTGGACGAATTGTCTGTCGTGCATGTCACACTTGAGGAGTAAATGTCGGACCAGTTACAGTCGCCTGAACTGGTGCTTGCCACTGCGGCAGACCTCTCTCCGGCCGGACAAACGTCTAATTTTGGTTGTGCATTTCTGTGACCGCCCTGCCATGATAGCCTACCGATTCTGTACCGTAGGCAATGAGTCAGTAGGTCAGCGTCATCTTATTGCTTGTGACAGCATGTGTGCATGTGTGTTGACCTGCACATTGGCCCTTTTAAGAGAAGTAGGGACAAGGTAGTCATCTATCTGATGACCAGACCTACTCCTGCAATGATGCATGGTTTAATGGATTAAAACACCTGACACTGTTGTATGTGCGTTTTTGGGTTTGTGTGTGTGTGTGTGTTTTCCACATGTGAGGGAAGTATATGTGGGTATGTATGGCAGGTGAAAAGGGACTTTAATATGCTATTTAAACGACCTAATGTGTATACCACCGCGTGTGTGACCGTGTATAGGTCTATAGATGTTTGCACCCATGTATACATGTTCCTATACCCGTATACACGACGCGTCAGTATACACGTTCAGACGACTGTCATAGACGACCTACCCAGATGACTGAATGCACGTGTATACGCCCATAGATATTATTCTATACAGCAGAGGGTGCAGTAGCCCGGGGATCTCTATGAACAGGAAGTTGTTAAACACCTCAGACGAAAGGATGGAGAATGGGTTCGTTTTTCTGCAGGTGAGTGAAGGTAGTCATTCATCTAGGTAAAACCACCAGGCATGTTGACTGGAGGTTCTTGGTTACGTTCAATGTACCTAGGTACCATTGGGTTTAGTTGCCTCGGTTTGCTAGCGACATTGTAAAAATCAAATTCACTCTCGAACATTTAATCAATGTGGCCATAAACTATCGGCAGTTGGCTATAGCCTATACGTCCTCCTTTTCCAAACCAAAGTTAATGTCCATTACTCAAACAAGCTTGTTTTTGCTTAATGTTATGTAGCCCTATAACAGCAAGATCTTTTTTAGGAGAAAACATTTTTGGTTGATAATTTTTTTTATTACTGTGTTTGCTATGCTGCTTTCTCTGTATATAATAGACATTAACATGTTTTTATTTTATTTAATCTATTTTATTTGAGCCTTTTCAGGTTTTTTTCACAGAAAAGTGATACTGCTATAATGTGTAGCCTAGAAACGTTCTTTTTCAGTGTTGTAGATGTCTTGTAAATGTACATTGTAAATATGGAATTAAATGCTTTAACGATTACTGGTTATTATTCAATCTATGTTGAGTATTTAAGTACAGCATTGTAGTTACTATATATGTATGAATAATTTAACATTTTGACGATTTTCAGTTTTATAAAATCAATATCTTCATTTAAATAACAACAGCCAGACATGAACAAGTAGTCTTACCAACACCCGCCAATATAATAAATCATTTATATTTTAAGAAGGTACTAAAAAAACATTATATTAAGAAAATGTATTTCAAAAGAGTATTACATAGCATATTTTATTTCATTTTTACTGTGTTTAGTAGGGAGTGTATGCTGAATTCAAATTATATTTTACAATTTGTTACAACAGTGAATGTAGTGAATGTAAAGTAAATGTAATATAAAAGAATAGGAAGGGTGTTTATGGTTGGATTATTATTTGTGGAGCCGTGTTTAGTCTAGCACAAAGTTAGGCAAATTAGGAACAGAGACCACCGCAATTCTGGGTAGCCTAATGTTTGACAATATTCTATCGTACTGCTAAATCGATTTAACATAGCTGTAACCACAATTAAAGAATGTAACATTTGTTTAGGGACGTCATAAAAACAAAGCTAATAGCTTGCTAAGACTATTTAAATATAGGCCAAGTTGTATGAGTCCTTTTTTAGTTTGTCACGATGTTGTACGTCATGGTGATACAACAAACGTATTTACAGGAGCTTACTAATATTATGTGTATTTCACAAAATAGTTGTGTAGTTAATTGTTGAAGAATGATTGGAGCAGGGAATAATTTTGACCACACAGTTTTTGAGACATTTAATAAAGCCATCACAATCACAAATAAATAGGCTCAGGGGCGACTGGTCATTAGGGGCAGAAAGAACTGCAACAGAAAGAACTGCAACAAAATTATGTTATTTTTATTTCTCGAAGATTACTTCCTATAATTTATATAATTTGTGTTAGGATTTTATTTCATGTTCATTGGTCCCTGCCTTGTTACTTAGGACTGCATTCTACCGATTCGAGTTCGCAGTAGTAGGCCAAAGGCTAGCCCTTCTCTCACAATGCAATGTTAAGACGCATGCTCAAAATGTTAGTGTGATCAATGTAGATCACACAAATTTGATGCCAAGTGGGGCTGACAGCCGGTAGCCCCACTACAGCGTAATTTCGTGTTTCAGACCTGATTGGCTGTCTTTCTGTCTGGCGCCAACATTAGTCGGCAAGAAGAGCGAGGAGGGTACATTGTCTTAGCTAGCTTGTTAGCTTAACAAACGCCAGATAACTTAAGAAAAATAATAAAGTGGATTTCATACTCGAGCACCGGTTTGAAACCCTTCATTTGGAGGAGAAACTTGAAGTAAAGCGACTAGGTGCCGATCAGCCACTGGATATTGTCATCACTCAAACTGCTGGTAAAATTTTACATGGAGTGGTTTTTGAAGAAAAAGTGGCTAATGGTTAGCATAAAAAAGAAAGCATTCTTCTGTATTCCATGTCTGCTATTTGGTGGAGATGGTACTTGATCGAAAACGGGTTACAAAGATTTGAAACATCTTTCTGAGAGGATTGGCAAACATGAGAGCAGCAGGACTCATCTGGACAATGCTGTGAAACTGGGCTTACTTGGAAGGGTAAATGTCACAGCCCAAGTTGACAGTGCATACAGGCGCTCCATTGAGCAGCATAACAAACAGGTGGAGGAAAACAGGTACGTTCTCAGTCGGATCATAACATGTATTAAACTGTGTGGAAAATGTGAAACCGCACTGTGGGGGCACAACGAGTAGGTGGACTCCCTGAATCCTGAAATATTCAGATGCATTTTCGAGACTATGTGTGAGGGCGATTCGAGACTTCAGAGGCACTATGACTCTCAGCCCATCTTCAAAGGGACATCTACCACTGTACAAAATGAACTATTAGACTGTATGTATGAAGTGTACAGGGAGGAGATAGCCAAGCAAGTGGACGAAACATCATGTGTTGCAATAAAGGCAGATGAGACAACTGATGTCTCCTGTAAATCACAAATGGTGGTTGTGTTGCAACACATGTTCCCTGACAATACAGTGACAGAGAGGTTTTTGGAGTTTGTGGGAGTCAAAGATAAAACTGGACTCGGCCTCTCTCATAGCATCAAGGGTTTGCTGGAACCACTGAAGCTGGGAGAAAAGCTGATCGCTCAGACTTATGATGGTGCGGCTGTAATGAGTGGAAACGTCCGAGGGGTACAGACACTAATGAATGAGACATACCCACATGCCCAGTTTGTTCACTCCTATGTTCACCAGCTGAACCTGACCTTGCAGCAACTTTGTTCAGCAAGGATGAGCATCCTGAAGGTGTTTTTTGCAGATTTAACTGCTTTTGCCACCTTTTTCTCTGGCGCTCCAAAGCGTGTTACGGCACTTGCTGAGGCAACACAGAGACGCATTCCAAGGCCACTCGCTGTACGATGGAACTTTAAAAGTAGAACTGTCAATGCAGTTTGGGAAAACCGCACAGCGTTACTCCTGTATATGGAGGACATACACACACAACCAGGATGGAATGAGGCCACCATAAGTGAGGCATACGGCCTGTCAAAGAAACTCAGGGACCGAGCCTTACTGCAGCTGCTGGATTTTTTATTCTTCCTTACGCCAGAAGTTGATGTTTTATACAACACTCTGCAAAAACTATGGCCTCTAGGAAACGAGGAAAAGTTGAAGTCTGAGCTGACCACTCTGTACCGCCACACTGAGCTTCACCCTGATAAGACGGCCCTGTCCCTTTTAAGATCCATCCATGAGAACACCCTCGAGGAGGCTTTTGCTGAGACCGTCACTCTGCTGAAAATTATCATAACAACACCTATGACGACATCTGAGTCAGAGAGGAACTTTTCCACCTTGAAGAGGGTAAAAACCTTCACTCACAATACCATGGGACAGCCGTGACTCAACGCATTGGCCATGTTGCCCATCGAAAGCCAGCTGATTCAGCAGCAGCTACATGACTTCATTCCCAATGTCATTTAAATGTTTACCCAAAGGAAGAACCTCCGTGCCACCTTTATCTTCAAGTGAGCCCTCAGCCTTGGTGAGTGAAAGCATATTTTATCATCCTGCCTTTGTGGTGCTGGTCCGTGCATTGGTCATATTTTTGTGCTGGATCGATTGATATAGATGGTGAGGAGTGTCAGTGTGTCCATGCTTATCTATTAAGGTTGTTGTCATAGAATGGATCTGTATCCCTAAAAAGGAATTTCCGCTGCGTTGTGGCCTTCAGTGGTGTTGAGGGCATATTGCTGTTTGCGTATGGCCCTGTAGGCACATTGGTTCTGAGCTTGGTTGCATTCCTAATTTAGGTTTTTAAATGTGACAGTGGTAATTTTACATGTGTGTGAGAGAGGAGAGCAATTACACAAGAAGGTTTCTCTCCAGTATGTGTACTACAATACCGGTAGAAGCGAGCCGCTCTGTCGTTGAAAGTGTTTTGTGGAGCCACGCTGTATTTTGATGTGTTAAATAAACACATCAGTTGCAAGAGGGAGTTTTGTAGCTTTACTGGTATGTAATCCTATATTTTTAAATGGTTTGTGCCTCACCAATTTTTTACATATAAAAACACCACTGCATAACATTAAGCAACAACAAGCTTGATTGAGCAATGGACATGAACTTTGGTTTGGGAAGGGACGACGTATAGGCTATATCCAACGGCCGATGGTTTATGGCCACATTGATGAAATGTTGGAGAGTGAATAAAGAATTACAATGTCGCTAGCAAACCGAGGCAACAAAACCCAATGGTAACTAGGTACATTGCATGTAACCAAGCACCTCCAGTCAACATGCCTGGTGGTTTTAGCTAGATGAATGACTACCTTCACTCACCTGCAGAAAAACGAACCCATTCTCCATCCTTTCGTCTGAGGTGTTTAACAACTTCCTGTTCGTAGAGATCTTCGGGCTACTGCGCCCTCTGCTGCATAGAATAATATCTACGGGCGTATACATGTGCGTTCAGTTGTCTGGGCAGGTGGTCTATGACAGTTGTCTGAACGTGTATACTGACGCGTCGTGTATACGGGTATAGGAACGCGTATACATGGGTGCAAACACCTATAGACCTATACACGGTCACACACGCGGTGGTATACACGTTAGGTCGTTTAAATAGCATATTAAAGTCCCTTTTCACCTGCCATAGGGTATGTGTGATGGGGTTGCAGTGTTATTGTTAGTGAAGTCCTGTAACTATGAAGATGTTTACTGTTTGTCTGCTTCAGGAACTCTATCCTTCACTACACTGGGGAGGCAGACAGATGGTGGTGGTGGGAGAGAGCTTGTGTCTGTAGGACTGTAAGAGAAAATATCTGTGTGTGTGTGTGTGTGTTTAGGACAAAGTGTGTGTGTGTGTGGGAGGCAGACAGACTGAGGTGGCGCCTCACAGATTTCATTTAGTTTAAAAATACTCTCCTTAATGTCATTAGAGCTACATTAGGATGGTGTGTTAAAACAGGAAGGAGTGTGTGTGTGTGTTTGTGTGTGTGTGTGTGTACATTAGAGGGTGTTGTGTTAAAAAAGAAACAGAAGGGGATTCAATCATGTCACTAGTAAGGCTACGTTTACTCACAGGTCCTTACTGCATTAACATCATGTTGACTTACACTATGCCTGAGAGAAGAAACACACACACAAACATGCACAGAGAGGCGCGCACGCACACACACACACACCTTCCTATTTTAACTCACCGTCCTAATGCAGCTCTGTCATTTCTGATTACTGTCTGTACAATGTATGCAGGAATGCCTATATTCTCTCACTGTTTCTCTGTGTCTGTCTGTCTGTCTCTCTCTTTCGGTCTGTCTTTTTCACTCCATCCCAAATCGTGTCTCTCCCCCTCTCTCCATCTCAGTTCATTTTCAGTGAGAAAGTATTCCAAGTAACCCTCACACGCACAAACCTTGTGGACAATCTATTAATCATGTACATATAAATTCCATATTAATTACGCATGCACAACCTTTTAAAAAGGATATGTTAAATATTCTGCATAAACACTTAGCAGACGTGTGGATGTATAATTATTTTCTAATGAATGTAATACTGGTTGTGTTTAACTAATATGGTTGTGTTGTCTGTGGTGCCGTGGCCGCCTTTATCGAATGGAAACCTTTCACAAATCTTGCTGCACATTGTTGTACTTTGCCTGACTGTTGAGGGAGTTCATCGCTGTTTGATTTTATTTCAAATAATAGTTACATTCAGAGCTGCCTTGATGTGATGAACAGTCCAGTTCTTTTTTCCGAGACAGATGTTCAGTTGCCGAGGCCCACAACCAAGGGGAAAGAAACTGTTTTGGTGGCTGGATATTCTTGTCGTTTTTGACCTGTACTGCCGGACGATCACTTTTGGAAGAGCAGATAGTAGGGGTCGGCAATAATCGTGCCTCCACACCTTCTTGCCATGGAGTCGTGTCGGATCTGGATAAAGGGCACGTGGCAGCTGATGATTCTTGCTGTCACTGTACAATGCGTCTCAGATTACCTCTGCTGAGGGCAGACAGGGACAAAAAGGAGAGTGCTGGAGGTGATGACGATGGACTCTACAGTTGATGCTGATGTTAGCGTCATGTCCCTGGTGTGCCTCCGGTGAGAGTCAAGGTTTTTCTTAATTCCTGGTCAGACTCAGAGGTCAGGCATTTCTTTGGTTGATTCTTTTTGTTGTCTCCTGATTTGGTTGGGTCTAACTCTATTGGCCTCCCGGGGGCAATGTGTGGGACTGTTGGTCTTTGTAAACAGATCCCGGAAACCAGCTCACTAGGCTAGGTTCATGTTTCTGTAGATGAGGGCTTTCTATTGGAGGGTATAAGAATCGATTTTCTTTAGGTGTCTGTGAAGCTTCACAGCTCTTTTCTGGATTTTGATAATTAGGTTTTGATAATTACTGTTTATAGCCTTAATTTAGATTTGCATATATTATTAGGAGTTTTGCGTTCTGCTCTGAGAATACTACTTGCAAATTTCCCCATGCAGGGCCTCAATTAGGTATTTATCCCATTTAATTAAGTTGTGGCTGGTTAGTGGACCCCAGACATCACTCTCTCTGATTCTCTCTCTGTGTTCTCTCTGTCTCTCTATCTATGATTCTCTCTCTGTGCTCTCTCTGTCTCTCTTTACCTATGATTCTCTCTCTGTGCTCTCTCTGTCTCTCTTTATCTATGATTCTCTCTCTGTGCTCTCTATGTAGCTCTTTCAGACTCTCTGTCTCTCTCTCTGCCTCTTTGTCATTTTCTCTGTCTGTCTGTCTCTCTCTCTCTCTCTCCATCTCAATAGTAAAGGATTTATGCTTTATCTATACATATATGTTCTATGTTATAGGTCTATAAAATGGTCTTTGTTGGAGAACAGTGTCTTACAAAGATGTTGTTCGTAATCTACTCTTGCCTTCCTCTGAGATATTGCATAGAATTGTGAAAATCTATAGAAATGTTGCTTTACTGGTGAAGGCTTTTATGAGAGTAGGAAGATAAAATATAAAGGAAAATACAGAAACGGATAGAAGGGAAAGGAAATTGAAAACTGGAGAATTATTGATTTCTCCTAAATATTGTGCCAGAAAACATGAGCTGCATGGGTGTGAGAGTGTGTGTGTGTGCATGTATGTTTCTCTGTGTACATAACTAATATATTTACGAAATTGCAGCATTTCCCAGATGAATTGCGACCTCTGTTCAAATTCACCAATGATGAGGTGGGAGAGCACATAGCAAGCGATCAGACCACTGAGCTGTGCAGAATGTCTCCAGGTCCTTCAGTCCCCCGACTTAGTTTGTGGACTCTCCTCTTCATTTCACATATCCACCACCATTCTTCTCATTTGGAATTTCTTCTTCTTCTGACAGTTTTGGAGATTTGGTGACCACAAGATTCAATCAACTTCGGAAAATGAGTCTTAGTGAATATTCATTTTTAATTCTTCAACCATCCTCCTCACTTTGGGTGGGGGCAAATGACTTCCAGGCAGATATGTCAGAGCTTCAGTTTATTGAAATGTCTAAATTATTCTTGTAATGGTGGAGATAAGTATTTTCAGTTCCTGGCGACTGGATGTGAAAGTGGTGCTGATGAGTCCAAATGTATATGCTGATATGTGCTCCATGTTGTGAAAACCACACACCTCAAAACTTCGATTCTCATGGCTAATTGAGATATGATAGGATTCTTCTAAGCATAGGAAAACAACACATTGCACAAACAGCCCAAAATAGTTCTTTATTTCGAAAGGTTCTTGATATTAAACCACTGACAGATGCAGTTTAGGACTTCTGCGAATGACAAACTATTTGTTTAATCCCAAGGCTGGAAACATTTTATTTTTCTCATATTGTTTTCATACAATTCCCTAACCATTAACTGAACTTCAGTTTTACAAAGGCAACAATGCCTTCATGTCTGAGAATGACACGTAGAGAAAAGAACTACAGCGTTTACCTTGAATGTGTTAAATCACTCAACAACTGCTTTATGGAGACACATCTTCAGTCTGTAGCTCATTTAAAGATTCTTCAGCCGGTGTGTGTGTGTATGTGTGTGTGTGTGTGTTCTTCAGCTCTAAGGACTCCATTAGGACACATTACAAAGGCTTGATCCTTTTCATTATGGAGTGTCCTTGGGTAGCTGGGGTGCCTCTTCCATTACACACTGTCTGTGTGTGTGTGTGTGTGTGTGTGTCTGCGTGTGTGTCATCTGGGTCTTAAACTGTGTCTCAGCCAGACCAACTGAGCTAAATCTGAGACATTAGCTTTGCAAGTCTTCAGGTTTTGGGCAAGGTCAGTATTTAATACACTCTTCGAAGAAAATGTTCCAAAAGGTTCTTTGGCTTCCCCATAGAAGAGCCATTTTGAAGGACCCTTTTTGTTCAATTTAGAAACTTATTTGGTTCAATATGGAAACCTTTTCACAGAGGATTCTGCATATTTATTCTGTTCACAATGAAGGGCTCACAGCCAAAGAAACCATTCGGGACCCTTTCTTTCTAAGGGTGCAGATTATGGTTAGCTGAATCACCTACAGTGTGTGTGTTTACCAGATTCTCCACACAGATAAAAGGTACTTTGCACTGCCACTCATAGAGAGGGAGGTGACATGTCTAACTATCAGCTCTATCAGCTACACACACTCCAACCATCAGAGCCTTGCTCATTAATCACACACACGCGTGCATGTTCCCACACAGTGCACAACACCTTCAGCCTCACTCGGTTTCTCCTATTCATCATCCACGTCTCTCCATGAATCTCACTTTGGTGTTTGTCTCCTCTTTGTCCCTCTCTCTTTTCCCTCTCTGTCTGACTCTTGCTAACTCTCTCTTCGTCTCTCTTTCACCTTTCTCTCTTTCTCCCTTCTTTTTCTTATCTCCTTTTTTCTTTCTCTGTTGGAGAGTGGTACAATTTTCCACAATAAAAGTAAAAATTTGTCCAGTTGTTTAAAAGGCATTCATTCCTCCAGGCCGAATACATTCATTACAGGCATGAATAATATGAATGATAATATCCATAGTAACGCCATAACATAAGATTTTGTGTTTTGGTTGGATGAGGCGTTTCTTTTGATAAGGATGCCGGTTCAGTATTTAAATTAATAAAGATGTATGTGTGTGTCAGAGTTTTGTTTAACATTGTTTTACCACTAGACCACTCAGATGCCTCTAGGACTCAGGTGGTGGTGTTTCAGTGGTGTGATTGGGTTATGGGTTATTATAATAATAATTAGAAAACAGAGAGAAACCGAAAGAGTAACATCAATTAATGACATTCATGTTGGCTGGCTTTGTCTAGTCCTCATCACCCTGATGAGGGAAACAGACTCATGGTCGACCTGACTGGGAGCATCTTCCGTCTTTACCAGTCTAACGTGGATCAGACCGAAATCTTCTTGATGCCCTGTATGCTGTCAGATGTCAAATGTTTGGGTGTCGGCTGCTAAGAGGTTTTGCTGGTGTCTGTCGGTAATAATTTGCCATCATGCTATCTAAACAAATATCCTACTTCACCAGATTGACAAGCTGTGTGGACAGTGCTGCCTCCATACACATTTCCCCACAAATTTGACGGGATTTTTCGGGAACGAGCAAATTGCCCATCATCATCCCCCTGAGAAACAAAGGTTTTCTCCACAGTGACTGTGGGTCTGTCTATTCTCAGACCCTAATAGAATAAGGGACCTGGCATGTACAGAACGACTGTGTTTATATGCAACGCGTTAGGCGAACAGTGAAAGGGCACTGATTTTTGGGCTTCCTTTTAATTAGTACAGACAGGCACAGAACGCCCCACTGATATGATCAATGGTTGTGTAATCATCGCATTATGTTTGTGTATGTGACTGACAGGGCTGCTGTTGTAGTTCTTGAAGAAGGAACATTTAATACCATAAGAATGAGAGGGCTCATGGGATGTGATCAATGTTTTTTTTTTTTTTACAGGGAAAGGTGATTATGGTGGAGCAACGGGGAAGAAGTCCATAGGGTTCTTTATAGGGGTTTCCGTTCAGACAGGATTTTACTGGGAAGACAAAACATGATAACACAACACAATTACACGTATTAGGAAATAACTAAAAAGCACAAGCAATGAGTGAAATCATAAATAGTCATGTGTGAGGAATTGCGTGTGCGCACAACCAGCAAATGTTACAATGATTTTGTCAAGATAGCTAGTTAATTGAATGTTAGTCAGCAGATGATGTGTCATTCGCTGTAAAGTTGGCTGATGATACTTAACTCACTGTTAAGTTAGCTTGCTGATTATATTTAATTCACTGCCATTTGACATAGTTCTTGCATTAGTTGGCGGACTGTAAACAGTCGGTTTTAAACAAGTATATGCTGATAACAAGGAGTTAGTGTAGTTTTTGTTTGTTTATTATTTTCGGTCCTGCCCTTGATCCTTGGAGGAACCCCCACCGGTGAGTATGCCTGTGTGTGTGTATGTGTGTGTGTGTGCGAGTGTACGAGTCTGTGCATGTATTCGTGTGTCTGACTACTGGTGTGTGTGTGTTTTCACAGTATCTATCTGCCTGAAAGCCTGCCCCAGCAGCCTCAGGGACCTGTGAGAAATCAATAGTATTCAGCAGCTTCTCCTCTTTATTCATTTAATAACTCTGGAGCATTGGATTATGGTTTATCTGAAGCCCATCATGGAAGCCCCATCACCACCTTTCTGTATCTCCCTCTCTCTGTCTACCTTTCTCTTTCCATCTCTGTACCTCCCTCTGTCTGTTTCTGGCTTTCTCTCTGTAGCTTCCTCTCTCTGTTTCTGGCTTTCTCTCTGTAGCTTCCTGACTCTGTTTCTGTCTTTCTTTGTTTTCTGTTCTCCGTTTTTGTCTTTTTCTCTGTATCTCCCTCTCCCTGTTTCTGTCTTTCGGTCTCTGTACCTCCCTTTCTCTGTTTCTGTCTTTCTCTCTGTAGCTTCCTGACTGTTCCTGCCTTTCTCTGTTTTCTGTTCTCTCTGTTTTTGTCTAGCTCTCTTTAGCTTCCATTCTAAGCTTCTGTCTTTCTTTTTCTCCTCTGTTTTTATTCACTCTGTCTCTTTAGCTCTCTTTGTGTTTTCCTCTGTGTTGGTGTGTGTTTGTGAATCTCAATCCATCTCTTACTCTCTCTATCCTGTCTTTGTCTCTTGTCTGTCTCTCTATCCTGTCTTTGTCTCTTGTCTGTCTCTCTATCCTGTCTTTGTCTCCTTTGTCTCTCTATCCTGTCTTTGTCTCCCCTCTGTGTCTCTATCCTGTCTTTGTCTGCTCTCTTTCTCTCTATCCTGTCTTTCCCTCCTCTCTTTCTCTCTTTCCTGTCTTTCCCTCCTCTCTTTCTCTCTTTCCTGTCTTTCCCTCCTCTCTGTCACTCTGTCCATGTGTTTCTCTCTGTATCTGTCCCTCCATGCTGAGCAGCTGCTATTAAATTGTGTGTGCCTGTTTGCCTGTGTGTGTGTGGGTGTGTATGTCTGTGTGTGTGTGTGTGCCTGTGCATATTGATCAGCGTGGCCAGCTTTATGGTGTGTAGTTGTAAACGTCATGTTTTAACTGTCTGCTATTTGCTGTGCCTATGATTAAAGTGTTTGCAAGGAAACAGAGTAGAGCAGCAGCAAACAATCCCAGTGCTGTCAGCTACCATTACTCTGCTATTAGGACACCAGGAAATTATTATATGACCGGCTGATTTGTCAATGCAGACAAGGTCTGTTGGCGTTGTGTTTGTGTCTGATCCGTAACGTCAGAATTGTGTTGTCTTTGTTCCTTTCCTCCATACCTTCAAACTGGTCTGATTCCAAATTACAACTCGTTGTTGCTGACATGCCTGGAAATATAATAGAGCTGCATGTTATATAGAACTTATTCCAGGTTGAACACATGGGGCCATTAGGTAAACAGCAGCCGTTCTCAGGCCCTGCACTGGAGATGGGCAACATGGGCAGAGATCTAGATCAGAACAAATGGCCTGAATGGATGCAATAAGCAGGAATAGAAGCTGAACAGTGATGTGCACCACATGATTCTTGTAGCTGTCAACCGTCCCGTTAAAAATCCCTCATGATAGCAAACCTATTTACATTTCAAACTACACACTTCTTTATTGTACCCTGCTAATCATAATTAACCATATCAGCAATGTTTGCGATAAGTTACAGGCTGAAATCAGTCTGCCTATAAAGAGGGGCGTATTAAGTGTTATCATATTAACAAATTATAAATCACCATTCACATTGCATTCACACTATTTAAACAATATTTGTCCGCTGTAGATAAGAGGCAGAGCCAACAAGTGACCTCTACCCACCATCACACATGGAGCTAATGTAAACACACACCCCTCACTCACATGGCCCGCGCAAAGGTTTCAAATGAGAACATCATCAAGAGTCAGTCTGTGGAGCACACTCACTCTGCCTTTTGACACTCTCTCATGCAAAGACAATGCTTAATCAATACAGAGTCAAACTTGTTCTATCTGCCTGACTGGGCTCCAATAGGACTCTCTGCCGCCGGATTCCCAACCAACGGACCGCTCAGCGGCCAGCCAGTGCACCCGTACACACGTGCACACGTACACACAGACACCCGTACACACAGACACACGTGCACACGTACACACAGACACACAGACACCGCCCCTCATCTTGCGTCTATCTCCTCCGCTCTCCTCTCTTCCCGCTCATATCGCTCTCCCCCTCCACTCTCCCCATCTCCACTCCTCTCTGTCCCCTCCCTTCCCCCTCATCTCTCTCTCGAACCTCTACCCCATGCTGAGAAATACAAAGGCCCAGTGGCAGGTACAGATGGAGCTGCCGCTGTAAGTCTGTTTGTAAGTGTGTATGTGTGACTTCAGTATGTGTGTGTGTGTGTGTGTATGTGTGACTTCAGTATTTGTGTGTGTGTGTGTGTGTGTATGTGTATGTGTGACTTCAGTATTTGTGTGTGTGTGTGTGTGTGTATGTGTGACTTCAGTATTTGTGTGTGTGTGTGTGTGTGTGTGTGCATGTGAGACCCATCAACCCTATTTTCTCTTTGTCTAGCTGTAACACTTTGACATGCTGCCCTCTAATAAAAGACCTGTTCCGGCTGTCCCTTCTCTGTAGGGGGTGTTGGTCGGTGTGTGTGACTGTGAGTTTTTGCAGGGTCTCCTCGTCTTGTCCCACCTGTCCTCCTGCTAGGTCACAGGAAGATGCCTGTTATCTGAGTAGCCAACGGGTTCATTGCCTTTTTAGCATCTAATCGCTACACGTCGGAAGTTGTCAAAAGACGGAGCTAGTATCAACTCACTGGCTCCAAATCCTAACCATAACCAGTGAATGTCAAAACTCGTAACTCATTATCAGTCTGTATGTGGGGGGGTGATTGTAATCATCCTGGTCTGATTCTATACTGGCAGCGGTCAGTCAGTGGAGGGGATCTTCTGATTTCTATGTTGTCACAGCACCATCTGCTGGCTACTCCCCGGAACTTCACTCCTCTCGGCTCCGTGTTGTGCCGGTTTGGCTTTGCTGCAGGTCGGGACTGCCATCTGGTGTCTCCCTGCAGCAACTGCCACATATGGTCTGGACTGAATGAGCATGGCTACGACCAGAATCTAAAGAACAGTTGTGTGGATTAGTCAGTGTAGTAGAATGCCGTAAATATAAACTGATACATGAACTAATATTGCTCTGGATAAGAGCGTCAAATAAATTACTAAAAATGTAAAATAATATCTAGCCAGGTTCCACCAGTTCCAAGAACACCAGGAAGTGATGAAAAAACTGCTTCAGGGGCAAGAATATGGCCCAGTCCTGTGGTTGTAGAGGCGAACTTCTACTGCTGCTGTCGTTGTTATAAGCCTTTCCCAAACCTTAGCAGTCTGATTGGATTCTGTTTCAAACCATCCCTTGTAAAAAGTAACTATCACAAAACCCAAGGATCTGGCAAAAGCCAGCTGTTTTAGACTTCGTTGTGCTTTCACTAATCATGTCCTTATTTTGAGAGTTTGTAATAAATGTGCTCATCTAGCCTGCTCTGCGGGATCGAATATTGCAGAAATCTCTGTTGAACTCTTACCTCAAGATCTACAATTTGATTAGGGAAGATGTCGAAAGAAAGATTTGTTAGTCTGTTTTCACTTTTCCCAAGCTTCTATTGAACATCTGGACCAATTCAATCCCAGCACATCACTGAATTTAAACGGCACCTAGTTCTGAAGTAACTCTGGACTGGTACTGGAGAAAAGGGGGTGCCTGGTTTCGATACAATGTCTTGCTCCATAGTCGTGGTATTGGACAAGAAATTAATGTTAGTCTTCTAATGCGCAGTTTAATGAAATCCATGAGAGTTCTGAGAGCAATGACACCTTCATTATGAGCAACATTCTCTCTGATGCACTGTGATTGTCTGAATCTGACTCTTTCCCATCCTGTTGACAAGTCCAGAGTGGAGGCGAATCCCAACAACTTCGTTTCCACGATAAACTTCAGAACATGAAGGTACCCTAATCATCTAACTGGGCTGTACTGGGGATTCATCGTAGGTCGGCCAACAATCAGTATCAGACGATTATTGTCAAAAGAATAATCTGCATTGTGTAATTATTTTCGACTTATTGTGCATCCATCTGAATATCCATCCAATCTGCGTACCAAATATTTTAATTTTTTCTCATTGTAATTAAAATGTTTCGAAAGTAACATTTTGTATGATTGAATCAGCATTTGCTGAAATTCAAAGACACATTACAAGCAACATTTGTATTTATTTTCTGCCAGGGTACACATGTACAGAATGACAAAACATTGTTGTCTTCTTTCACCCCAGATACATACAGCACGGTTTTCCTTAGGGCAATTGCAATGGGCCATTTCAAAATGTTTGCAATTTATTTTCCACTTTTCATGAAATAGACTGAAATTAGTACACATGTTGCTGATTCCACACTAAACCTGTAAAGAAACCACCACCAGTGAGCTGAATGGCTTTTTACAAGTTCAAATGCATTGAAAACTATGCATTCAATTTGGTTCACAAAATTCTCTAAGATCTCAACCTTATTTGGTGTTGTGCTTAAAAGGACTGAACATATAGAAAGTTAAAATTGAATGAATAAAATGTTTGGTCTTGTGTCAACTATAATTTTAAAAAATAGAAACGTACAACTTTCTACACTTGCTCATGTGTTCAGAGTTTTAGATGGATGCCAGGGAGTATGTCGGCCCTATGTGCAATAACAACTGGGGACTCTGATCAACTTAACTAGTAACTGTAAGCAGTCATATTTAGATGCTGACCTACCCAACCCTGGCTGAATGTGGTGAAAACATCAGAAAGCAACATCAAACACTATGCAATATGACAAAATATTTTGCTTTATGGAGACAGAAGGAATATTGTGCACATCATTCCCCCACCAGCCTACTATTAAATCAAGTTAAGGAGGAAACTGATGCCTTTACAGCCTCAATGAAGGATGTTTTATGTCTGAACCAGTCAATGGGGGGTACGTGTGTATAGCCAGCTGGGCACATCACTGTCCGATGTTGAATGATAAATTAGTGTTAAATGATATGAGTACCTAAACCCATTGGGTTAAGGCCATGTTTGGCTGAGAGCTTGACATAGATGATAACAATATTACATTATGCTAAAGTGTCATTCCTACATGACCTATTTTGACTTAAAACATTTAAGTAGTTTACAACATTTCTATAGCATTTCTAACTTTTTTTTGTATCATGTTAAATATGCAGTCTGGGGCTTTTGAGATTAGAAAACTATTGTGATGTGTTATATGTTGTTTGTATGTGTATAACATTTAGGTTCAATCAGTATCATACCTCAGTAAGCCATTAAATTCCCAGTTTGAAAGGGAGTGCTTTTGATGACATGGGGCAGTAAATACATGACATACACACAATTTTTGTCTTTACAACCAGTGGGCAAACAATGTGTACTGCATTTTTAAGTCCATGTGAAATAGCGTTCAGAATGTATCGTAAGCTCAGTCCAGCCACCCTGAAATACATGGGTCTACTGTATCTGTCTCCTGTACCTGTCTCCTGTACCTGTCCCCTGTATCTGTCTCCTGTACCCGTCTCCTGTATCTGTCTCCTGTACCTGTCTCCTGCATCTGTCTCCTGTACCTGTCTCCTGTATCTGTCTCCTGTACCCGTCTCCTGTATCTGTCTCCTGTACCTGTCTCCTGCATCTGTCTCCTGTATCTGTCTCCTGTACCTGTCTCCTTTATCTGTGTCCTGCACCTGTCTCCTGTATCTGTCTCCTGTATCTGTCTCCTGTACCTGTCCCCTGTATCTGTCTCCTGTACCTGTATCCTGCATCTGTCTCCTGTACCTGTCTCCTGTATCTGTCTCCTGTACCTGTCTCCTGCATCTGTCTCCTGTACCTGTCTCCTGTATCTGTCTCCTGTACCTGCCTCCTTTATCTGTCTCCTGCACCTGTCTCCTGTATCTGTCTCCTGTACCAGTGGAGTCCTGTACAGAATCAGACCATTGATAAATAACTTTTTTTTGTAACCTCAACAGTGATATATTTAATTTGTTTGTGGTATTAGGTCTACATAGATAACAGATTTACTTGTGGAAATACAGAATATTTCAGAATGTATTCCCATTTTAACTTTTTTCATGGGTTCACTCTGGTTGCCTGCCTGTCTGTCTGTCTCTCACTCTCATTCTAGAGTTATTGGATGAATAATTTCACGTCTCGCTACGTGTGTGTGCGTGGTAAGTGTGTTTGGTCTATGCGTGTCTGTCTGTCTGTGTCTGTCTGTGTATACATCTGTCTGTCTGTCTGCCTCTGTGCATGTGTGTAACAACATTTAAGGGATAGGACATAGGAGAGGATGTGACAGGACATAGGAGAGGAAGAGAGAGGACATAGGAGAGCATGTGAAAGGACATAAGAGAGGATGTGACAGGACACAGGAGAGGAAGGGACATAGGAGAGGATGTGACAGTACATAGGAGAGGATGTGACAGTACATAGGTGAGGATGTGACAGGACACAGGAGAGGAAGGGACATAGGAGAGGATGTGACAGTACATAGGAGAGGATGTGACAGGACACAGGAGAGGAAGGGACATAGGAGAGGATGTGACAGTACATAGGAGAGGATGTGACAGGACACAGGAGAGGAAGGGACATAGGAGAGGATGTGACTGTACATAGGAGAGGATGTGACAGGACACAGGAGAGTATGTGACAGGACAAAGGAGAGGAAGGGACACAGGAGAGGATGTGACAGGACACAGGAGAGGACGGGACATAGGAGAGGATACCAAGTGGCCTCATGTATATGAATTGTTCTGGATGCAAAATACATTTTTTGTGTAAATGTCATGGAGGAGGATTTAGATTTACAAATCATTACTATGCTCATCATGTGGATGTAGGCATGAATGCATCTAATTTATGCATGCCTTTATTCCTTAAGTACTTTACTACTTTGGACCAAAGCCCTATAAGGCTTGAACAAATGCAGTGCATACAGGAAATAATGTGCTATTTGTGACACACAATGTTTCTCATTTAGGGAAGATCTCAATTTCATACTTTTTTATCCTCTGGCCTCATCTCCTTCTCAAAACCCATTGGGTAAGAAAGTGATATGTTCCTCCTCTCTGACATTCTCCTCCAATGTGTGTTGAGAAGGAGTCGAATAGGGAAGAGAGATTGAAAAATAAGAATACAAGTGCTGTCTGTCTTTTGGTAGAGCATTGTTCTTTTACTGCCAGCGTTGTGGGTTTGAATCCCATGGAGGACAGGATGAAAAAAATTGAAAATATCCCTTTAGAATTTTATAAAAAAGGTTATTAAATTATAGGCATGTTTTGGAAAGCGAGGAATCTGAAGAAGATAGGAAGTAAAATTCACACAAGGTTGGAATGGATAGACCTTGTGCTGTATTCATTTCTGTCGGAAGCCTGCACACCCTGTAGCGAACTAGAAATACAGCATGCAGCTGTCTAGACCTAAAGCCAGTAGCTGTCTACAACCACGACCAGAACTAGAGCCTGGAGCAATCTAGAACTAGAACTAGAGCCTTTACCTATGTAGAACTAGGACTAGAACTAGAGCCTTTACCTATCTAGAACTAGGACTACAACTAGAGCTTTTACCTATGTAGAACTAGGACTAGAACTAGAGCCTTTACCTATCTAGAACTAGGACTAGAACTAGAGCCTTTACCTATGTAGAACTAGGACTAGAACTAGAGCTTTTACCTATGTAGAACTAGGACTAGAACTAGAGCCTTTACCTATCTAGAACTAGGACTAGAACTAGAGCCTTTACCTATCTAGAACTAGGACTAGAACTAGAGCCTTTACCTATCTAGGACTAGGACTAGAACTAGAGCCTTTACCTATCTAGAACTAGGAATAGAACTAGGGCCTGGAGCAATCTAGAACTAGGACTAGAACTAGAGCCTTTACCTATCTAGAACTAGGACTAGAACTAGAGCCTTTACCTATGTAGAACTAGGACTAGAACTAGAGCCTTTACCTATCTAGAACTAGGAATAGAACTAGGGCCTGGAGCAATCTAGAACTAGAACTAGAACCTTTACCTATCTAGAAATAGGACTAGAACTAGAGCCTGGAGCAATCTAGAACTAAGACTAAAACTAGAGCCTGGAGCAATCTAGAACTGGGACTAGAAGCTTTTCATGTAAGGGCAATGTGATTAAGAAATCATAACATACAACAACAGATGTTCTATATGGTAATATTCAGTTGACTTGCCTGTTAACAGAGAATCGATTACTAAAAAAGCCAGCAAATCACACAGTAAAGGCAGTCATTTAACTTTGTCCAGTTGGATAGAGTTTAAAGGAAGTGTTAGCATGTGTTTCAAACTGGCATGTTTACATTACTCCATTTAAAGCACAAGGCAAAGTGATATTCACCTATATAATGCCGAGTATTTTAGAATTGAGATAGTTCACAGGGAAAATATCTAATCTCTTTATCTGCCTTCTAAAATTCAGGCGCATTCTGTAGAAATGGGTATCTATGAACGATGTGTGGCAGGCCAGTTTCAGCCTAGTTACACCCTCAGGTAATTACAGAACTAGATATCAGTCCAGTCAAATAGCACCCCACTCTCCCCCCTAGGTGGCAGTGTTACTCCTTCAATTGTTCAGCAATTCTGAGGGCGTTTCCCTCTAGCTCTACTCAAGCAAGTGTGTGTGTGTGTGTGTGTCAGTGTGTGTGTGTGTGTGTGTCTGTGTGTGTGTTAATGTAACGACTGAAACAGCCTGTTTGAAGATCCCTGAACAGATTTATGCCTGCGTCATTATCACACTGTAGGATGGGAGAGGAACATCTATGCTTCTGTGAGTGTACGTGTGTCAGGTGTTATAGCATGGATTTTGTGCACACACACGTCCAGTGTGTGTGTCAGTGTGCGTGTGTGTGTGTGTTGTGGTGGGTCCTGTGAGTGTTTCTGTAGTGTGTGTGCTGTGTGTGTTGCAGCCATCAGATATGTGAGCAGAAGAAGGTCTTCTTCACCATGGGGGGCTGACCTCCTACTGAGCGGAGAGGCAGCCGGTGGCAGTTTGTGTTTGCGTGCATGTGTGTGTGCGTGTGCGTGCGTGTATGTGTATGTGTGTGGCAGCTGCCGCTTGGTGAAGCCACAAGGCCAATTCACCTCCTGCAGACCTCCCTCTGCATGGATCCCCATGGGTGATGTCAGTCACTGTAACACACACACACACGTGCACACGCACACACACACACACACACATATACATCAATGCACAAACACACCTCCATCTGTTATCTGTTTCAGTTCCGGTATTTTGGTGGGGTCAGGTGTCGGAAGAGGGTAGATCACATGTTCGTTAACTACTTTTGTCCTTCACTAGACATGGTTGGGAGGGATTCATTGACTGTACTCATATTTCCAACACACACAAACAAACAGGATTAGCACTGAAAATGTGACCTGTGGAAATCAAGTAATTAAGTGACTGTAGATAACAGATAATTATGTTTAAATTAATAGCATGACACTAAAGCATTTATATCAGCAAATAGGGGACGCAGACACAACATCCTGGCCTTCCTGGAATGTCAGAATGACAGGGATGCTCTCTAAACGCTGCAGAGTTGGTTGAAACACACTATGATTGTGTTTATTTTTACTTTTACAAGGGGGAGGGGGTAATGAGATGAGGGGGGTAGAGAGAGGCAGGTATACATCCTGTCAGGTGTAGAGAGAGGCAGGTATACATCCTGTCAGGTGTAGAGAGAGGCAGGTATACAGCCTGTCAGGTGTAGAGAGAGTCAGGTATACATCCTGTCAGGTGTAGAGAGAGGCAGGTATACATCCTGTCAGGTGTAGAGAGAGGCAGGTATACATCCTGTCAGGTGTAGAGAGAGGCAGGTATACAGCCTGTCAGGTGTAGAGAGAGTCAGGTATACATCCTGTCAGGTGTAGAGAGAGGCAGGTATACATCCTGTCAGGTGTAGAGAGAGGCAGGTATACAGCCTGTCAGGTGTAGAGAGAGGCAGGTATACATCCTGTCAGGTGTAGAGAGAGTCAGGTATACAGCCTGTCAGGTGTAGAGAGAGGCAGGTATACATCCTGTCAGGTGTAGAGAGAGGCAGGTATACAGCCTGTCAGGTGTAGAGAGAGTCAGGTATACAGCCTGTCAGGTGTAGAAAGAGGTGTTCCTTAGGAATGTGGCCCTTGGGGGGAAGTAGCATTTGGCTTGTTTAGGTAAACACAACAGTAAACATTATGGCAGTAAGGATAAGGTGGGGGGGGGCAGCCCTCCCTTTAGGTAAAACCTATGTGACACAGGACAGATGGGCAACAACTTACCACACCCCTTTTTCCTCTATAAATACAAACTGTTCATGTATTCGGTTAGAGACTCCTCGGATGGTTATGTTTGTAAGCGTTTGACGCGTCTCTCTATTTGCAAATAAAATGTATAGCGCAAGAGAATTTTGTCTCTGTTCTTACTCCTTTAAGAGTGCCGATCGATGGAATTGCCATCACAGACCCAACACTGAAAACCTTTCAGAAGGAACCTATGCATGAAATAGAGTGCCATTTGGACATGTGTGCTAGTGTATAAGCATGATTAAACATGAACATTTTATTCTACTTTATAAAACTTATTCAGACCAATACATTTATAGTACAGCTGAGACATAACGGTAGCTATATTATTTATTACATTCTGAATCCTCAAATCAATTTGGAGCCCAACCTTTGACAACTACTAGGGAAAATCTATGCTCCACCAATGAGGTCCAGATTGTTTTCAGAGCGATAATAGTGCTGATAATGCTGTGTTCTGAAAACACAACAATAAATTCAGAGATATGACCGCAGTTAGCTGGCCCCCTTTCCCTTCAGGCCTGACCTTTCAGAACTCATCAGAACTCTCATTACCATACCATTTCATTACCGCACACGGCCATAGAATTGTTAGAATAGAAGCCAGCTCCTGTGGAACCCCACCACTGTCCTAATGAGATTCTAATGTGCCACTGCTTCTTGATAGGACCAAAACAAACAAATTGTCACATTGGCTCCGTCAGCTCCATCATTAGTAATTTGCGATGTTGTCTTTCTCGCCTTCATTCTCCACCGTCTCTCCACCGAGCTGCCTTTTCCTAAGTTGCAGTTTTTTTTTTAAACGTGGTCAATTTCTTCCTCCAAAACGATAAATGTAATCTTTTTATGTACTACTTCCCTCAGATTGATGCACGTATGACAACCCACTGCCAAATACATCGCAAATGTATACACTCATACATAAAGACTGTCACAAGCATGCATTGAAATATACACTTATTCGTCCTGGTTCAAGGTTGTGGAGCAATTGCATGTATCAGGTTCACATTTCAAGCAGTTGAAATACTTTTGGGACTGCTTCGTGTCTATGAAAATCAGGGAAATAATGCATTGCATTTTTGATTAAATACATGATTTGTTGAAGATATACAGTGGATATAAAAAGTCTACACACCCCTGTTGAAATGCCAGGTTCTTGTGATGTAAAAGAATGAGACAAGGATAAATCATGTCAGAACATTTTCCACCTTTAATGTGACCTATAACATGAACAATTCAATTGAAAAACAAACTGAAATCTTTGAGGGGGAAAAATACAAAATAAAAAACTCACAAAAACCTGGTTGCATAAGTGTACACACCCTTAAACTGATAATTTGTTGATTTTATTACAGGACTCAGTCATTTTGGGTAGGAGTCTATTAGCATGGCAGACCTTGACGTGGCAATATTTGCCCACTCTTCGTTGTAAAAGCGCTCCAAATCGGTCAGATTGCGAGGACATTTCCTGTGCACAGCCCTCTTCAGATCATCCCACAGATGTTCAATTGGATTCAGATCTGGGCTCTGGCTGGGCCATTCCAAAACATTTATCTTCTTCTGGTGAAGCCATGCTTTTCTGGATTTGGATGTGTGCTTTGGGTCGTTGTCGTGCTGAAAGGTGAATTTCATCTTCAGCTTTCTAACGGACGCCTGAAGGTTTTGTGCCAAAATTGCCTGGTATTTGGAACTTTTCATAATTCCCTCCAGCTGAAGAAAAACACCCTCAAAGCATGATGCTGCCACCACCATGCTTCACTGTGGGTATGGTGTTCTTTGGGTGATGTGCAGTTTTGTTTTGGTGCCAAACATACCTTTTGGAATTATGGACAAAAGATCAACATCAGACCATAACACGTTTTCCCACGTGCTTTTGGGGGACTTGATGTTTGTTTTTACCAACTTCAGCCTTGAAGGAAAAGGCTTCCATCTTGCCACCCTACCCCATAGCCCATTCATATGAAAAATATGGGAGATTGTTTTCACATGTAGCACACAGCCAGTACTTGCCAGAAATTCCTGCAGTTACTTAAATGTTGCTGTAGGCCTCTTGGTGGCCTCCCTGGCCAGTTTTCTTCATATCTTTTCATCAATTTTGGAAGGACGTCCAGTTCTTGGTAATGTCTCTGTTGTGCCATATTTTCTCCACTTGATGATGACTTCACTGTGTTCCATGGTATATCTAATGCTTTGAAAATTATTTTGTACCCTTCTCCCGACTGATATCTCTCAACAATAAAATCCCTCTGATGCTTTGGAAGCTTTCTGCCGACCATGGAGATGCAGCTAAGAAAATGTCAGGAAAATCCTACAAGCACAGCTGAACTTAGCACAGCTGATTAATCAGAGTCACTTTAAATGATGGTAGGTGTGTAATGACTTCTATTTACCGTGAGTTTGAATGTGATTGGTTAATTCTGAGTGCAGATTTCAGTTTGTTTTTCAATTGAATTGTTCACATTATAGGTCACACTAAAAGTGGAAAACGTTCTGACATGATTCATCTTTGTCTCATTCTTTTACATCACAAGAACCTGGCATTTTCACAGGGGTGTGTACACTTCTTAAATCCACTGTATGTTATTTAATCAAGACGTTTTGGATAGATATTCCTGTAAGTAACACTGATCCCACAAAGTGCATGAAAGCCACAGGCAAAAACTAGCCTTCACTGTGCATGGTATGTCTTTATCATCAACACATAGGAAGCTCTGTAGATTAGAAGTGATGACTCTTTGACATCAATCGATTCCACCATACTGTTTTTGCTAAAGTTCAAAACTGAAATTGATAACCGCTTTGTACTGTATGGGTTGTTTTAGAAAGCATGATACTTTTAGCCATATTTCATTATCAATTTTAATATCAATAACATTATAGGAAATCACAAATGAGAAGTTTTAATGTGGATAAATGCAAATTATAAGATTATTTTTATCAACTGAGCAACCTGTTCAGGTTGAGCAGGGGGACCTTGCGTGCAATGCAGGATTTAAATCCATGACGGCTTAGTGTGTTACTAATGGTTTTCTTTGAGACTGTGGTCCCAGCTCTCTTCAGGTCATTGACCAGGTCCTACAGTGTAGTTCTGGGCTGATCCCTCACCTTCCTCATGATCATTGATGCCCCACAAGGTGAGATCTTGCATGGAGCCCCAGACCGAGGCAGATTGACCGTCATCTTGAACTTCTTCCATTTTCTAATAATTGCGCCAACAGTTGTTGCCTTCTCAGCAAGCTGCTTGCCTATTGTCCTGTAGCCCATCCCAGCCTTGTGCAGGTCTACAATTTTATCCCTGATGTCCTTACACAGCTCTCTGGTCTTGGCCATTGTGGAGAGGTTGGAGTCTGTTTGATTGACTGTGTGGACAGGTGTCTTTTATACAGGTAACGAGTTCAAACAGTTAATACAGGTGATGAGCGGAGAACAAGAGGGCTTCTTAAGGAAAACTAACAGGTCTGTGAGAGCCGGAATTCTTATTGGTTGGTAGGTGATCAAATACTTATCTCATGCAATAAAATGCAATAAAATGCAAAAGAATTACTTAAAAATCGTACAATGTGATTTTCTGGATTATTATTTTTTTGATTCCATCACTCACAGTTGAAGAGTACCTATGATAAAAATTACAGACTTTTACATGCTTTGTAAGTGGGTAAACATGCCAAATCGGCAGTGTATCAAATATTTGTTCTCCCCACTATTTGAGTTGACCACGGGCATAGCGTGGTGACGCCTGGCCAGATCTGTGATGTTCCTTTGCCAGGAAGCTAAAACTTAGTAAACGTTAGATCTTCCAGTAAGACCAGAATCCCAAGCATACCTCCAAATTCACACAAAAATGCAATGGCCATCACAGTCCCCTGACCTAATCCCACCTGAAACCTGTGGGGGGAGCTGAGTGTACAAACGAGAACCAAGGATTCTAAGGATCTGAAATGTTTCTGTACGGAGGATTGGTCTCAAATCCCTTCCTATGTGTTCTCCCACCTCAGCAGACTTTATAAGAGACAAATCAGAGCTGTGTCTTAAAGGGAAGGTCCACAATGTTCTAAATGTATGCGTGACAATAATTGTGGAACCCTTGTTTTTAAATGTATGTGTGGTTTCTTGATGACTATTTTTTTTCTATAATTATTGAGGAAGGGTCTGAACTCTGGATTATTCATCACTTAAATATCCTAGTTGTATTTGATTTTTCCAGCTTACTTAACTTACTTTTTAGATGACATGGCAAACACATGTAGGGAAAATGGACAACCCTGTTTATTTCCCCTTGATGGTTCAATACTTAGTGAAGAGTAACAATTATTTATTAGTTTACATCTGGGGTTGCTGTACATACATTTTAATCCATTGTATGTAGCCCCTAAATAAATAGTTCTCACATTTATTTACAGATTCTAATCATTCTTAATGAAACGCCTTTATGATAGGCCAGGGTAAAATCATTGCCCTGCTGAAAGATCCACCAACAAATCAGTTTTAGTCTCCTAACAGAGGCAGATATATTTTGCACTAGAATGTCCTTATACTTGATAGGGTCTATAACGTTATTCCCTGGTCTGAAAAAGCCAGGGAATAACGTTAACCACCCACCAAATCTGGGTATATTTTGAGTGCAGGTAAATTGGTCAGTTGTACCAAGCACGTTTGACAGGTAACCAACATGTGTACAGGAATTATATTTTCTAACTGCAAAAAAACATGATCCTGGTTCATCTATTATGATACAAAAACACCACACCGTCAAAGAATGACTTGTATTTTGACAGTCTTCCTCTAATCTCATCTCTAGAGCATCTCAACTCTAGACCATTTAATCTTTAGACCATCTCAACTCAATTTGCATGCGCAATATTTTACAGGAGAGATGCTTGCAATTCACCTGATAGAACAAACAGGCTAACAAGACCAATGAGTCAAATGTCAACCTGGGGTCTGATGGACTTGTTTTTGTGTGTGTGTGTGTGTTTATGTATGCGTGTGTTTGTGAGAGAGGTGGAGAGAGAGAGCTGTGTGTGTGAGAGAAAAGACAATGTGGTTTGTGTGTAATACAGAATGCGTATGTGTGTGAGAGAAAGGGGTGTTTGTGTGATAGAGATTGTGTGTGTTTGAGAGAGAATGTCTGTGTGTGAGAGAGAGGGGGTAGGTGAGAGGGTTTGTGAACCATGAAGTGTCTGTGTCAGGTTATCTGAAAACTAAAGATTGTAAAGTTTTTTTTGTGTTTACCAATTCCCCACTCCAATGATATGCAGATCATTATCTTTTTATTTATCATTATTCCAAATTGCAGGTAGAGCTTTGGTAATGAGCAAATACTTTTTTTCAGCAGTTGCCCGCTCGGTGTAACAGTGTAAACTAAAATTCTATGAGTAATAATGAGTAGAGGAGGATCAGGGACAGGTTGTTCTGTAGCACTGGCACAAAACGTATCAAACATGGCCACAGGTGTCCACAGTGGCGGGTGAAAAGAACACTTATGGCACTTGGTATAATAACAGTTTTGCAGGTTTTCTTTAAAAAGCCAATTTTCTTTGCGTAATAGCCCCACGTTGTGTAGAGTTGTGGGACATGTACATTCCAACCAAATCTTAATAAAAAACTATTTAAAAAGGCCAGCGGGAGCTGTCAGTTGGCTACATGCTTATATATGCTATCTGGCCAGTGTTTTTCAAAAATGCATTTCTTTATACAGAATATCACCCTATTCCCTGTTTTAAATGGGTCCATACAGCTATTTTAGCCGCACAGAAAGATTTCCTTTCAGCATTTCATTGTCTTTTCTTACAGAGGCTGGCTCAACCAATGAACAGTTGGGCCTGTCTAATGGTGAATGAGAGCTCTTTGAAATATTTGGGAAATGCAAAACTTTTCTACTGAACCTTTAGATCTCTGTGAAACACCATCTCTGTGTGAGGTGAATCATCTTTTTATCTATAATGACTATTTGAGATTTGGCGCAATGCCGTTTCAATAGATAAGAGTCCAAGCTCATCCCTCCCTATTTCTTCATATTTTTTCTTTCCACGTACTGTCTCGCTGAGTCTTTCTTTCTCTCAACTTGTTTCTCCAACTCCCTCTCAGTCTAAGTAATGAAACTGGGCACTATTTTACATTTCAGGAGAACAGATGTCTCTGACAGTTTGGTTGGCAGATAAAGTATCAAACAACAGATCTGTTGGCAGACCTGACACCATCCGAAACCCAGCGGAGACCTGGGCTTTGAGAATGAGGTGTGGAGAATATTTAAGTGTTTTTGCACAAAACAGAAATGTTTGTGACTTATTTTTTATTGGTGTTAGTGTCTCTGCTCTTTTAGGGCATTAGTTGGTAAAATATGCCAATGCATTCCTGGCATGTGTGGTTGCATTCCAAATGGCAGCCACATCGCACTAAAGTCCTCTACTTTTACAAGCACCCATAAGGTTGGGTACCATTTGGGACATGTCATGTGTGTTCAGTCCTTTTAGCTCCATTACATATAATGCTTCTTCCCTGTTAGAGCTAGTCCAGAGAGTCCAGTTCTAGCCCCATAGGGATCTGGTCAAAAGTAGGAGGCCTAATGTTTTATTCAGCTGCTGTTCCCAGATCAAACCCTTAGCTTCAGAGGGGATGGCATTCAAAGCATTCCCCTACCGACTGTGTGTTAAAACAAAAGGTATGCAATCTTGACCTTCCTCCTATTGGAGTGGCCTATGCACAAATAGTGATGATGAATCAGAAAATAAGAAAGTTTGTGAGGGAGCAGCACTTTCATTTGGAGAAGTTATAGAGAAATGGTGATGAGGAGATTTTTGTCAGTCAATCTCATACCTTAAAGACCCACTGCTCCCTGTTCAATGTGATAATGAAAAAGCATCCAGTGAATACTAAGTACTTTATGTACAGTACTGCAAACCTTTCGCTCCCCAACCATTACAACAGGAGTTTCCGTAGCAGCAACTAGGGTCACTTTGTCTCAGGTTTTTCAGAAATCCTAGTAAAATAATTATGTAATGAGGGAAACATGGGATTTTTGAAAATAATATACAGAGCGACTTACAATATATTAAAATGACTGGAAAACATTTCCTCCTAGAAATGTTGCATGGTAGGCTGCTTTTGGAGCTTTGAACAGGAGATCTGCAAATATGTTCATGGTTCCCTTTTGATGTTTAAGCATTTTGAACAAACAGCTTTTGGCAACCACATGAGCTGTCAGTTTTCTGTGAAAAGAACTAAATGAGCAAGCTCCCCCAAAAAGACTGGGAATGCCCTTCACTGGTGGTTGTAATTTGGGAATCCAACACATGTTGGTATCTCCTTCATCCACCCCACTGGCAGTAGAACCTCAAAGAGCAGAGTCATTGAATGTGGTCGCGCACTTGCGACACCTTGTGACGGCTTGGCGATGTGACCTCAATCAAGGCAGAAGGCTGTAGAGTGCATTTATTCCCATGCTTGAGGATCCAGGTGTAGACTTCTCTTGGTCAATGAAGCAACATGATAGGAACTAGAACAAGATTGGATGTGCTTTAAAAAAAAAAGTAAATACTTGAAGGCAGTTGACAACATATAAATACATAAAGACAACCTACTAAATAATATTAGGTTATTTTAAGCTAATTAAAGAATTAAACAACAAAAAAGATTTGATCACCTCCGTCATATAATTTTTCCTAACCATTGACTTGAAGACTTGAAAAACAAATATTTGGGACTTGTGTCTTGATACAATCTGTGCTGTGGAACTTGGGACTTACTTGAGACTTACCCCATTATTACTTGGGACTCAACACACGAGTTGTTTAAAATTTAAGACTTGCTTAGTGCTTGCAAAAATATGACTTGGTCCCATGTCTACAAAATGGTAAATCAAGAAATGCAGAGAAATCATGGTAAAAGCTGTAAATTAAAAAAAAAGGCAACCAGGCACATTTTCACAAAACAATCTAACAATCTAAACAAATCTATTCATCAGTCAATCCAATTGAGATGATCCCTGTCATACAGTGTGATTGTCCTAAAGTACTAAAATATTGTAAAACGTGGTAGGAAAGTATTAGACAGCAAATATATTGAGAGCATGCTCTCCTTGTTCTGTCTCTGCCCTTATAACTGCATGGAGATTAATTACTTGGAGTCAGATACTGGCCGACTGACACAGCACCGCTTACACAGCGGACATGCCACAACACAGCACAAGATCACACAGGAGACACACTGACACTCAGGAGAGTCAAAGGAGACACACATTAGACCAACAGTAAACACACAGGAGAAACACCTGAGACACACTGGAGACACACATTAGACAAACAGTAAACACACAGGAGAAACACCTGAGACACACTTGAGACACATATTAGACAAACAGTAAACACACGGGAGAAACACCTGAGACACACTGGAGACACATATTTTACACTCAGAGTCAAGCACTCACACACACATATGCCCTAACATATCTAATGACATGCAATGACTGATATTACCATATTATGCTTAGGATGTGACGCTGTACATGTGCGATCATGATTTATCATGCCTGTGATCATGATTTATCATGCCTGTGATCATGATTAATCGTGTCTGTGATCATGATTAATCGGGCCTGTGATCATGATTAATCGGGCCTGTGATTGTGATTAATTGTGCCTGTGATTGATCATGCCTGTGATCATGATTAATCGTGCCTGTGATCATGATTAATCGTGCCTGTGATCATGATTAATCGGGCCTGTGATTGTGATTAACCGTCCTGTGATTGTGATTAATCGTGCCTGTGATCATGATTAATCGTGCCTTCGATTGTGATTAACTGTGCCTGTGTCAGTTGCCCCGTTTATACCTGACTCTAACATACAGCATTCGTCCTGATCTTGTCCTGATCTTCATCTGATATCGTCTTCTTACGCTAATAAGATCTTATCACCATCAGATCAAGGTCAGATCACAATGCAGCATTTCACTGATTAAACGATGCAGGCACAAGATGAGGACAAAGGAGGAATGTTAGCGCCAGTTGTAAATGAGGCTTGTGTGTGACAAAAATGGCTGCCTGCCTGAATAGGTTGTGATCTGTCTGGGAGCATATGCCAGGGTGTAGGTGTGAGAAGCTGCAGATGGACAAGTAGCTCTTCACTGTTTATTACCATTTAATTAGAGGTGTTGTGCAGGAAAACCAAAACCGTAGAGAGAGATATTGACAACTCTGATTGACTGTGGAGGAGTGTTTGGTAAAAGGATAAGTAAATCACAGCATATTACTGTGGCTTTACTGGCTTGTCTGTTCATGCACGGGCATTGATACAAACTGATACAAACGTACCTCGTATTCTGTCGTCATTGTAAGATGCATTTTAAAAGTAGTCTATCTACTGTATATTTACTAGAAAGAGTATCCTTCCATGGACAGAGATATAAATTGCACTGTCTAACCAAGGCATAGCAAGGTAAAACACACACTCAATAAAAACATACAGTACCAGTCAAAAGTTGGGGCACATTTACTAATTCAAGGGTATTTCTTTATTTTAGCTATTTTGCCCATGAGCTTTTTTGGTACTAATAATGTAAAATTAATAAACAATAAAACAAGAATATACACCTAACTCTAACTCTAAGACCAACCCGAACCACTTAAGCTAACCTGTAAGCATACAGTATGTTCATGAATTTTCACCATGTTTCATGTCTTCATGTGATGCCAGGACATTTTGGTTAGAGTTGGTTCTGAAAAGGTCGAAAAATAAATACTTGCAACCACACACCCACCCACACACACACACACACACACACACACACAGCATTGTTTTGTGAAGCTTTCTCTTGATTTGGACAGGAAGCATAACCATGATGCAAGCCAGTACAGGGACGTTTTCAGGGTCGAATTTCAGGGAAAACTGGTGAGAGTTAACCCATGCCTGTGTGTCTGTGTGTCTGTGTGTCTGTGTGGCTGTGTGGCTGTGTGTCTGTGTGTCTGTGTGCCTGTGTGTCTGTGTGGTTGTGTGTCTGTGTGTCTGTGTGTCTGTGTGTCTGTGTGGCTGTGTGTCTGTGTGCCTGTGTGTCTGTGTGTCTGTGTGTCTGTGTGGCTGTGTGTCTGTGTGCCTGTGTGTCTGTGTGTCTGTGTGGCTGTGTGTCTGTGTGTTTGTGTGTCTGTGTGTCTGTGTGTCTGTGTGGCTGTGTGTCTGTGTGGTTGTGTGTCTGTGTGTCTGTGTGTCTGTGTGTCTGTGTGTCTGTGTGGTTGTGTGTCTGTATGTATGTGTGTCTGTGTGTCTGTGTGTTTGTGTGTCTGTGTGTCTGAGTGCGTGTGTGTCTGAGTACCTGTGTTTCTGTGTGTCTGTGTATCTGTGTGTCTGTGTATCTGTGTGCCTGTGTGCCAGTGTGTCTGTGTGTGTCTGTGTGTGTCTGTGTGTGTGTGTGTAAGAGAGTGCCTGCAGTGCCCCAGTAGAGTCCTTGAGCAGTAATTACTACAGAGACAGATGGCAACGCTAACATTGTCTCATGTAGCTTGTTTCTTCTCTGTTATAACACTGTCTCAGGTAACTAGTTTTTTTTCTGTTATTAAACTGTCTCAAGAAACAAGTATTTTCTCTGTTATGAAACTGTCTTGATTAGCTTGTTTTCTCTGTTATAACAGAGTTTCAAGTAACTAGTCTCATCTCTGTTATAACACTGTCTCATGTAGATAGTCTCCTTTATATAACAACACTGTCTCAAGTAGTTAGTCTGTTATAACACTAATTATTTTATTTTATTAACACTCATTTTGCTTGTCTCAACTCTCTGTTATAACACTGTCTCATGTGGCTAGTCTACTTTATGTTATTACACTGTATCAAGTAGTTAGTCTCATTTCTCTGTTATAACACTGTCTCTGGTAGACAGTCTAGTCTCTCTGTTTCTTCTTTCTAAGTCTTATCTCACTCCAACAGGGTGTCCGTTAAAGCCTCCTAGACTCGTTTAGGTTGCTTGTGCGGTGACTTCTGTTTTCCTTCAGTGGCAAGGAATTCCCTATTATTTACAACTGTAAAGGTTACTTGGAAAGGCAGCCTAGAAAATATTTTTAGTGAATGGCAACTTTCCTTTTTCCCAGTTTCTCACTCCCTGGATAGGACCTATTTCTTATTTATCTTCATACTGTAGCCTGGGTACCAATTATATCTCCTTCCTACGGTATTGTGTCTTTTCAGATTAATGGGACTCGCCCAGAGATTCTTTCACTTGAGACTACTATCATATGATGCTAAACATCAGTATTCCAATTCTATCTGTGACTATTTCACTGGTGCCGAATCCTCTGAGAAATGGTGTTTGTGTATTTTTTTCTGTTCCTCCAACCTTTCACAAGTGTGTTATACTGTCACAACAGAAATGCACCTCTTCATTTCACATTGATTTGATAAACTCCTTTTATATGGACCATGCGATGATCTACTATAGGTTTATTTTCATAGCATATCATATTACAGTTACACTCTGATTTTTACCTACTCCATACTTTCCCCAGGGAGAGACAGTGGGAGACAGTGAGTAATCGAGTGAGAGAGTTTTCTTTTTTGTCCACAAATTATTTTGTCCTTATTCCGTGCACCACTTTTGCACATAGGTTTTGTGTGCAATTACTCTATATAGGTACAGGCTGCCATTTGGGATGCTGCCAGAGAAAGCGTGAGCAGGTCTGTTCAACCTGTTCTTTTAACTGTCTGTGATTTAACACAACCAACTTAGTAGCCAAGACTACAAAAACAATATTGTTATTGCTTTGTGACAACTGCATGCAGAAGCCTTTTAAAACCACAATATTGTATTGATATAACTCCAATAAAAATTCTAATACATTTATATGCAGAGCACACTATGCATGTCTCATGATTGTCAGACCGTGTATGGCTGTTTTCATTTTATTTTTTATCATGTGTCTGCAGTAATATTTCGAAGAATTGCTACAAGAGCATGTGGAATGGGTTTGCCATTATTTGGCTTGTGTGTGATATCAAAATAGTTTGTCTGGCTGATTTTCTGCCTATTACAGGTCCACCAGTCTTATTACTCTCTGCATGATGCGTTTAATCTGTTCTGAAGCAAAATGCACAAGTTTCTTCTGTTTCTGAATACTCCAACCAACACCACTCAAACATTTTTTATTTGCTATTCATGCCGCCTACCTCTCTTAGACCAAGTAAACATATTCAGCTTCACTACACATGATGTCTCTACCATAGGAATACATTTTAATAAGGTAGCTTCAATAAGGGCCTATATGTAAGGTGACTAGTGATTTTTATTAAAAAAATATCCAGTACTTACATGGCCTTCTCCTCTTTTCTACACCACTTTCACAGACTCAATTGAAGTTTTAATATAATTTTTTTTAAACAGTTTAATGGAAGTTAAACTGTAATGTAAAATTTTTTTTGATCTGGATTGGCAGAAGCACCAATGTACTGTAGCAGCGGCTGTCCACTCCAGCAGTACTGAGATATCAACTAAGCCTATTGGTCTATGTGAGATCATTTAGATCAGATCATCTATGTGACAAATTAAAAACATCTTATGTGTGCCATTTAGATATTACATGATATTATATATACTTGGAGGAAGCACTTTTGACATGGGTATTTTATGTCTAGAGAATGCACTTTTTATAAACCTCAGGGCTTCTGTAGCTGTAACTACAGCCATAGAAAGAGAAAATATAATCTATCCAGAGATTCTCTGGAGATTTGGCTAGAAAGTAAAGTATGTAGTAGAAAATGCTGAGATACATAGTTTTGTGTTCAAACAGAAGAGTGCTTATAGGTGTAATCACGGAGAACATACCTTATGTACTCAAGTGTTTTGTTAGATATTATCCACTTTCATACGGAAACAAAATATTAACCCAAAAATCAGGGGAGCACGAGTATTAGCAAGAGTAATCATGATGTAACTTTCTGTAGATGGTAGAGTGTTTTCAATGAGAAAATGGTTCAACATAAGTCTGTTATGGCAGAATAAAGAGGAGGAGATAAAGACAAAGATTATTAGCCAGCCAGACGCCCTATGACCCAAAAAATCAGAGGAAATGTGTGTGTGTGTGTGGGTGTGTGTGTGTGTGTGTGTGTGGGTGTGTGTGTGTGTGTGGGTTTGTGTGTGTGTGTGTGTGTGTGTGTGTGTGTGTCTGTGTGTGGCCAGCTCCTCACACACCCCTGAGAAGTGTCCTTTTGATCTTACTTTCATTACATTTAATTACCATAATATCCAACTTTCAAACTGTATACCCAGCTCCTAAAAACAGCTTAAATACTCAGCCCAATGTGTAGGCATGTTTGTTTTGCAATTGACAACATTTTACCTGCATACAGCACTAAGTAGGAAATAAAGTTTCCCAGGGGACGCACCACTCACCACTTTCTTTTGTTTAATGGATTGCTTTATTTTCCATCATAATGAATTTGCCTGGATTTATTCGTTAGTAACTTAACATGCTTCATTGAGTTGATTGGAGGACTCATATTTCAAAAATATTCCAAAACATCATTGCTGAAGTATTCCCTGTATTGGAGCTGAAAAGATGTAACACAGTTCATCAGTGTAACAGTTTTATTTTCTAGTATGTGTGTGTGTGTGTGTGTCTGTGAAATGCTCAGCTTAAAACTCATTTGAAAATGCCTAAAACATTTTGACTTGAATTTAAATGTAGCTTCAATTGAATTAGTAAGTAGGATAAACAATGGCAATTTAAATCTGTACGATATTGCAATATCTTGGCTTCAGTGAGACAAATAAATACACAGCTCAAAAAACGGCCCTCCAAGGATATGCCTCCACAGACCATCACTGACCCACAGCCAAACCAGTCATGCTGGAGGATGTTGCAGGCAGCATAACATTCACCACGCCGTCTACAGACTCTTTCGGCATCTCCAGACTCTTTCTGGGCACCTGTAATCTGTCACATGTGCTCAATGTGAACCTGTTTTCGTCTGTGAAGAGAACAGGGTGCCATTGGTGGATCTACCAATTCTGGTGTTCTCTGGCAAATGCCAATCAAGCTGCACGGTGCTGGGCTGTGAGCACAGGTCCCACTAGAGGACGTCGGGCCCTCATGCCACCCTCATGGAGTCTGTTTCTGACAGTTCGGTCTAGAACTATATAATACATACTTACCATATACAGTGAAATATTGTTGAAATAATTGGACAGAAAATGTTCTATATTTTTGATAATTAATTAATAATTGCAAATGTGTTCCTTCTTTAACTGAAGCCTTCAAAATTTAAAATGATATATACAGTAACAGTGCCTGTTGAAGGTTTACAATTTTTGCCATCCATCTACACAAAATACCCCTAACAACAAAGCAGAAAACTGTTTGTGCCAATCAACTGAAAATGAAAATCTGAATTATTTCATGTTCAATGTATTCAGAGCCTTTATTCAGTACTATGTATTAGTGCCTTTTGTAGTGATCCCAGCTTTGAGTCTTCTTGTGTACACCTGCCTGATTGCAGCAGAGATTGTTGTCCTTCTGGCAGGTGGTCACACTTTTACAGAGAATCTCTGAAGCACTGTTACAGTGGCTAATGGGTTCACCTCCCAGACCATGGCCATTCCTTCTTGGTTATTACGTTTTGCTGGATAGCCAGCTCTTAGAAAAGGATTCCCTGCTATATTAACTAAATGTTTTTTCAACTGAGTGAATTTGTATCCATTTCTAGCAACCAGGAAATGACAGTGGTATTTACAGCCCAGTCACAAAATCAATGTGGCTTTCCAACATTTGATAACAATGGTGGGCTAGATGGAATGATCAATAGGGAACTATTGCGCACTGAACCTTTCAATGCATTAATACATTTCCCCAGTTGTGATATCCAGGAACCCAATAGCCTGCCTTTGACATTGTCAACCATCAGATCCTCCTCTCCAATCCCTCAGGACTGGATATCTCCAGCACAGCACACCTGGCAGGATGATGGAGTAGATCTGTGTGAGCCCCAAGGGACTTCACGCCCGTGTCACCAAGGGCTTCGTTCTAGGTTCTCCTTTCTTTCTCTATACCCCTATCCACTAATACCCAACTATTTTTCCCCTTTACATTCAGGTGGCAACATGCATTTCAGATTGCCTGTGAGACATCTCTGTTGCAGTAACTCATGCAGAAAGCGGCAAAAGGACCAATCTGGGCATCTGTAATCGCGAGTTTAGACGACTGTAACTCACTGTTGGTAGGTTGGCGTGCTTTTGTCTATATTTTCCTGCTATCTTCAATGCCACGGGCCACCAGATTTTCAAGCTTTCCAAATTTTCACTTGCCAACGCACTGCTCCGCTCACTACATTGGCTTCCAGTTAAAGTTTACATCCACTACAAGACCACGGTGCCTGCCTACGGAGCAGCAAATAGAGGACACCTCGTTACCTTCAGGCCATGCTCACACCCAACATTCCTACCTGAGATCTTCATTCTGCCTACGTTAGAACAGCTCACTCTCAATCCAGTCAAAACACTGACTTCCCTGTGAAAATTAGACAGCAGTCAAGCTCATTTTCAGAAAATAGTGGAACAAGCTGTTTTAACTGTAGGACACCATAAGGTGGAGTAAAAGAGAAGGTGTGCTGAGACAGTGAAGGTTGTATGCTGAGACAGCAAAGGTTGAATGCCTACTAGAAAAATATTGGACCAACGCAATGGATCATCAGATGCTTCCTGTAAGTTGTACGATGCCAAGAGTGACATGGCATTCATTGCCATGGTTATCGACTGTACTGCATAAATGGATTTGCAAATCACAGAGAACACATCTTGTGCTGGTATGTGCAGAGACATATTTGTGAGTATTAGATATCACAGCAAATGCATTAAATGATGAGTAGAACAATGATTGTAGGTTGAGGGTTTTAACAGGCGTAGAAGACAATTGGGTGTTTGTTATGATTTTAATGATTAAAGTAAAAAATTAAATGCTGGATTTCAGCTTTATATATATATGTGTATGTATATACTGTATATACACAGAGAGAGAGAGAGAGCCCTTGAGAGTAGCCAGGTTATGCACACACTGCTCACAAAATAAGATGGAAACAGCCGCACATCCTAACCTCCTGCCAAATGTGTGATCACATTAGAGCCACATATCGTCCTCAGTTCATACAGAACCGCAAAGGGTTTGAAACCAAATGAAGCATTGAGAAACACCCATATTTCTTAGGCAAAATAGCGTAGTGTACAATCACAGCATGACTCATTGCCATGGGCCAAGGTCAACCAGGGGGCACGATTTATTTTACCTTGTTATTCTCACATTGAAATTTTTTTTTAGATGCTTTTGTACTATTCACACAACTATGTGATAATATTTACCACTCTTAGTCCAGAAAAACACAACAGATCATCCAAATTTTATTTTTTTAAGTGCATCTGACATTGACTGAGTACAAAAAAACATCTAAAAAGGCCTGTTTCACGTGTTCATACAAAGTACATGCATCCCTTTTGATAAGATTTTCTTCTCTATTGATCAAATACCTTTTACAATCACTGCTCATTATTCCCAATTGATCATCACTCAACCATTTGGTGAAGATACTGTATGGATTTTACATTGTTTTGTCAGAATGTTCAGATTGAAAAGTACAGAATCACCACCCTATGGCCATAGATTTGTATGTAATGTCTGTGGGATTCAAACCCACAACCTTGGTGTTGATAGTGTGAGCCATAAATGACCACTGCATCGCCTATGTACAATACAATACTGTCATAAACAGGACAGGATTGCCATCCATACAAGTAAACACAACTGTTAACTATTAAATTACAAACTGCTTTGAACAAGTACATCTTTGTTGAGAAAACAGGCTTCTACCGGGTCAAATCACAACTGTATCTGCGAAATATCATTGGCCATTGAGCAACTGTCCATGTGCCTGGATAACGTGGGAGAAACATATTCCTGTGTGTAGCCATACCTGAAGATGGGGTGGTAGGACATAAGTCACTTCTTGGATCTTACAGTGCTGTGGCTGCACACCTCATTGAGTTCCTCAATAAAATTGTGTGTGATAACGTTGGGTTCCCCCATTCAGAGGTGATTCAGGAATGGTTTTGGGACAATTCCTGACCCTAGACCTGGCCCCATAATCTCCATTTCATTATGAAGGTGGAAGGTCTATGGCCGCCATCCCCATGAACGTCTCACCCTCCGTCAACCCATGGAGAAGTCATTTCATGACATCACTGGAGACCAATGTCATGTTTGGGTTTGCATTTGCCCCTCATTGCTCAGTCCCTGAAGATATTCATTGTGACATGGACAAGGTATCATGGCCAAATGCTAAAGACAGAAATGAGGCAAATTAGTGTAGTGTGTGCGAAACACTGAAATTTCTTTCTGATAGTAAGTTATTAAAATAGTTGATAAAATTGATTAGACCACATTTTTTGCAGTAAAAGTAACTTTTCTGCCTCAATGATTGTAGATGTCTAAACTGATCACACTTGATTATGGGATATAAATTATGGAAATTCTTTTCTGTCAGTGGTGATGGGTAATGTACAGGGTTTTGACTGATGTGAAAACAGTGAAATAAACTGTAACAGTTTACCTTTAGCACTTCAAAGAGTCATTTTGAAACACATGTCTTAGATTTTTTGGTCCTGGACTAACTGATACAATGACTTAACTGAAAGAATTGCACTGAATTGCAGGTTATGTTTTGATGAAAAAAACGTTGTGGTTAAATCACTGATCTTGTGTTGAAAGACGTTTACAAGCCAGATGAAAGCAAAATCAGTTGTTTTGTACGCAAGATTTAATGATTTACAAGTATAATCTGTTTGGAGTCTTGTGCTAAGAGTTTTAAAACATTGCACCATACTATTGATAACGATAGCGACTGAAAAAAACAATATGATAGCTTTTTTATTATTTTCCACTTGCTTTGACAATGCGAACAAATGTTTTCCATGCAAATAAAGCCCTTGAATCTAATTGAGAGAGACAGAGAAAGATTGACTGAGAAAGAGAGAGGGGGAAATTGTGATTGATGCACCTTAAATGCTTCCAGACCCACATTATACAGAAGAAGAAGAGGAGATGTCACGTCAAGCTAATAGAGCGTCCAGAGGGCCCTTCCAGCGAGTGTGCAACCATTCATCCCCTACAAGCCAAATGGAATCCCATAAGACACCACAGTGTTTTGAGCTCGCCCAGTTTCACACAAATAGATATGGCGCCTAATTTAATGACACATGCATTTCTTTGTCTGATTTCAAGACCCACATACAAAACGAAAATTCCATCGAAATTAATTGTTAATTCGGTTTATTCAATTTAAGAATTTCATGCTTGTTCTGTTTCATGCTTGTCCGTGTTTGGCAGCATTCAAGTTATGAGTGCATCCTAAAGTTGCTGCAGTTTTAAGCCCATATCTGCTCTGAGGAAGTCAACCTCTGAGTTTTGTCAACAAAACATGACCATGGAGGCACTTCAAACAAGTGCATAGGACATAGGGGCTGGATTGGAATTTACAGACCATTGACACACTCCATTTTGAAGCAGTACATTTCCTTGTTCATGATATGTCTTGATGACTTATTTGACTTAATTAAAACAGTGGAAGTGCTCACGGGCGCTCCCTACTTTTGACTATTAAATGTCTCTATTATTCTCTAAGCCCAAAAAATATGACATTGGTGTAAGAATACGACACCGAACCATATGGTGGAGCGGTTCTTTAAGCAGAGCAGATGTTTAATTCAGAATCCAAGAAGCAAAAACAGAAGTCAGGCAGCCAATGGTCGATACACAGAAGATCAGAAAGGCGAAAGTACAAAATCAGGCAGGCTCAAAAACAGGGTCGGGACAAAACAGGTAGAAAACTGGTCCATAGAATGGAAAATCTAATAACTGGAGAGCACTCTACAAAAAGCGTACGTTGTAATTGAATACAAAGCAATACCCCACAAAGAAAACAGTACACCAAACTGAACTAAACTAAACAGAGAACAACAAATGAAATCAGGTGGGTGAACAGGTGTTTAGAATTTGGGGGATTGGGATCCATAGAGTGAGCTGCGTTCATTGAGAACGGAAAGTGGGCTGTGTTCAGGATGCAGAGGAGGATGAATGAAAGGTGAACTGGGAGTTGTTCTTACAGTCATGGGAAATATAATTCACAAGTTTGTATTGAATATTGTTCAGAAAACTGATGTGTTGTCGGGTATCTGGAAGTGTGATCAGTCAAATGGGATGAAACGTTAAATGGGAGTTAATACCCACATTCTGAATGCAGAACTGTGGTGTTTGTGTGTGTGTGTTTGCTAGAGAGAATATGTTTTGTTCAGGGAACACCGGTGTGTGTGTTTCCTTTAAAATTGTCAGCCAATGAAAGTAGTAGCAGTACTTTTTTATCTCACAGCAACACAATGGTTGGTTACACAGTGCAACAGTTCACCCTAACATCTCATCTATCAAAGACAGAACTGGAAAACCTGTTATTGCGTCCCTACACGCACGCATACACAAACACACACACACACACACACACTCAAAAATTCACCCTCGTCTGCACAGCAGCCTGCGCACGACTCCCAATGAAACAGTGGAACTGGCTAGGATCTGTTTAATGGAGCCTACTGAGACACAGGCTACTGTAATTACAAAGGCAGGGAGACTGGAACCAACCCCCCCCCCCATTTCACACCATCTCAACAGTCCATCTATATCATTGGTGGGCAAAGCTCCTTTCGTGAATTGTTTGTGCTCCTGCTATTAGCGCTCCCGTCACTTGTGGAGGCCGATGAGAAAGCAAAACCCTGTGGGAGGTGGGACACTTGGCAGTAGGGCGGCGTGGTGCCAGGTGCACGTTGGAGCGTCAGGGTGCTTCTCAGGCATCTGCTTTGTAAGACAGTGTTACCGCTGGTAGCTTGAGATCCAGGGGACTCTGCAGGAGATCCCTAAATTTGGTCAGGGTTTCTGCCCCCAATTACTGTGTGCTGCCAAAACAAAGGCACAGTGAGAGTCTTGATGATGGAGAGGCACTGTACTGGCAAGGACGACTTACACACTCAACTTGTTTTACTTGTGATGGCCTGTCTGTTTGACCACATGCATAGCAGGACATATCCAGCGACCAGCCAAGGAAACGGAGCGTCCTGCAGACAGGCCAGCGGGTTTATCAGGATTGCTGCACTGGGCACATCACATCCTATGATTGAAACCATCACTGGCACACACACACGCACATGTTTTAAACTGCATATGCTCTCTGGTAGAGAGGAAAGTATCTTACCCAGCAGATGGTCTTGAGCAGCGGTAATTAATACAGGGGAGGGAAGTGGAAAATGAGAGGAGCGACAGGGCTGAGAAGAGTGTGGAAGAGAGAATATGGAAATAAGAGGAAGAAACGAGGGGCTGGGGTACATTATTACAATGTCATGATATTAATGGGTCGGTGGGGACCAGGTGTCATGTCTAAAGCTACCAAGGTTATGCTATAAACTGTATGTGTACAGTGGGGAGAACAAGTATTTGATACACTGCCAATTTAGCAGGTTTTCCCTTCAACTGTGAGTGACGAAATCTAAAAATCTAAAATCCACAAAATCACATTGTATGATTTTTTAAATTATTTTATAATTAATTTGCATTTTATTGCATGACATAAGAATTTGATACATCAGAAAAGCTGAATTTAATATTTGGTACATAAACCTTTGTTTGCAGTTACAGAGTCAGAAACCTTCTTGACCAGGTTTGCACACACTGCAGCAGGGATTTTGGCCCACAGACCTTCTCCAGATCCTTCAGGTTTCGGGGCTGTCGCTGGGCAATATGGACTTTCAGCTCCCTCCAAAGATTTTCTGTTGGGTTCAGGTCTGGAGACTGGCTAGGCCACTCTAGAACCTTGAGATGCTTCTTACGGAGCCACTTCTTAGTTGCCCTGGCTGTGTGTTTCAGGTCATTGTCATGCTGGAAGACCCAGCCATGACCCATATTCAATGCTCTTACTGAGGGAAGGAGGTTGTTGGCCAAGATCTTGCGATACATGGCCACATCCATCCTCCCCTCAATATGGTGCAGTCGTCCTGTCCCCTTTGCAGAAAAGCATCCCCAAAGAATGATGTTTCCACCTCCATGCTTCACGGTTGGGATGGTGTTCTTGGGGTTGTACTCATCCTTCTTCTTCCTCCAAACACGGCGAGTGTAGTTTGGACCAAAAAGCTCTATTTTTGCCTCATCAGACCACATGACGTTCTCCCATTCCTCCTCTGGATCATCAAGATGGTCATTGGCAAACTTCAGACGGGCCTGTACATGCGCTGGCTTGAGCAGGGGGACCTTGCATGCGCTGCAGGATTTTAATCCATCACGGCTTAGTGTGTTACTAATGGTTTTCTTTGAGACTGTGATCCCAGGTCTCTTCAGGTCATTGACCAGGTCCTGTCGTGTAGTTCTGGGCTGATCCCTCACCTTCCTCATGATCATTGATGCCCCACGAGGTGAGATCTTGCATGGAGCCCCAAACCGAGGCAGATTGACCGTCATCTTGAACTTCTTCCATTTTCTAATAATTGCGCCAACAGTTGTTGCCTTCTCACCAAGCTGCTTGGCTAGTGTCCAATAGCCCATCCCAGCCTTGTGCAGGTCTACAATTTTATCCCTGATGTCCTTACACATCTTTTTTGTCTTGGCCATTGTGGAGAGGTTGGAGTCTGTTTGATTGAGTGTGTGGACAGGTGTCTTTTATACAGGTAACGAGTTCAAACAGGTGCAGTTAATACAGGTAATGAGTGGAGAACAGGAGGGCTTCTTAAAGAAAAACTAACAGGTCTGTGAGAGCCGGAATTCTTACTGGTTGGTAGGTGATCAAATATTATGTCTCTCACAGTTCAAGTGTACCTATGATAACAGACCTCTACATGCTTTGTATGTGGGAAAATCGGCAGGGTATAAAATACTTGTTCTCCCCACTGTACACTGTATCTGAGTTTTCTCCATATACGCATTTGCATGTGTGACTTTGGGTTTGTGTAAAGGCACTTGCAGCTTTGTATGAACTTACTAAACAACAGTTAAGCACATCCAATTAACACACAGATGGGTGCTCCCCTCCCCCCCCCCCCCCCTCACCTCTCTGTGTTTGCTGTTGTGACCCATAATTTCTTTGTTGATTCTCATCTTGATGATAATGCCTCCTGTCCTCTGCTCAGTCACTTGCCCCAGGAATATTCCTCCTGGCACTGATTTATGTGGCAACTATAAATCTACTGACTGTCTGCCTGGGGGCATGTATTTCTGGATTTGTAAGAATTTCTTTATGTATACCGCTCTGGAGAAAATGAAGAGACCACTGCAAATATTTTTTTAAGTGTCATTCAAATGATTAAGAATCACTATTATTATGATATTTTATTATTTGTTTTGGAAGCAAACAAGATAAGTATGTAAAGTTAATGTAAATGAATTATGACAGTGCACTCAGCTAATAGTGACAGCCTTGTCATGTTGGTAGTTTAGATTTGTAAATGTATAGCTCAGCTCGGTGTTAACTGCTTAACCTAACCAAGCTTAAGGGAACCGTATGTAAGAAATCTATTTCAATTAAAAAAATCACCGCCCTCTAGACATTAAGAAATCATGTTCATTTCAAATACTTATATCACTGAAAACAGTAGTCTGGCCAGGATATTGTCATTTAAAAGTGAGAGTTGCAGCCCTCAACTGATGTTGATGTTGTCATGTTGTGTTTTGGCCTGATGCGTCACCCTTCACCTGTCACGAAGTCAGTAGTGTTTCAGGATCCGGGTTGCCAGCTCTGCTCTAACCTACCCTAACTCTAGTCGGATAAATAATGTCTAACGTTATGAAATCTAAAAGACCTTGTTATAATTCCGAAATACGTCATGACTAAGTCCGAAATAAAACAATAATTTGTATAGGAGATGCCTTTGAAAGATGGAGACGGCTGAAAACGGAGAAGAATTTGAAGTCAGACGCCAACATTGCTAATTTTCTCCTGGACAGGTAGGATTCATCTATGTTTGACTAACTTGTACTTGATGTCAATGGACATTTCATATATTCATGACAGTCGAACAAAGTTATGCATGTTCGTGCAAAGTAACGTTACGTTAACTCATATGGATGTATGCTAACATTAGCAATGCATTATCAGAGCCTGTTTCTCTGTCCTTATGCTGAGACGCTGAGGAAAACGTAATTGAGATGGAAGCCTAACTCAAAATAAACATTCTCTACCTTTTGGGCTATGCACTATGTTAGTGTTGGTTTGGAAGCGCTAGGCGCAATTCCAAGGTAAAATAACTTTTTCTAATGTCCATAACACTAATGAAAAGCACAGTGTAGCCTATGACGTTAAAAAAAGTTGGCCCACTTGGAACGTTTTGTAGCCTACTTGTTTTTCATTCAAGTTCTACAGGCAAAATAGTAGAATGTCATGTAATCTTTCACATCACATATTTTAGCGTTATGGACGTGTGCTGCAGGGTAAGTAAAAAAATACAGCTGGCCGCTTTCACTTATAGCGTCAGCTAAATGAATAGCTGTATCTTTGATATCGGTTACACATAGTGACATAGGCTTGTGCTTGTACTTACGTTAATGACAGATACCTAACGTTACAAGTTAGACTAACAGATACTGTTCTAACAATGTACTGTCACATACGAGCATACATCTTTATGATTATATGACTAATGACAATTAGTAAATTTTTGCAATACATAATTACTTTGCAAAATATTTATTTCTGTTAATTAAGCATAAACATAATTAACAGAAAAAAAACTTACTGTGTATGACTCGTCTTCACTTGCCATTGGAAGCTCGTAGAAGCAGCCTACGTTTCTGCCCAATCCTGCAGCTTGTCTGGCAACCTCGAGTCAGGGGGGAGGGGGAGGGGATACACCGCTCTACAGTATTTTTAAAGTGATTGCAGTACCAGTTTTGGCCACAATCCTACATACGGTTCCTTTAAGGAACATTGATTTCCATATAGCTTTTAACATTAGCCAATACTGTAGCTACCTACAAAATTTTAACATTACGTTCCAACAATGCAAGCTTCTGTGTTAGCTAACATTTCAAGCAAGCTTTTGGCTAAATTTAGTTGGCTTGCTAATTTTTTACTTCTGTTGTACATTGCTCTGCCTGTGTTGATGATAGAGACTCCCTGTTTCTTTCTTAAAGCATTTTGACAATATTTAGATTGAAACATTCCGGAATCGTTTGTGAACTCCAACTGTGTAAGCCACAACCAAAAGCTTAACCCACAATATAAAAGCAGGGTGTGTAGGTTACAACATGGGTTTATTTGATTTGACCTGTTACAGCTTGATTGTCAATGTTACAAACATTGTAAAGCAAATGTTTGTATAAAGCACATATTTTGACAATTTTAGGTCATTGCCCGTGAGAGCATATTTCGTGAAAATGCTACCTCAGCATTATACTAACATTCATACTAAGCTGGCGACAGAATTCTACATAATTAGGTCATTTATTAAATATTCTTTGGGATTTGTTGCCAGCATGCCTTTAAGATACTTTTCAGCAAATAATACATGGTTGAATTGGCATGGTTTAAGCTTATTACAAAAGATGTAATACAATGATTTCTCAGACAATTGATTTAAAAACAAAAAGATACAATAAAAAATACTGCATGGGGGCTTTGAAATACAATGTTATATCAAAACAGAAGCCTATCAACTCAGTTCACGTTTTGATGTAATACATTCCATGGTTATGGGCACATTTTATGCCCCCATGAATTAAACACTTAGTATGTAGCATAACAGCGTGTGAATATATAATTAAAATCTGCTCACATCCATGAATATTCCCATGACAAATCCATTTTACATATTTGAAGGTGAGCATTTTTTATTGTTGATTATAAAACCTTCAGATATTAATGATTCAGACATAATCTTACCATAATACTAAATAACTTATTATTTGGCGCATCAGGCTCCTTTGGTTGTACATTCTACAACATTATGAACATTTCAAAAATATTTTTGAGAATACTAGAATTATATTTCATACAGGTATGCATCAAGCAAAATTGTCCAATAAGACCATTTGAGGTGTTTGACAGCCATACTGGAAAAAGGCTTTGTGGGGTTAATGGATGACTACTGTGGTGGCCCTGTGCATAGAAACCTTTTTTAAAGCATGTTCTAGCTTTGGGTCTGCAATTTTGTACCTCTGTACAAAATGATAGCGTATCAATTACTTACAATTGCATGGCTAAGCTATAATGTCAGTGGCACAAAATGGGCAATTTTAGACAGTACTATAGCTGCATCTGGTGCTTTCAAAATGTCTTATATAATTTCAACTGTAGTTTTATGGCATTTTCTAACCACATATACATTCTTTCTTTTTTATCTGGTTTTATATTTTGTAAAAATGTCTGTTGTGCTAAGTTGTGCAAATTTATTTCCAAAAAATACATATTGGTAGCTGTAAATATAATGTTTTCAAAGCTGTATGATTGGAAGGGATTAATGAGTTATGCATATTGTTTTGTACTGACATTGTCCTTTATAGGGTAATATCCTTATATGAAAATATACAGGATAGACCAGTAACACAGAGAAAGCTGCTCTTGCCTTGCTGTTATCACACTTTAAACTAGGAACCCTAAAATACTATGAGCATCATCTGCACAAGTCAACCTGACAGAGCCCCCAGGCTCATGGTCCATGTCCCAAATGGCACCCTCCTCCCTAGTTCACCACAGCAAATAGAAATCTGGTAAAAAGTAATGATTCATACATTCAATTGAGTAGGGTGACATTTGGGACAAATGGGCTCTGGTCTTTTTTCATTATTATTTAGTCTTTAATCTATGTAGGGAAAAGAGTGCCATTTGGGACGAAGACCATGCTAATGAGAATCATCCGGAGGCTCCCAGGCATTCAACAGCATCACGCTACTATAACACGCCACAGTATGATATCATTATGGTAAAGTAACTCTCTAGTTAAAATCGCACTTTTCAGAGTTCATGTTCTGTCAGCCCATAATGAATGTTGTTGACTCATCTTGTACTTGGAAGTGGCCAAAATTTAAATTAGAGGGGGAAAACACGTCAAATCCTAGACCTAAGGCTTGCATCTCCAACAGACTGTTCAAAAAATGCCAGGGTGTATGATGTAATACTCCTCAGGAAGATGAGCTGGCCAATGAGAGCTTTACAGATGGATGAGTTGATCAAACATCAGACTGCCCCATTCATAGTTTCACACCATTTGGTATGCCCACACCATTCCAACACAGATAATATGCTTTTTAACGTGCGGGAAAAAGATATATGTATGCTAAAACCGTTTCAGTAATGTCATGAAGGTTGGTGAGTTTTTGTCCTCCTCTTCCGTCTTCCATCTTCTTTCCTCTCCTCTACTCCCTGGTCCTTTACTCCCAGACCTCTCCTTCCCTGTCCTCTCCTCTCACACCTCTCGTTCCTTGTCCCCGTCTCCCAAAACATCAAATTCCTTTTCCTTTCCTCCCTAAACGTGTCATTCACTGTCATCCACTCTCACACCTCTCATTTCATTTCCTCTCCTCCCCACGTCTTTAATTCCTGCACATCTAATTCTCTCTTTTCCATTTGTCCTTAGCAGGGTCAGGGGTTATGCCGTGCAGCCAGATCTGTGTTAACATGTTCATTTACAAATCTCTGAAGTACACGACTGAGTCCCAACTGGCACTTTATTTCCTTTGATCAAGAACTCATAGTTCAAAAGCAGTGCACTGTAAAGGAAGCAGTGGGCCACTTGGGAGGGACTGCATGAATAATAAATAACGGATTAACACATTTGGAAAAGTATGATTTTAAAAGACAGAGAGTGAACTGAATGTGAAGCTCATAACTGCTCTGCAAAGTGTATAGTATGGATGCTGTGGCTCTTTGCAGAGCACACAAACATTTACAGGTTTCAACCATAATCCATCAAACATCCTGAATCTTTAGTCAAAGACTCCCCAACAATCATTTGTCTTTGAAAGTCACTGAGATCTGTTGCTCCTGCTACAGTTACCTAAATAATGACGCCATTTGCCTGCTCTAAGTATGATGGCATGTTTATTACCTACAAGGACAGTTAACAAATTTTTCTCCTCTTTGTTTTTGCCAAAAAAAATTGCAACCATTATTATTAGCATTTTTTTGGTTATATTTTGCATAATCACAGCCTTTGTCAAATGATTCAAATGATTCATTCAGTAAAATATATTGTGGCAATTATTTAGTGTAGACCCAGATCAGTCAGAATGGATAACTCATTGTTTGTTTTTAGTAAAGCACTGCTCATTGGACAAGAATTATAAACAAATTATGACACAATTTCAAACGTTTTACGGAGTTACTGCCTGGTACAGTTTAAACCCACATTCATACGTAAAGAGAACAGTTCTCCAGCATGCCATTGGCCATTGAAGGTGTGCATTTGTCCACTGAAGTCAATGTCAAATGCAGTCAGGCCAACGACCCGGTGAGGAGGAAGAGGCTGCAGTTCCTTTTTGTGCAGAAATTCTGAGGTTGGGCAATCCTATACATTCATCAGCTGTCTGTGTGGCTGGACTCAGAAATTCTGCAGCTGAAGAAGCGTGAGGTAGTGGTCCTGGTCTGCTGTGGTTACACAGGATCTGTGGTTGAGAGGGCGGTGATGTAGTGGTCCTGGTCTGCTGTGGTTACACAGGATCTGTGGTTGAGAGGGCGGTGATGTAGTGGTCCTGGTCTGCTGTGGTTGAGAGGGCGGTGATGTAGTGGTCCTGGTCTGCTGTGGTTACACAGGATCTGTGGTTGAGAGGGCAGTGATGATTATACAGTTTCAGATGGATGGATTATCTTGGCAAAGGAGAAATGTTCACTGACAGGGATTGTACATTTATTTTTTATCTTGGCAAAGGAGAAATGTTCACTGACAGGGATTGTACATTTATTTTATTTTTTTTCAAAACCAAAAAATAAATATTTTGCAAATTTAACATTTCTGTGATTTTTTTCTGCAAATGGAGCATTCCTGTGATTTGGACACCATTTTCATTGTGCCCAAATCGCCCCCTTGGAATATTGAAGGTTGGGAAACATGGTCTTTAATGCACCCATTAATCACTTCTGGGTGAAAAAATGATGTGCAACACTAGCGATCTGCTATTACTACAGATCATTTATGGACATTTACGGATATTACAATGAAAAATTTATACATTTTGCTCCTTTTTATGGAAGTGATGACATGACTGGCTGATCAATCTTCAGCCCGTGGGCCAGTCTTAATATTGCTTCTGTGCAGAATGATATTTGGCTAGTAGAAACACCATGGCCATTTTCTTGGCCCTCAGGCTTTTGTGAAGTTATCATGGATATCATTCTGTTAGAATCAAATGGCACATTTTGTTAACACTTATAAAAGTTCAATAATACTTTATCTGGACATATTATCGTATGTAGACTGTATAATATGTTTAATGCATACAATGATGATGCTTCAAGGGTGTTAAAAGGTTCCGCATGGCAAATAATCTCCTGGTGGTTCGCTGCTCCAAACTCTGTTTCCATGACAACGCTCCTTGGATTTTGTTTGAGGGCTGCAAAGCAGCCCAAACCCATATTGACTGAGGCTGCATTTCAACTTACACACTAATCCCTGTGCTTTGCCTTCAGTACACTGGTTAAAGGTAGTGCACAATATACAGAATAGGGTGCCATTTGGGACTCTTACAGAGCAACCTTATATGGCTCTGGTAGAAACTGAATAGCATGGTGTAATTTGATATCTGAAGCCTTGAGAATCAGTGAATAGATAAAGCAAATGTCATCAATAGTTTAAATCATATTGCTGTAATACTGGTTGGCAGAGAAATAGGTGAAGTGTCAGTGGTTGTTTTCATTAGATTTTGGATGATCAAAACCCATCCCTGAGGAGGCAGAGGCTGAATGTAGCACTCTTTTCCCAGTGCAGTGTACTTTTTTGATCTGGTACAATGGCAATAGGGCCATTTGGAATATAAAGCAGAGAGTACAAAAATTTGTAAATGATATAAAATCAAGTTAATCGAATTTTGTAAGATTTGTTTCTCTAACTCAGAAATGTCCTCTGTTTAACCTCTGAAATGTTGATTAACAGACACCTGCAGTCAGAGCAGAAAGACATAATAGGGGAACATAGGTCTACTGTAAATACAGAATTACTCCATATTCACGCTAAATCACCCCATCAATTATTCCATCACCTTCACCATCAACACACTGAACATATACACCATTAAATTGTGGTGCTATTACTTTTCTAAAAGTACCCTACCAAATTCATATCCTCTCCCCTTCAATTCTTTACCCATACAATCTCCCTTCCCCTCCTCTCCAATTTATCTGACGCTCCTCCCCTGTCAGACCATCTTCTTCCGCTCCTGCTCTGCTTCCACTTCCCTCTCTAGTCTCCCTCACCACAACAAGATTTTATTTCTTGTCTCAGGTCTAATGAAATTCTCAAAACATTATAGTCCCTATATTTTTTTAACCCCAAACAAAGGAGTAACCCTCCTGTTAGTTTTCACTCCAACTCTGTTTCTTGACAGCTACCCTACTGTTGGTTTTAGACTGAGCCCTGTGACTGGAGAGATACTCTTTCGTAGGTTTTCACTGTTTCTGGAGCACTACCCTCCTCTTGATTTTTACCTCAACCAAGTTTTTGGAGTGCTGCTTTCTGTAGGTTTTCATTCCATCCATGTTACTGTAGAGCTACCTACCAGTAGAATTTCACTCCAATCTCAGTTGTAATTTACATATCTCAGCTCATAAAATGGCTCAACAATTGGGCCCATATTCACAAAACCATCTAACCACTACGAGGAGTCCTAAACAGCACTAAAGGTTCCTAGCTAAGAGTTTCCTCTTAAAACCTATTCACAAAGCTGGTAAGACCAACTTTTACTAAGGAATGGGGAGAAGACTTAAGCTAAGAGAAAGGGCGGGGTTGACCCCGTTGCTATGGATGATGTCGTGTTCCACAAACAAGCTTACTTACTATGCCCACAGTGATTGGCTGATAGGGGAGGGTCACTGTCAGTGAATTCATCATAGCAATGCTGTAGAAAATGGTGTCATTTTCTACATCTATAACACCAACTACACCAGGTGGTCCAGCCATGGCCATGAAGTCAGCTTTGTTTCTTAATGGGCGAAGTAGGAAAACAAATGATTTGTTGGATGACATGGGGTCTGGGGAGGGCATTTATTGTCTGATGTATTATTCTACATTCATCTAGTTTAACTGCGCTGCATAGCTGCATTTTCCCTGTGAAATACTCTTAGGACAATTTTTTTCCCTAAAGTTAGGACTGACATGCCAATTTTTTTAGTTACTCTTAAATCAGCAAGTTAGGAGCTTACTTTAGCCTTAAGATGTTATGTGAATACGGCCCTTGAATCAGAGGTTCAAGATTGACATTGGAGATATAATAATATATAATATTATAATATAATAATATCTCCAATCTCAATCTAATATAATTATATCTTCAGTAAACTCAAAGCTTATATAATTGTAACAGAGTTAAGAACCTCACTCCACAGCTAACTCACCCCACAGCTGGCTTGAAATGTTTCTGACGGGGCTATCCAATTGGTGACTAGATTAAATGGTTAGTCTGTAGTCAAGGAGGTCGGTCATGTGTGTTGCAAAGCAGGCTGGCACCCATTGTGGGGCCAGTTGAACTGTCAGTGGAGGACGCTAAACTGTCACGTGCAGCAGCACATAAACATCAGTTCATTGATGCCTTTGGGATTTTTGGGACGCTCCCTATTAAGTGGACTTGGTTGTCAGGTGACATTCGACTCTGTTGCCTTGACTAGCGCTCTACGGCTCCACCGCATATAGGGAGTTGGGCGCCATTTGGGATGCAGAGGCCCTACCCAGCATCATAGCTCATTTTGCTGAAAGAGAGTGCAAAATAGAAAGGAGGAGATTGTGTGTGTGAGAGAGAGAGAGAGAGAGAGAGAGTGGAAGGAGAGATGGAGCGAGAGAGTGAAGGGGGAGAGAGAGGAAGAAATGAGATGGAGAGAGAAAGACAGAGAGAGATAAAGAGATTGAGCAAGAAGGAGTGAGAAATTGATCTCTGAATGCACCATGGATCCAACAGCAGAACTATAAATAGCTCTTCTGCTAGCAGCCAGCCAGCTAAGCCATGGCCCCTTTGCAGGAAAACAAAAACAATGGCCATGTCCAAAATCTTTCTTGCCTAATAAAGCCACATACTGTGCACTGATAAATAGATTTTAGAACATACTTTCTGGTAAAGCATATGCAGTTAGCAACAAATATCAACATATTACAAGGAAACTGAAAAGGCTTCATTTAGCGCTTGTTCCTTGGACTTGATATAGTGCATCACCTATTCTGATAAATTAGTCTAAATATTTATGACATTCTGGGATAATTTTATGTTTTTACTCAATATCAATGACCCTAAAAGACAACTATTTAGAACGGACGTTCGGCCAAAGAATGTATCCCAAGTATCACCCTATTCCCTATACGGTGCCATCATTTTGATCTTGTACATTTGGGAAGTTATCTCCATTTGCTTCCCACATGGCCGGCTTTCCCTTATGTAGAGAATATAGGCTATTGCCAAAATGGGTGCATATAAGGAATAGAGTGCTGTTTAGGAAGTAAACAATAGGACGACATTGACAAATGCTCTCACTTGGCAGAGACTAATTAAAGACAGGTCTGTCTAATGAGACCTTTCAGCTCCACACAATAACACAACAGTTTGGGAAAATAAGCAAACAGCTACAGTATGATCTGCTAGCTATCTGCCACTGGAGCAGATAGACAAACAGCTATGATCAGCTAGCAAGCTGGATCTGGAGCAGATAGGCAAACTGCTATGATCAGCTAGCTAGCTGCTTCTTAAACACACAGACAAATAGCCCACAGTGGTTGGTTAATGTTTAAAATGGCACCATATTTATTGTGAACAAATCTCCACCTTTGGTAGTTTGGGACGTGACACATCCCACTAATAAGAAGCCATTTTGCTTCCACACTGCTTTCTCAACCAACAGCATGCGGCTAAGCAAGTGCTTAGAAGAAAGTACTTCTCCAGCTAACAATGAAAATTGAGCTTGCAGACTATCACCTGCCACGAGGAGTCTCAAGAGCCTGGCAAGACAACTCTATTGACTTCCCTCCCACCAGTCTTGGCAGTGCTGAGCAGGGGCGTAGGTTTCATTATACATGAGTGGGACATGTCCCCCCCAATTTTTTTAAAATGGCATTTTATCCCCCCCACTTTTTACTAACACAACTCTTATATGAAAAGCTCAAACTCTTTAGAACGTTGCAGTGGCAGTACAGTAAGCTATTGTGTAACTCGAATCAGACTGGCTTTAGGACTACACGCAGGCACTTTGCACATGCAGGCTAAGTATGCAACTAGCGGCTGTGATCTCTGGCTCATGAAAGTTTGGTAACCTACCTGACAGCGTGTGAATTAGGTAGATATTTAACTTATCAGAGTGTTTTTCTAAAACCAGTAAGGTATAGTTAGGCCAGTGTTATATAATATGAATGATAGTTGGAAAATATATATCAGCTTGCTAGCTAATTGTTATTTCACTAGCTAGGAAACAGTCTACATTACACTAGGTTCACCTCACTCACAACTATAGCACCATATGACACCAGCCAAGAAAAGACTAGACAAACTGGGTTTTTTTATGCAAAGTGAGTGGTACAGCTAGCTAGCTATGAGACATTAGAAGATATAGCTAACTAACTAGCTTAATAGTTGATCTCTTGAAAAGTTGGCTAACCGTTGTAGTTCCTTACAGTGGCTGCATTTGACATTTCAACCTAATGTGGGTCTTATAGATCAAACATTGCCATCTGGTTCTGCAGGCATCAATGTAGTTCAAGTTGTTCATGTCAATTTTATGTCCTGCATTTTAGCAGGATCAGATGGTGACTGTGAGAAGGTCCTTGTCACAGCAGGATCAGACAGCCAGGGAGAAAAGGTCAACCGGGGAGCTGAGGTAACATTTTGTCTTTTAAGGTGGATAATGTAAAGAAAATTAGTTATGTTATATGTCGCCCATATCTTGAATATTCAATTTTATTAGAAGAACCAGAAGGATGTTGAGTCAACCAGTGTAGTCATCCACGAGAGTGGTGGAGCTTAGGAGGTAAGGTTGTGAAATTCAAGTACATTACAGGCTAAATGTACATGTAGATCACAGATCAGCCATACACATGGTCTGTAGCAGCTCTTCATTAAGAGCACACATCATAGAAAATATGTCAACTAAGTAATATTAAATGAAATGGCTAAAGGCTGAGTTTTGTACGTTTGTTTGTAGCAGAATCAATGAGATGTTGTGTCCATCAGTGCACATACAGCATATGGCCTAAAGTATGTGGACACCCGACCATCACACCTATTTGAGCTTGTTGGCCATCCCATTCCAAAACCATGGGCGTTTGCAAAAACATGTTTTTCCCCACTGACATTGCTATCCTGGGTGCTGTTGCACCAGGGCCCACAGTGGGTGCTTGACCTCTATAAAAATGTGAAATCTGTTATGATTTGGACAGTAACAAATGTTTGTTTTTGGCCTGTAACTTCCATCAAAGGGCTGCCAGTTTTAATATAAAAAAAATTTGTTTCTTATCAGGTGGGTATGGTTGTCATCTTCATTATTACATGCACAAGACTGCGGTCAATGTCTAGTGTTTTGGTCTCTGGTCGGTTGCCATAACCACTATCCTACCCTGCAACCCCAAAATGTTTTGCATTAAGAGAATGTTATAAGACCTCTACAGTGGATGCCTTATCCCAAAAGAGCTTCAACGTTTTCCCTCACCCTCTTAGATCCTCTTATGTTACATTGTAGGGTCCAATGAAATCTGATCTGCAGAGAACCAGACTGAATCACAGAATGCAGACATATGAGATAAAGGTATGTTAGTAAGTCTACATTTTGTGTGTAAAGGTTTCCCCATAAAAGCCTTTTCAATTAAATTGGAACTACAGTCAACTACAGTCAATGCTTACATGGCAGAATGATATTCGGATTATTTACATTGAGCCGATGCCATTTGTTTTGCCAACTGTGCCATCACAATTGTAGAAGCGTCAGTGGTGAGTTTTGGTTAGTATCCAAGCTGTTGGGACGCCCGGATGAATACATCTGAATAAATGCTAAGCATCAGCTAATCATTTCCACTCCCCCAGAAGAGAGGAAGCCCAGTATTCAAGAAAAAACTCTGACATTCTGTTGATGTTTTCATTCATTTAACACCAGATTTCAATACAGGTTTCTCTTCCCAAAAGTCACATTTATTGCAGATTGCACTACGTTTTTTTTTTTGACTTTCCCGATTGTTTCATTAAAATGAAATGATTTCTTTAGGAGTCATATGGCAGAGCAGGCACATGCTGTCACCCTTGGGAGTTTTACTTACTCAAATGTACTGGTCAGTGTCAGAAAGCAAAAATGTATGTGATTGACTGACACAATGTAGAGGGCAGAGCTTGTAAATTGCCAGTATTTTCTGATAACATGCTGCATTCATCTTGCCATCAATTTAAACAAGATTCCCTTTGCCTTTAGAGCTCACACACCCCCAAAACATCAGTGAGCCACCACCATGCTTCACTGTAGGGATAGTATTCTGTTCACTATACTGCCTTGTTGACCCCTTTCCAAACATAGCGCTTATGGTTATGACCGTAAAGCTCTGTTTTGGTCTCGTCACTCCAAATGAATGTGCCAGAGACTGTGAGGTGGGTCATGGTGTGGTCGAACTATTGTAACCAGGCTTTTTTTGTGGCATTGATGCAGTAAAGACCTCTTTCTGGCAACTTGACCAAGTAGCAATTTTTTTTTCAAGTATTGTTGTATTGTGCTCCTTGAAACAACCACACAGTCTTTTTCCAGAGCAGCCTGTATTTCTCCTGAGGTCAGCTGTGGGTTTTTCTTTGTATCCTGAACAATTATTTTGACATTTTCGGAAATCTTTCTTGGTCTACCTGACTTTAGCTTGGTATCAAGAGAACCCCATATGTTTCACTTCTTAATAAGTGATTGAACAGTACTGACTGGCATTTGCAAGGCTTTGGATATCTTTTTATATCCTTTTCCATCTTTATAAAGTTCCATTACCTTGTTATGCAGGTCTTTTGACAGTTCTTTTCTCCTCCCCATGGCTCAGTATCTAGCCTGCTCAGTGCATCCACGGAGAGCTAACAAACTCATTGACTATTTACACACAGACACTAATTGGAATTTAAAAAGCCACAGGTGTGGGAAATTCACCTTTAAATGCCATTTTCACCTGTGTGTGTCACCTTGTGTGTCTGTAACAAGGCCAAACATTCAAGGGTATGTAAACTTTTGATCAAGGTGATTTCTGTTATCATTATGATTTAAAAAGGAACCAAACAACTATGTGATAATAAATGGCTTTATATGATCACTGACCTTAAATAGAAAACAGTTTTTTTGCATGATCAGTCATATTTTCTAAATGAATGCCAAAATGTCCATTCTGCCAGGATATGCAAACTCACTGCTGTCTGATTAAAACCTTGTACATCTTTTCACGTGTTGAAAGCACACTGAATGTTTTTGGTATCGTACTCATTTTTATGACTATGGTACCAAGTCCATGTAATCAAAATAGCTTTTGAAATGTCCTAATTTTATGTTAGTTAATAGGGAATATACACTCACCTAAAGGATTATTAGGAACACAATACTAATACTGTGTTTGACCCCCTTTTGCCTTCAGAACTGCCTTAATTCTATGTGGCATTGATTCAACAAGGTGCTGAAAGCATTCTTTAGATATGTTGGCCCATATTGATAGGATAGCATCTTGCAGTTGATGGAGATTTGTGGGATGCACATCCAGGGCACGAAGCTCCCGTTCCACCACATCCCAAAGATGCTCTATTGGGTTGAGATCTGGTGACTGTGGGGTCCATTTCAGTACAGTGAACTCATTGTCATGTTCAAGAAACCAATTTGAAATGATTCGAGCTTTGTGACATGGTGCATTATCCTGCTGGAAGTAGCCATCAGAGGATGGGTACATGGTGGTCATAAAGGGGTGGACATGGTCAGAAACAATGCGCAGGTAGGCCGTGGCATTTAAATGATGCCCAATTGGCACTAAGGGGCCTAAAGTGTGCCAAGAAAACATCCCCCACACCATTACACCACCACCACCAGCCTGCACTGTGGTAACAAGGCATGATGGATCCATGTTCTCATTCTGTTTACGCCAAATTCTGACTCTACCATCTGAATGTCTCAACAGAAATCGAGACTCATCAGACCAGGCAACATTCTTCCAGTCTTCAACTGTCCAATTTTGGTGAGCTCGTGCAAATTGTAGCCTCTTTTTCCTATTTGTAGTGGAGATGAGTGGTACCCGGTGGGGTCTTCTACTGTTGTAGCCCATCCGCCTCAAGGTTGTGCGTGTTGTGGCTTCACAAATGCTTTGCTGCATACCTCGGTTGTAACGAGTGGTTATTTCAGTCAAAGTTGCTCTTCTATCAGCTTGAATCAGTCTGCCCATTCTCCTCTGACCTCTAGCATCAACAAGGTATTCTCGCCCACAGGACTGCTGCATACTGGATGTTTTTTCACACCATTCTTTGTAAACCCTAGAAATGGTTGTGCGTGAAAATCCCAGTAACTGAGCAGATTGTGAAATACTCAGACTGGTCCGTCTGGCACCAACAACCATGCCACGCTCAAAATTGCTTAAAACACCTTTCTTTCCCATTCTGACATTCAGTTTGGAGTTCAGGAGATTGTATTGACCAGGACCACACCCCTAAATGCATTGAAGCAACTGCCATGTGATTGGTTGATTAGATAATTGCATTAATGAGAAATTTAACAGGTGTTCCTTACAATCCTTTAGGTGAGTGTATTCATATTTTCAATGTTTGTTTTGAAGATGAGGTTTACATCATACAGTGATGATATTCTTGTTTCTTTCAGTTATCCTTTCATGAAGAAAACTATATTAATGCACAATCAAAATACCCACCGCAAATCCGTCATTCTTGGCCACCCTCAAGTAAGTGCAAACAAGCTAGCGAACATGTTTTATAGTGTTAGTTACGACCTGCCATCATTAGCCAACCCAGGAGGTGTTGGAAGCTATGTTGAGCTTCGAACTGTGACACAAACAGCAACATCCCCACTTCTATCTGCTTTCCTTGATGCATTGTTTCACCACACACTATCTTTGGTAACTTCAGTCTTCTATTTTCCAACCACTGTTCCAGGATGGTTTGCACTATTCACCTTTCCACAGTCCTCCACACTTCCCCGTTTAAAAATGAAGGGGTGGAACTTCTGCCATGTTTGCTATGTATTGCAACCCCTTTAACTATTGAACTGTTTGGATCAAAGTAGTGGAATGTGTAGTGGTCAAACATGGTTCTAAAATGGAATCATATCAGGCAATTTAAAACATTTTCATGTATATTTTGTATGCAGACAAGCCAATGGATTATTATATACATGATTGTATACCATGGCTTTCAGCCATTCAGCATTCAGGTTTAGAAACACTGAGGCCATAAGACTGAATTAATGTATTAGATTATCTACTAACATCAAATCACAACAGTGTTAAAGAAAAGGAGACCGTTTTCTCACTAAATATATTTACATGACATACAATTCGCCATCAGTGCAATACATAGGAATGTTGCATATTTACCCAATGATAGACATTTTCCTTCATAAAGAAAAAGAAACCCAATGGCAGAAGCTGAATTCGACTTGTGTAAAGTGACATTTTGCAACTTTCAAATCTGGTATACAGCTTCACAGTAACTAAAAAAAATAAAGTTTTAGAACCACCCCATCAACAATCAGATATTTAGCATTGTAAAAGTAAATAGATCACATGTACATATATATTTTCCATACAGGTAATGGATTGCTTTTGTACAAACATTTTATATAACTTTGGCAGTTTCTCAGGAACAAAGTTATCTTAATAAATATGAAACAACAATATCAAACCGTCAGCAATGTTACATAGGCTCGCCTTCCAAAGCTCGTGTTCACAGTGGTCGTACAGAAAGGCTGAATGCCAATGGTTGAAGAGAAAGAATACAGGCAAAAGGAAAATGAGAAAGAAGGTTCCACCCTTTCTGCGTAGACTGACAGCACTGGAGGCTTTTTCGTTGTTGTCATGGTTATAAAATTACAAACACCTATGAAGGTTTACATAGCAGTCATCGCCGTTTAAAAAAATGGTCTCTTTTCAGGTTTCGGCTTAAATACAAAGAGTTTGAAGGCCAGGGCACACAGACCCCGACCCAGTGGTCACGGTGAGATGATTGAAGAGACGTTGTCTAAAAGGGACATGCACAACAAGTGCTGTGTGACGGGACAAGAAACAGAACGAGGGTGCAAATGAAAGACTTCTTAACAATTAAAACGCCACAGTTTTTATAGAGAGAATGATTTTACACTGAACCAAATAATCAAGCAAATTTTTCATCAAACATACTAAGTTTCACCATAACTCGTCACCATTATCTTTTGTTATTTTGTTTTATTTTGCTTTGTTGTTATTGTTATGCTTTTTTTTTCTCTGGTTTGGCACTTTGTCGGAACAAAACGTCTGTTCAAAAAGACTAAATGTTGTACAAAAAGGTATTTCATGTCTCGTTAACGTAACTCGTAGAATATAGTACTTAATATTAAGCATACGGTAAGTAAACACTGGTACATACTGTAGTTTAAAATGAACATTCCAACAGATGTTTTACGCACATGCACAAAAACATACAACACAACTCTTCAACTCACTCGCCTTTGTGCGGCTTCTTTCCTCCCTTTCATCCTTCCTTCATTACATCCTTCCTATCTACCTAACTTCCTTCCTCATGCCCACCTTTTCCTTGCCCCCCCCCCCCCCTCTTCAGTTATATCCAGTCATCCATGCATTCCATCCCTTCATCACGTCTCCATACTAGGAGGCCATCTCCTCTGAAGAGCGTACGTCGGTCTTAAGACGACAAAACTCTTTGGCCACCTCGTCGTTGGTCCTTTGAGAGAGTATCCTCATGATGGTGAGTCCGGTCTCGTCCATGGCGATGCTCTTCACCAGGGGGTAGCAGGCAGCGCAGCTCCCCTGGTCGGCCAACTCTCTGAGCTGGAGGACGGTCATGCCGATGATGCGGTCCTCTCTAGCGAAGCAGTAGTCCTTCACAGAGACGTGGAGCTCATAGCACTCTGGACCATGCTCGTTGCTCAGAACACTGGGAAGAAGAAGAGAACACAACACCATCAACAACCATCCCCTAGGATAGAAAGAGGAAACGCCATTCAGTCAAAGATCAGACACCACAGAGCTAAAGGTAGGTTAGATAACACAAACACAAGAATGTGCTTGCACGCACGCACTCTCTCACACACACACACCCACACACTCACACACAGAAACCACACTCTTAATATGTAGAAAGGCTAATAACAGTGAGCTGACAGCATCTTGGCACAAGGTTGGAAGGCTTTGTTCCTTTGAACTGTGTATAGTATTGTGTATAATCGTTAGTGAGAGAGGTTGGCTCAGTGACATCTTTATGAAAGAAGGAGGCTCACTGTTGTGACTGACTGGGATGAGCGACAATTCAATTATATTATTCAACCAAGTTAAATGTCTGTGTTCAGGAAGACCATTATTTCCATGCCAACATTTTCTTTAGGCTCTCCACCTAAATAGACAAACTACTAATGGCTTCTAAAGCTTAAAAAAACTGTACTCTTGCCGACAGGCAGGCAGGCACACACACATACACGCACAGCGCATTAGGAAGGATGATGTGCATCTATATGCAGACAGTGTTCAGCTTTTCATTGATTTCTGCTTTGGGGCGGTGCCATTAACAGAGTACCAGAGATCACGCATGTGGTACAGACGATCATACAGTCCACCACAGATCACGTATGAAGTAAGGACAACCATTCTGTCTACCAGAGACACATTTGAGGTACCAGTGATCACGTATGCAGTATGGATGATCATTTTCTCTACCAGGGATCACGTATGCAGTATGGATGATCATTTTCTCTACCAGGCATCACTAATGCAGTATGGATGATCATTGTCTCTACCAGGGATCACGTATGCAGTATGGATGATCATTCTCTACAATGGATCACATATGCTGTATGGATGATCATTCTCTACAATGGATCACATATGCAGTATGGATGATCATTCTCTACAATGGATCACATATGCTGTATGGATGATCATTCTCTACAATGGATCACATATGCTGTATGGATGATCATTCTCCCTTAGTTAAAGAATAGAAATATATCCAACGAAATAAATATTTAAAGGCACTTTAAGTAGAACATGATTTAATTAACTTCTATTATTTATTACTTTTGGTGGAGATACGGCTCTGGAAGAATTTTGCCCAGACTATAGTTTTTTTCTCTTTAAAGTGAATATAATGTCAGTCTTCAAAAAAGTTTTGTCTATGTTGAACAACTGTTTACCATGTTGATATTACCCTGAAAAACCATACACTTTTTAATTCTCATATTTTCAAATTAGATTTCATGTAGACAAATGACAGAGAAACAACATTTATTACCAGTAACACATTTACCAGTTCTTGCCCAGTCAGATTGCATCCTAAATGTCATCCTATCTCCTTGTAGTGAAGTACTTTTGACCAGAGCCTTGACACAGGAAATAGGAGGCCACTGAGAACAGCTGGTTAAGTCTCATAAACACAGTGTAGAAAAAGAGGTGTATCTCACCTCTTCATTTCCTGCTCAATAAGTAACTGAAATGTCACAATGCATTCATCCCTTTTCAGTACTTTTTGTCTGCAATAAAACTACTTCTAGTTTCTTTGTAAAACTTCTCCAAACAATTTGAGTGTGTGTACTGCAGATATCGGCATATATATTCCTTCTATGCAGCAACTACTTAATTGACTTCTGGAGGTGCAACATGACCAAAACCCCCATTACTGAAGTCAAAACACAGGATAATTGTTGCTATTCCCTGCTAGACATATTATTGGATTGTACCCATGTCCTTTAGACTTAAAACAATAAGCTAGATTATATTTAACAATAAACCAGACCTAGACCAGGCAATTAACCGAACATACTTTAAAGAATAAACCAGACTTACTATTGGAATGTTTCATTGTACTTTGGTGACCAGTTGTTGTTCTTGGTCTTGGTGGTGAACTTGCGTTTCTTATCAGCAAGGTGCGGTCCGACTGCGTTCACCTCCACGAAGGGTCGGAACATGGCGTTTGTCTGCCAGTTCAGGTTGTTGACCCCGACCACTACAATTACAACAGAATCGGCATCAATCAGTCAGTCAGTCGCTCACTCATTTAGTCGGTCAATCATTAAATCTATGAGTCAATCGAGTCATTTACCCGTTTATCCCTTTTTAAACACTGTCTCGGATCAGTGCCCTGTAGAATAGACTTAACCGCATGTCTCTGGACTCTTAAATAAGACATTTGTTATACATCTTGTTCAACAAATAGGACACTTAAGTTCTAACATCAGTGGTTTATGAGTGTGTCACTCACTCTGTCTGACAACTAGTGTTCTGTCGAACAGGGTTTTAATGATGCCTTCAGAGATGGGTTATTATGCTAATGTGGTTATTATTCTCTATAAATATCTTGAACAGACTGAAGGGTCAAGTGCATCAGCAGTCTGATAATGACTACAGCTTTACCATAACCCACATCAACTAGAATCCAACAATCCATGTTTCTCCCAGTGGTTAGCACAGCTGTGAATACATTTCACTAATGTTTATTAAATGGTTGTTTTAATGTTCTTATCTAAGGGGCCATGTCGCAATTCATTGTTAAACAGCTTTTACTCTCCGTGTGTGTGTGTGTGTGTGTGTATGGGTGTTTGGGTGTGTGCGTGTGTGTCTCACCCTTCACGCTGACTTTGTGCTCCCCAGTGCCTGGGTGAGAGATGAGATCCACCTGCATGGACACCTCCCCCACAGAGCTGTTGCTAGACTGACCTGCAGAGCAAAAACACAACACTGCATTACTATTGGGCGGGGGGTGGGGGGCGGGCAGCAGAGTCATACAGAAAGACAGATAGTCTGAGAGAGAGAGAGACAGACCGTCAGATAGAGAAACCAATATAATCAGATAAAGGGAGATGGAGTGGGATAATGTCAGATGGCGAGTCATATACGTGGAAACATGCAGAGACGAAGAGACGGAACGAGTCAAGAGAAGGATAGATAAACAGAGAGCCTGAGACACTACATCTCCATTCAGGTTAGGCGTAAACACTGATCCAGAAAGGTAGGGAAGAGACAGAACCTTGTGTGTAGTGAGTGAAGAACAAACTGTAGAAAGAAGTGAATGACACTCTCCACATCCTCCCCTGTCACTCTGAGAATTGGGTTCTCAGGAATAACAAAAACCAGCTACAGAGAAAAGAAAACAACACACTGAGCTGGACATAACTGGATTTAGCTCTGAGTTTAAGAGCAGAACACAATAAAACAAATGCACACAATCACTATCACAGGCACACACACATACATACATACATACAGTGGGGAGAACAAGTATTTGATACACTGCCGATTTTGCAGGTTTTCCCACTTACAAAGCATGTAGAAGTCTGTCATTTTATCATAGGTACTCTTCAACTGTGAGTGACGGAATAAAAAAAAATATCCAGAAAATCACATTGTATGATTTTAACTAATTATTTAGCATTTTATTGCATGGCATAAGTATTTGATACATCAGAAAAGCAGAACGTAATATTTGGTACAGAAACCTTTGTTTGCAATTACAGAGATCATACATTTCCTGGAGTTCTTGACCAGGTTTGCACACAATGCATCAGGGATTTTGGCCCACTCCTCCATACAGACCTTCTCCAGATCCTTCAGGCTTTGGGGCTGTCGCTGGGCAATACAGACTTTCAACTCCCTCCAAAACTTTTTTATTGGGTTCAGGTCTGGAGACTGGCTAGGCCACTCCAGGACCTTGAGATGCTTCTTACGGAGCCACTCCTTAATTGCCCTGGCTGTGTGTTTCGGGTCGTTGTCATGCTGGAAGACCCAGCCACGACCCATCTTCAATGCTCTTACTGAGAGAAGGAGGTTGTTGGCCAAGATCTCGCGATACATGGCCCCATCCATCCTCCCCTCAATATGGTGCAGTCGTCCTGTCCCCTTTGCAGAAAAGCATCCCCAAAGAATGATGTTTCCACCTCCATGCTTCACGGTTGGGATGGTGTTCTTGGGGTTGTACTCACCCTTATTCTTCCTACAAACACGGCGAGTTTAGACCGAAAAGCTCTTTTTGTCTCATCAGACCACATGACCTTCTCCCATTCCTCCTCTGGATCATCCAAATGGTCATTGGCAAACTTCAGACGGGCCTGGCTTGAGCAGGGGGACCTTGCGTGCGATGCAGGATTTTAATCCATGACGGCGTAGTGTGTTACTAATGGTTTTCTTTGAGACTGTGATCCCAGGTCTCTTCAGGTCGTTGACCAGTTCCTGCCGTGTAGTTCTGGGCTGATCCCTCACCTTCCTCATGATCATTGATGCCCCACGAGGTGAGATCTTGCATGGAGCCCCAGACTGAGGCAGATTGACCGTCATCTTGAACTTCTTCCATTTTCTAATAACCTCGCCAACAGTTGTTGACTTCTCACCAAGCTGCTTGCCTATTGTCCTGTAGCCTTGTGCAGGTCTACAATTTTATCCCTGATGTCCTTACACATCTTTTTGGTCTTGGCCATTGTGGAGAGGTTGGAGTCTGTTTGATTGAGTGTGTGGACAGGTGTCTTTTATACAGGTAACAAGTTCAAACAGGTGCAGTTAATACAGGTAATGAGTGGAGAACAGGAGGGCTTCTTAAAGAAAAAATAACAGGTCTGTGAGAGCCGGAATTCTGACTGGTTGATAGGTGATCAAATACTTATGTCATGCAATAAAATGCAACAAAAAATATTTTAAAAATCATACAATGTGATTTTCTGGATTTTTGTTTTGGATTCCGTCTCTCACAGTTGAAGTGTACCTATGATAAAAATCATAGACCTCTACATGCTTTGTAAGTAGGAAAACCTGCAAAATCGGCAGTGTATCAAATACTTGTTCTCCCCACTGTATACACAAACACACACTGGAATTGTATAGCATAAAGCACTTCTCTACATTAAGATTCCATTTACATTAAGAACCATTTAGAAGCACTTCATTCTAAAACAGAGGACAAAAACCAACATTAGCTAAGGATGTGCACTCTATGACACCTCCAGGAGAGGGGAGAGGGGGCACAGCAGAGGGATAAAGAGAGAGAGGAAAGACTGAGATGGAGGGCAGGAGGGGGAAGTAAAGACAGCAAGTAAGAGAGGGGAGCAAAACCGAAAGATAAAGAGCAATAGAGACAGAGAAAGAAAGTTGCGCTGTGTTCCAAACACAAGATAGACAGCTTGATATTTAGAATCATGCAACTCATTCATTCAAAAACTGAGGTAGGAGAAGCTGACCATGCTGAGCTGTGTATTTCCTCCTCTGCATCACTGAGTTGAAGCACTGGTGCTTCTGACTGACTGACTTCTCCTTGTTAAATAGTGTAGTGGTTAGAGATGCGGGCTCCAGAACAATAGGTCCTGCGTTTGCCTCCCGTAACAGTCAAAATGCATTATGCCTGAGGTTCAGGACAAACAAAACGTTGATGGCTACAACTTTACATAGCTACGTAATAGGAAGACTAAAATCAAATGGTTCTTGTGGATTTTAGGATTTGTTCAGGATAGACAAACACTTTGCAGGCTTCACAATTCTCTCGTCTTTTCACTTCACAAAAAAGTGAAAAGACGATGGCCATTTGAGGCTTCATTACCGTTCTTCTAGCAGCAGGATATTATGCTAGCAGTGCTAACTCAGATTTAATTTTTCAAAATAAAAGCCATCATTGAACTATATAAGTTAATATAGTTTAAAATCTTGTCTGTACATTTTATGTTTAATGTCCGTTCCAAATGTATTCTTGTCTGTTCTATTTCACAGACTAGAATGTTAACTATATTGCCATATACATTTCAATTATGGCTTTTATTGTGATAAAGAAAATCTGAGTGCTGCCAGTACAATATCCTGCTGCTAAAATAACGCGAATGAAGCCTCAAATGGCCATCACTAGTTATCGTCACCTGTATTGATAGATACTGTATCTATGTAATTCACAAATGGCTAATTAGCTGTTAAAACGGCCAGTGGCAATAGAAGATTTGTTCAGGATAGACAAAAACCTCTCTGGCTACAACCTTGAGTAGATACGTTATGGGACTCCTAAAATGAAACTGTACTATATTGCGACTATTTCTGGTGGATTTTCCAATTATGTCTCAGGATTTGTTTAGAATAGACAAACACCACTGGTTACATGATTCTCTCATCTTTTCACTTGACGAAAAAGTCTGTTATCACCTATATTGATACAGTAGTTATTGTATTAATGTCATTCACGAATGGCTAATAAGCTTGTATTGGTATCGACTACTACATTTCTGGTATCGTGAAATCCCTAATCTGAACTACTGTGACAGGCAAAACACAGGCCTAGTAATCACTAGTAATCACAAATGTGCAACCTTGTTTCTGCAATGAGTTCTGATCTCACTTTTAGTTTTTTGGTTTAAAATGTAAGTTTATGAAATATAGCCTACATATTCAGTCTCTGACAGGTGGGGCGCTATTTCAATATTGCTTATTGCACATTGTGTTGTCTAGTTGCTCCTATAATGACATCAGTATTCTCTGTCCTTACACTGTAGGTAGCCTGTCAAAGCTGAAGAGCATAACCATTGTATTTCCTATCATTGTAATTTAGGTTTCTCATGAAACATTTCAGTGTGGAGGGTTTTACAATTTGAACAGATCAATAGGCTAAAAACCAAAAAAAAAACATTTTGCCAACAAACATGAACTTGATGAATTTGATCATGCTGAGTGCATCATGTGAATGTTACATAATTAAGATTTGTGGACTACGGAAAGATGTTGCTCTGCAATTTAGGCTGTGGTTGATTTAGCCCTCTGTGTATGTCAATAGGACTCTGGAACTGTGTGTTGATTAAGGCTGGTTGTCTTAAGCTATAAAAGCAAGCAAAGAATTCAGGATTTTCTCATATATCTTCCCTGGCTTGTCTTCCCCAGTGACATGCAGGGCTCTAGGGCCTAGAGTTAAGTACCCAAAATTGTCTAGTGATGATGACAATGAAACGGACAACCACTAAACAAAAATGATATGCCATCTGTTCTATAGCCAAAATAAATGTCCCACATCGCTACATTTTAGTGATGCAAGAGGTTTAATGCTGACAGCACATTTTAACTAGCGTGCTAGGGTCCGCTCTGTCGTTTTTCATTTTACATTCATCAGGTGGAATATTTGTAGGCGGAGCAATTACGACGCACAGTGACAGTGCCCCAGAATGTAGTCAGGCTGGCCTGATTGCACTGACACTGAGTGGGTACAGGATCAAAATGCGGGGGTGGTCAAACAAATCTGCTTACAATTCCAATCAGTATGCACATTTAGACCTGGCACCAACATGTGTTTCTAGTTATGTTAATACAAATGCACCAACAATTCTGTTATGGGGTCGGAGAGCAGAGGGATAACATTTTGTCAGAGAGAGAGACAGAGAGAGAGAGAGAGAGAGAGAGAGAGAGAGAGAGAGAGAGCTAAAGTGTGATGACAGAGTGAGAATGATAGCACAAAATAACAACAGAGGGAGAGAGAGCATCAGCAAGGAAAAAGAGAGAGATGCTGTAGAAAATAACAACTGCCTGATGTGGGTGTCATGTGACATACAGGGTTGTGATGGTGTATGTCAGTCAGGTGACGCCAACATATCTAAGGCCTTAACATGAGATTTCTACTAAAAGAACATATGGACGTCTAAGAAAGTCATACCATTGATCATACAGCACTTCATTTTGAGTAATTTCCTTTTTTATTTTAAATTACAGCAAAATAGGCCACTTCTAATGGTGGAGAAAAACTCATCAAGATTAAACTTACACGAAAATCATTATCGAGATCATTGGAAAGTTTGTTTTGAAGAGTATTTCCCATTTGCATGTTTGGCATTGTTACAGCAGAGGAACTTTGCTTACTTACTTATGTGGTACCTGACACTTAATAATGTGAGTACATAGAGGTTTGGACTAGTTAGCAGCTAAATCGTGTGTTACTGACAGTTGCTTTTGTGACACAACACAACCCAGGCGGATTTCCAGCTTCTTCCAGCCTATGTAAGCTGAACAGGACAGTCCTGGTCTTGTTCCCTGGACTCTGTTCTTATACTGTAGTTTCTGTCAAAAATTGTTGAGGTTCAATGAATGGCTTTGTGGTGTATCTTTTCTCCCAATTCTCTTAAAAAACACAGGAATTCCCAGCGCCTTAATTTAATATGTGACTGTCTTTCACCAGGGTATTTATGAGAACCTGACAGACGAGCTGAAGGTCTGTGGAGTGAACCCACACAGAGATATTTAATAGAATGTAATGATGACGTGCTGTCTGGAGGGTGACAGGCAACTCTCAGTAGATATGATGTTTAATCAATATTTTGCCAAATATGCAGAGGCTACTACGGCAGGAACTGATGGAGAAGAAACAGTGAGGGTGAGAGTGAGAGAGTAGTAGGACGGAGAGATTAAGGAAGTCTGAGGGAGGCTGATAGATGAGATTGGAGTGAGAGAGACAAAGGAAAGAGAAATAGAGAGCCTGAAAGAAGAGAGATAAAAAGTGAGTGAAATGAGAGAGGGCTGATTCAGCAAGAGAAGAGAGAATTTGGTGAATGGTAGCATAACCTGGTGGGGGGCAACACTAGATCACAGATAAGTCCTGGGCTGTGGGGTATGTGGAAATGTTTGTGTGTGTGTTAGGTTTTACTGAACGAATGGGGACCAAATGTCCCAATGAGTATAGTAAAACCAGAAAAAATTTACCTAATTGGGACCTTTTGCCGGTCCCCGTGAGGCAAAAGTCAATTTCCGGCTCAGGGTTTAGGTTTAGGGTCATACTTACAATTGATTTTCTAGTTAGAATTGGGGTTTCTTAAAGGTCCAGGCGTTGTTGGTTAAGTTTAGGGTTAAGGTTAGGCATTACATCTAGGTAAAGTTTAGGCATAAATGTTACTTTATTGAGGCTAAGGTTAGGGTTAGGTTTAGGGTTAGATTAGGGTTAGGTTAAGGTTAGGGTTAGGGTAAGAGTTAGGTTTAGGGTTAAGTTTAGGGCAAGGGAGCATGCAATTTCTATTTTCTGGTCCCCATGAGGGTAGCTGTACAAACTTGTGTGTGTGTGTGTGTGTGTGTGTGTGGGTGCATGTTTGTGATTGGAGGGAGGGGTGGCGGAAACACAATTACCACTTAGACAATTAGAAATCAAAAGATTTAGATTTACACTCCAGATACTACTCAGACTCTCACTGCTAGCCTAAACCTAAACCCTAGCTTGGGTTTTGTCCACACCAATCACAGCCAATGGTGACAGTAAGCAGGTACAAGCCCTTTTTGGCATCCTGGCAAAATGAAAAGTGTAGATACTCTGTACCGGTAAAGCCACACAGTAATACAACAAAATGCCAAGAAGACAATGAACAACTACAACCTTATTATTTAACATCAGCACGTGTCAGTTAGAGGACTGACTTGGGAATGGGCAGTGAACCCTAAATGTGTTGTGGTTCCACAAAAACATGCAAAGGTTGCCAAGGCCATAGATAAGTGTCTGAGATGGAGCTGTGGACACATCAGTTCAGGCTAGTGGTCTTAATGACAGCCTTTTTGGGAAGACCTCTCTTTGCATTCATCACATTGTGCCGGGACAAACGTGTGTCGCTATACAAGAAGAGCAACGTTTGATGTGACTGTTTAACAGTGTTTACCTCGCAGTGTGGAATAATGTGATTAAAGTTGCATGACAAATAGGCTCACCTAAGTGTACTTAATCCCACTCCATGTGAAGTGGAGTTGAGTATACTCAGTAAACACACACTAACCCTGGGCTCTTATCCGTATCTCAGTTCAACACTAAGCCTAGCCGCTTGCCCGTGTATCCGTTTAAAACTAACCCTAGCCTCTGCCGTTATTGGTACACATAGGGAATATACAGGCACACACACGCATTCATCCAAATAATCATCTAAATAGTTTTCTGTTTGTCCGTTTAGAATTCTGACAACGGAACAATGTAATATACGTCTATTTTAAAAAAAAAAAAAAAAGGAGGAGAGTGTAGCTTTAAAAATGGCAAAATCTAAATCAAACGCCAATTGGCGTAGGCATTTGGCGGTTCTAATGTTAAGAAGTGGAAAATTTGGGGATCTCTTGATACCAAGCCAAGGTCAGGTAGACCAAGGAAGATTTCAGAAGAAGTAGGAAGAGACCCCGGGGAAGACCTAGGACATGCTGGAGGGACTATGTCTCGTGGCTGGCCTGGGAACGCCTCTGTGTTTCCCCAGAAGAGCTGGAGGAAGTGTCTGGGGAGAGGGAAGTCTGGGCATCTCAGTTACAATATGCCCGACAACACCTTGACATGCCTCAGCTTCTGGCACACTGTAATTTGGAGTGACGTGACCAAAATAGAGCTTTATGGTCACAACCTATGTTTAGAGAGTGGTCAACAAAGCCTATAGTGAAAAGAATACCATCCCCACTGTGAATTGTGGTGGCTCACTGATGTTTTGGGGTGGCGGGTGAGCTCTAAAGGCACTGGGAAAATTGATGGCAAGATGAATGCCAGCATGTTATCAGAAAATACTGGCAGACAATTTGCATTCTTCTGCACGAAAGCATGGGACACTCTTGGATTTTCCAGCACAACAATGACCCTAAGAACAAGGCCAAGTGGACCCTCCAGTGGTTAGAGCAGAAAAAGGTGAAGGTTCTGGAGTGGCCATCACAGTCTCCTGATAATATCATCAAGCCACTCTGGGGAGATCTCAAACGTGCGGTTAATGTAAGACGACCCAAGAATTTGCATGACCTGGAGGCATTTTGCCAAGACAAATGAGCAGGTATACCACTTGCAAGAATTCAGGGTTTCATAGACAACTATTACAAAATGCTAAAGTGTACAATACACAGTAAAACTAAATATATAAATTGTAGTTACATAAGTATTCACCCTCTTTAGTGAATATTTTGTTGACTTTCAGCCACATGTCTACATGTATAAGTCACAGCAGTTTTTGCTACATTTTTCTTTGCAAAATTGCTTTAGATCTGTCAAGTTGGATGGGGACCTTTGGTTAACATACATTTTTAACTCTGTTCTACATATTCTAAATTAAATTCAGGGCCAGTTTTCTTCAAAAAACTCTGTATTTTGCTCCATTCAATCAACCAAATGTATTTGTAAAGCCCTTTTTAAGTCAACTGTGGAAGACTGTAACTCCTTTAGAGTCACCATAGGCCTCTTGATGGCCTCCCTGACTATTGCCCTTCTCAACTGGATATTCACTTTGAGAGGATGGCCTGTTCTAGACCAATTTCAGTTGTGCCATATTATCTCTATTATATTAATAATGGACTTTACTGTACTCCCGGGGATATTCAATGCCTTGACAATGTTCTCATATTTTACCCCTGACTGGAAGGTTATTAGTTGCACTCATTAAATAGTTCCTTAAAATGTACATTTGGAGCAAAAAATAAATAAAAACATTATTTGGATATAATTTCATCTCAGACAACATGATAGTTCTTGATATGCTCTATGATGCCAACAAGAATATGCAAGTCCTAAAACTCGTTAAATGTTAAATTGCTAATTGATCAACGTTAAAACAATTCACCAGGCAGATTTAATAACTTCACACAAACTGGAAATTTGTATTGAGGGAAAATGAAGGGCAATTACCTCTGAGAGTATAGTAATGAGTTCCATGAGCAATCCAACCAGTCATAAAATTTCTGAATCATACAATTCATATAGACAGTCTAACAAAATTGCCCTTTAAATGAAATATAAAGATTTTTGTATTTTATTATTTTTTCTCTCTTGTGTTAATTGGTATGTCCCCACACTGTAATTTATAATCAATTTGTAATACAATTCAAATCAAAATGACCACTACATGTTTTGCTTTTACTGCAACTCTATAAGTATTTTTAAAAAGTGTGTGGAGTACTTGCAGCCACCAGCCAAACAAGCGGCTATAAGTAGCACATGGTGATTTAGCAAATGGTTAGAAACCATGTGCTAACGTTTTGAGAAAGGTTTGGGATAAGATACTAAACATTCAAATATTTCCAGCCATGAATTTACATCCCTTCTGTAGTACAAAACATATAGAGAGCACAGAGTGTTTATAAATCACAATAGTTTAATTTAGATGAACAAGACTTAATTCAAAATGTATACCTAAAACAAATGGATGAAAATGACCCTTTATCTCCCACGTAACATTCCTAGATTAAGTGGGACACTTTTCCGACCGATACTGCCTGCAGCTACTGAGGTCTAAAGACATCGTCTCGGTCAGTGTGTATTGGAGAGGAATGAGCGGTGATGTAAGAAGTCCTTCCAGCTCCATAAACAGAATCAGAACGAAAAAAAGGGTTGGGAGGCTGCAGGGCCATGTCTTGTGCCTTATAGCGCAGGGAGAGTTTCTTGTTGCTAGTATGAATTGGAAATCATATTTGCATATTATGTTAATGTTATTTAAATGAAATTGTTTTCACGACAATTGACATAGTCTAAATAGGCTCAAAGTCTTGGCTGAAAACAGTAGCGACACAGACAAAGAGTGGTTGGTAAGCAGGGAGACAGAGAAATGGAGAGAGTTATATAGACAGGGAGAATTGGAGAGAGCGACAAAGACTGACAGAGAGAGAGATGGAAGCCAGTGAAAAATATAGAGAGAAGGAGATTGAAGGAGGTAATGAATGGAAAAATGCAATTACTGCAATGAGCATCTCACACAGTAAACTGGAGAGAAACCAAGCTGACATAGAAAAACACTGACTGCTGACCATTGGAATGGAAGCAAGGAGAACAATAATAGGGTTAGGGTCTATTCAGGAAGTTAACTGAAAGTCTAATTTCCATTCAAATGCTTGTCTGAGAGAAAGGAAAATGAGATTTGGAATTTCGGTCTACTTCCTGAATTTAATGAATTGAAATGGAATAGATTGACCTCAACCCTGAACCCTTGAGAGTATGCTTTTGTGGACTTTCAGGGACATTTTTGGAAAGACATTTGTGGACAGAGATGAACTTTGTTCTTTGTTTGAATGTTTAGGGGAAGTACCAGTAGAAATGGCATGCCTCATCTTGAAAACATATACTGTGTAGTAGCTGCGTTCTTACCTTGAGAGGTTTGGGTGCATATATACTTCTTGATCAAGGCATCGGTGGGCTGTGTGTAAAGGCTCAGAGCATATTTGAGGGATTTGAGGTCAGGGCTCTTCTCAAGGAACGTCTTCTTCAGACCATTTCCTCCAGCATGGAAATATTGCTACAGATAACAAAGGGAGAGAAGGAAAGCATACTGAGCCAGAGTCATGTTATTCACTGTCTTCAGTCTTTGGAACAGAAAGAGAACAGACAGTCAGCACATTTAGCATTCTTGTGTTCCTGTAAAAAAACAGCAAGGATGAAGTGTATTTGGGTTTTTAACTGTCAAAGGAGCACTTCACCCTGGGGGGACCTCAGGTGGTGTGTACGATATCTGAGAGTTTTCTAGGGCAGTGAGATTTGTTTCACACAATTGGACAGAAGGAGCGAGTTCTGATGAATATATGCAGTCACGTTTTGTTTCATTTTGCAAAGCCTCCAAGGTGCACCGATCGAGCTACCAATCAGTTTGTGTAGTAGCCATTGTCCATAATTGATAGAGGCATTGGAAGTCTGTCAGTGGTTTTCCAATGAGCAGCTATATTGATAAATGTACAAGGTGTCAAGTTATTTTCTTTTTCTAAAAGTCTACAACTCAGGAAGGGCCCAGTCCTGCCCTAAGGCAACATTGTTTATTTGAATTTCTTATTTTTTGGTACTTTTTTTTTTTTTAATCTTTGGCAGATAGGTAGCTAGCTAACTAACTTTTACTCAACACAATGTATCAATTGATGTCTTCAGTAAACGTGTTGACCAGATTTAGTGAAATGTTGAGAAAGCATTAATTCTTTGTTCTACTGGTAAATCTTTTTGCCAACTGTAGCTTGACATTGTAAGAAAGTAAAGACTACTCTTTTTTGATATGGCTAGTTAGAACGACAATTTATTTGAGTGTTGCTTTTTGAAAACCGTGTCTGAAGGAATTAACTATTGAGATCTGTTGCTAGCAATCTCCTGAAAAATGTATAGCCTACTCATTTTAGTTATGGTTACTTTGCTGTTATTCTTGCTAATGTCTAAACATTTAGTAAAGTGCTGTTTACTCATGTTGTTGTAGTTACTTCCGGGTGCATTACTGGCACCAAGGAAGCAAAATGTGAAAGAGCGCTTTACTGCGTTTGCACAGAACACCACAGAACACCACATGGGAATGATCAATGTTGCTCTTTCAACATTTAGTTGATGGGCCCCACCTACGTTCCCTATGAATTCTGGAACCTTTTTATGAACACACCAATACAGAGCAAGCACTACCGCAAACGTCAACCTTGTCATTCTAGTTTGTGTTGAGGAGATGTTTTTTTACACAAATGTGTAATCAGTACATGAAGTAATTGCGCTGTGGTGAAATGCCCCATTAATGTTGTGTATCCTTTGACCAGTTAGATAATGTAATGGTTTCGTGTACATGTAACTAGAGCAGATTGTAAAGTCGTCTGTGTGGGAAAGTTCCTAAACACATTATGTAACAGGCGTCATAACAACATATTCAACTGTGTCCTCTGTCTCGACAGAAACCATGTCACATCCCTATCTCGACATCGCTTTAGCCAACTACACCACCGCATATAGTCACCTACACACGTCAGTCCCTATACAACACCTTAAGCCACCAACACGCCTTAGCCAGCTATACCACCAAATAACTAGCAATTAAATGCACTTCAAGCTGAGGAGGAAGGTAGAACATGCTGTACAGTGTGGGGGAGGTAATGACTATGTGTGCCTATGCAGGCTGGCAGCAGTCGGTGGGTCTAATAACTGTGTACTGTTTGTCTAGCTGCATTAAGACAGAGGAGGTTCGCCCTGTCACCTCTGCTGCTGTACAGGGACTATAGCTGCGTTTACACAGGCGGCCCAATTGGGATATTGTTGGGGGGTGGTGTCTGTTGATCAGCAGTGCACTTGGTGACTGGTCCCTCACTTTGTCCTTTGGCTTTTCCTGTGGGTGTCTTAACATTTCCATTCAACACCAACATAGTAGTACACCATGTGTGTGTGGAACTGGACAAATTCCCAGACATTTGGCCTTTTGACGGACACACACACACACACACACAGGGCTGCCAACTGTCAAATTTTGGTGAGACACGCATTTCTACCTCCTCACACACCGACATGCTACCTCTTTATCTCAAGCATTATTAATACAGTGCTTTAATACAGTGCTTTAATACAGTGCTTTAACAAATAAGCACATGCAAACGCCAGGAGCTTCCCCATCATTTTCTTGCCATGTTCCCCTTGACAGATTAGGATATAAGCCAATTGGATGCACGCTTGCAAACAACTGCCCCTCACAAGAAATGGAATGCAGCACAGCAAAATCCAAAAAAGTCAAAAGACCAGTATGGCATCTTATGATGCTGTTTGGTGTAACTGTCAACAAATAAATTTACAATCAGTACTTTCCCTGTCTCAACACAGGGATGCTATCTTATGATAGCATGCCATAATCTAGCAATTTTTTTTATGTATACATTATCCCATGTTTGGTTGTTGGTAATTTAACATTGAATGCTATAACAATAAAGGGTGGCCTGTAATAGTCGAACTACAGGCCAATTATATAATGTATATAGTTTGCCCAAACAGATTATAAACCCAAAATGTATGTAGCTCATTCTAGAGCAGGGAAAATACATTGAAACATGATTTGGGTTGAGTGCAGGGGCACATTTAAGCTGTCATCTTTTTCTTGAGAAGATTTCATTATCTGTTCTATTTATTTAGTCTCTTACAAAAGCTAATGAACAATGTCTACCCCTACAATGGGCTATATAGACTAATAATGGTACTTATCTCAGCAAGAGCACTCCGGTTATTTCACACAGGTTACTTTTATTATTTAATTCTTACCCATTCTACTGGTATAATTAGGCTATTTGAAACATGATATACAAACTTTTTTTTAATCTAATATATATTTCTTTTAAATAAGGGTTCTTTTTAATCATTTATGTACAGCAATCAATATTGGCATGAGAATAAGATATTTAGAAATATTCTCTTTTGCCATTTTTGTATTGTGGAGAAGCTGCAACGGAAAACTGGTGGGAATAAACAGAAAACATCTGACCTGTGTAGAGTACAGCAGGATGGCGGTTTGAAAATCAAACTCAACCATCTTAAAACAGACATAGTATTATTCTTGAATGTCGGGAAAATGTTTAGAAAACAGGAGGGTGGCCAACCCTCTTTACAAGCATTTTCTAGGCAGGAACTTCTATGCTCCTTATTTAAAGGGAGAGTTCAATCAAAATGACACATTTACATGGTTGTTTGTTATGGACAGTGGGAGACTGCTGCCATCATATGGTTAGACATTCCCACCAACTATTAATAAGAGCACTGTCTAGCCTCTAATTAAATCTCACTCCAAATTACCTTGAACAATTGGCAGACCGTTCTCATGGAAACACTCTCCCCACCTCTCAGACTCATTACTCTACTAGTGGAGATCTCCAGTGGCTCTGAAACCAGGAAGGGCTGCTCAATATAAACCCCTGTCATCGATGCATTCCGGCATATCATCACCAGGCAGATTTAGACCTAAAACGCTCTGTGAGTCAATGAGCCAAAGCTGCTCAGAGTAAATTATCCTAAGCTCTGTAGCTCTATAGCAGCAGAATAGATACAGACCAGATCAGTAGATATTATAGGTTATGATGATGGGGGACAATGATGCAGAATCATCCTCCTAAACCTACCAACTCAAAGAGCTGGTCCACGCAGTATCAACAAAACCGTTACATAACAATCTCACGACAACCAGACACATCACACTCATTTCGTGGGGAATCTATGGAGTTTTCTGAGCTTTTCTATTCTGTGTGACAGCTACATGAATATCAAAGACGATATAAACCAGCCTCCAACCATAGACGTTTTAAAGAACAAATCTTTCCTTTCCCAAATGTGGTTCCATATTAAAGTGATTATGCCATAGAAAATCCATCTCTCCTCTTACCTCCCCCTATTTCTCAACCTCCATCACTTTGGTTGTCAATCTCCACCTCTCCCCCTTCTTCGTCACTCCCTCGCCAAACCCTGCCGCTGTACTTAACTACGCTGTCTTCATTTTCTTTATTATGTCATGTTTAATGATTTCTTGTTTACAAAATGATCTAAGAGTCCAAGATTTCAGGTGCTGTTTAAATAAAACTGTTGTTTCAGCAGAGTGATGTATTGTTGTTCTTCAGTGCCTGTGGTTCTGATTTGGTACTGTACCTCTTTTGGGTCCACCACAGAAAGAGTAGCTGCTGTTGTTGGAGGTAGCTAATGGGGATCTTAATAACATTATTCTTTCCTACAGCATACATCCCTCCCTCCTGATCTCTGTCTTGTATCCAATCCCTTTATCTACTATCCTGCACCTCTGTCTTCTATCCTGCCCTTCTGTCTACTATCCTGCCCCTCTGTCTTCTATGCTAACCCTCTGTCTTCTATGCTAACCCTCTGTGTTCTATGCTACCCCTCTGTCTTCTATGCTGCCCCTCTGTCTTCTATGCTGCCCCTCTGTCTTCTATGCTGCCCCTCTGTCTTCTATGCTGCCCCTCTGTCTTCTATCCTGCCCCTCTGTCTTCTATCCTGCCCCTCTGTCTTCTATGCTGCCCCTCTGTCGTCTATCCTGCCCCTCTGTGGTCTATCCTGCCCCTCTGTCGTCTATCCTGCCCCTCTGTCGTCTATCCTGCCCCTATGTCATCTATCCTACCCCTCTGTCTTCTATCCTACCCCTCTATGCTGCCCCTCTGTCTTCTACGCTGCCCCTCTGTCTTTTATCCTACCCCTCTGTCTTTTATCCTACCCCTCTGTCTTCTATGCTGCCCCTCTGTCTTCTATGCTGCCCCTCTGTCTTCTATGCTGCCCTTCTGTCTTCTATCCTGCCCCTCTGTCTTTTATGCTACCCCTCTGTCTTCTCTCCTGCCCCTCTGTCTTCTCTCCTGCCCCTCTGTCTTCTATGCTACCCCTCTGTCTTCTCTCCTGCCCCTCTGTCTTCTATTCTGCCCTTCTGTCTTCTATTCTGCCCTTCTGTCTTCTATTCTGCCCTTCTGTCTTCTATCCTGCCCCTCTGTCGGCTATGCTGCCCCTCTGTCGTCTATGCTGCCCCTCTGTCGTCTATGCTGCCCTTCTGTCTACTATCCTGCCCCTCAGTCTTCTATGCTAACCCTCTGTCTTAACCCTCTGTCTTCTACGCTAACCCTCTGTGTTCTATGCTACCCCTCTGTCTTCTATGCTGCCCCTCTGTCTTCTATGCTGCCCCTCTGTCTTCTATGCTGCCCCTCTGTCTTCTATGCTGCCCCTCTGTCTTCTATCCTGCCCTTCTGTCTTCTATCCTGCCCCTCTGTCGTCTATGCTGCCCCTCTGTCGTCTATGCTGCCCCTCTGTCGTCTATGCTGCCCCTCTGTCTTCTATCCTGCCCCTCTGTCTTCTATGCTACCCCTCTGTCTTCTGTTCTGCCCATCTGTCTTCTATCCTGCCCTTCTGTCTTCTATTCTGCCCTTCTGTCTTCTATTCTGCCCTTCTGTCTTCTATCCTCCCCCTCTGTCGTCTATTCTGCCCCTCTGTCGTCTATGCTGCCCCTCTGTCGTCTATGCTGCCCCTCTGTCGTCTATGCTGCCCTTCTGTCTACTATCCTGCGCTTCTGTTTACTATCCTGCGCTTCTGTCTACTATCCTGCCCCTCAGTCTTCTATGCTAACCCTCTGTCTTCTACGCTAACCCTCTGTCTTCTACGCTGCCCCTCTGTCTTCTACGCTGCCCCTCTGTCTTCTACGCTGCCCCTCTGTCTTCTACGCTGCCCCTCTGTCTTTTATCCTACCCCTCTGTCTTCTATGCTGCCCCTCTGTCTTCTATGCTGCCCCTCTGTCTTCTATGCTGCCCCTCTGTCTTCTATCCTGCCCTTCTGTCTTCTATCCTGCCCTTCTGTCTTCTATCCTGCCCCTCTGTCGTCTATGCTGCCCCTCTGTCGTCTATGCTGCCCCTCTGTCTTCTATCCTGCCCCTCTGTCTTCTATGCTACCCCTCTGTCTTCTGTCCTGCCCATCTGTCTTCTATCCTGTCCCTCTGTATTCCTTTGCCTGTCAGCCTATCCTTTATTACAGCATGCAGTAAGTCTTTATGCAGGATGTGTGTCTCTGCCAGTCCCTCTCCCCTTTTCCCTCTCTCTTTCCTCTGTCTCTCCTCTTAAATCCTTAGCCAGTCCTACATGAAGCATGTGTATCTCTCTTCCACCTAAAGGGATTACTTAACAGTGATTGACCAGAGTCTCCTGGAGGCATAACTCAACTCCTTTAATTGGACGTTCTCCTCGGAATACTGATGGAGAGAATTCCACAGCATGACGGATCTAAACAGGGAGCTGGTCTCCGTGGAGACGCAGGAATCAATTAGATTCCATGGGTTGTCTCATGGCGCTGCGTTGAACATTCACACATACCCCACTGTCAGCATCCTTGTAGTGTCCCAAAAAGCAAACTATATAGTGTATTACTTTTCAGTAGGGCCCATAGAGCAAAGGTTAAAAGTAGTGCACTATGTATGGAAAAGTGAAACATTTAGGAAGCAAACACACTGCATCAACTGCTGTCAGCACTATCTCCTTTAAAACCTTCACTCCTGTCATCACATCACTACTCCCCTTTAAGACCTTCACTCCTGTCATCACATCACTACTCCCCTTTAAGACCTTCACTCCTGTCATCACATAAATACTCCCCTTTAAGACCTTCACTCCTGTCATCACATCACTACTCCCCTTTAAGACATTCACTCCTGTCATCACATGACTACTCCCCTTTAAAACCCGACAACTTCCCTTTAGGCAAAGTCTCATTACATACCTAGCTACCATCCTGTTAAATCTCTCTCCAGCATGTTTCTGTATAGAGAGAAAAAGCTGGAGGGATGGACGGACGGAGGGATGGAGTAGTTGAAGGGAGGGGACAGGCATGGATGGAGGGAAATAGAAGGGTAAGAATGGAAGGTGAAAGTGGAAGGTGGAGGCAGATGGATGACATAGGGATGGAGGGAAGATTCCATTACCTTGATGGTGGGAAGGACCAGATCCATGGCCGCACACTGTCTTGGTGTCAGACTACGAGCTTCCTCTCTGATCACGTGGTCCTACAGAGAAAAGTTCTCAAGAACATTATGTCCCACACACAATGCAGAAACACACCTATCCACACACAAATACACGTATACAAATATGGTCTCATATACCCCAGCTGTCAGCTATTCAGCCAATAAGCATTCAGCATTCTGGTCTCTAATCAACTGGTTTGTAATTATGCTGATAACCGGTTTATAAGCACGATAAGGCATCTCAGGGATTTGTGATGTATTGGGTATATACCACACCCCTGCTTGCTTTATTGTGGTCTTATACCATGGCTATTGGACAATCAGCATTCAGGATTTGAACCACCTACTTTCCAACAATAGTTAGGTTCTGACTCTTCAAACATGAAATCTCATCAAAGATTTTACCTATCAAATAAATAAAAAAAATACAGTATTATGAGCTAGTAGAAGCGACAACATTAAAATAAAACGTCATTAGAAAGAGTTAACTAGTTAAATCTGTTGCAGACAGATTGGGAAGCAAACATTATTGCATAATGTACTGTACACTCCGCCTGTAAAGTCATAGGTAAGTAGAATGAACTCAAGTTGCATTAGCAGGGTAGAGGAGGAATGGGCTTAACAGAGATTAAGTCTGGATGTAATCACTATGAGAACTAACTCCAATTTACACAGATTTACTGCTCTGGAGGAAGTAAGCTGCTGCAGGACTCTAACTTTTGATTATCACAACAGTGTTTGTGTGTGTGTGTGTGTTTGTGTGTGTTTGTGCATGCGTACTAACGTGCATGCGTGTGCCTGTACGTATTTGCATATGTGCGTGTGAGTGTGTTCACGTTCACATGCAATATGTTTCTCATTGATCCTGTCTGTTAACCATCTGTCCTTTCAGGATCAGTTCCTTAACAGCAGGCCTAATGCTTAGTATTGATCAGGTGTTTAACAGTGAAGGGCAGTGTGTGTGTGTGTGTTTAACTGTGACTGCGGCTGTGCTCTGATAGACCAGAGATTACAACAACCCAGCCCTGCCTATTAAACTCTGTATTAAATACTCTCGTTCTCTCTCTCTTGTTCTCCCTCGCTTATATCCACACACGTTTTACCCCCCTCATGGTAGAGTATTTCTTATTTTACTATCCTTGCAGGGATTTGTTGGTACTCTCAGGTACAGTGATACAAAGACACTCCCCCACACAGAGGTGCCAATGAGGGCCCAAACCTACCTTAAGTTTGGAGAGCTGTCCCAGGTCCTTGGCAGCACTGAAAATCATCTGTGCTCCTTGCTATGAGGTGAAAAACAGACAAGAGGGAGACAGATAAATATAGATGTCAAAGCCCCTCAAAAACTCAATGAGATGAGAAAGGAAACACAAAACGAATGCAGGATCATATGTCTCTGTGTTGCTTTGTGAGATGCTCCCTTTGGGGTGATGTCACACTTGTTAATGTTGCCTGTAAGTGTAAAATTTACATAAGCTACTGCATGACACAGGAAGAGAGGTAGACCCCATGTTGTCAGAGCTATGTAAATATGATCTATAGTCTGCAGCGTATAGTTAATGATAAATGATGAAGAATGGTGTGTTTGGAATGCATGTGTGTGTACAGTGTCCAGACATACTGGAAGATATTTCTGTCTGATAACCGTATATGTGGAGTGCTGAAAACACATCACAGTTTTCAGTCAAATCTTTTTTTCAATTTTTCTTCAGTCCTGGGAGATCAGGTACAGTAGGTGGAAAACAGCCCAACTATGATGTTGGCCAATTATCTTAGTTGGTGCCTGCTAAAACGTAATCACTGCAATGCCTCTATCACTCCAGACTCAGGGCTGACTAGTGTCTACTTCTGCTTCTGAGTAATAATACGCTACTTTCATTTTTAGAATAATATCTTTTGGGCCAGCAGCCAAATGGTCAAGAGAGTTAGGCAAGTAAACGAAAGGTCGCTGGTTCTAATTTGTGAGATGTCAAGGTAAAAAAACAAATCCATGCCAATTGCTCTTGTAAGTTGCTAAAAAGAAAATGTCATACAGTGAGGTGGGAAAGTGTGTGGGTGTCCATGTTTCTGTTTGTGCGTCTATATGTTTGTGTGCGTTTCTGTGGTGTTTGTGTGTGTTTACTGAGCTAACATAACATCTTACAGTCTGGTCGTTCAGAGGGGGTAAGACTATCATTCTCTCAATGGTGTTCAGAACAATCTTCCACAGTTCCTTCAGCACTCGTTTCAACACAGTCTTCTCACAGATCTTGGCGAATAAAATCAAACTGCAAAAGCAGAGCAGAGAAACGCAGCAGAAATAAGTATGTGTCAGAACTCAAAACTCATACACAGTTAAAGGGACATTTCAAATCCCATTTTGTGAAATGTTTTCAGACTGCAACATTAGTTTAATATCAAAGTGACATCAGTTGTGTAGATCCTCCAACCTAAACAAGAGCACATAATAAATCAGCTAAAACCGGGCATTAGAGGGTGCTTATCTTTTCAATTAATTTAGGATTGATGCTTATAGGTAAATCTACACAATGGACATTCAACTAGATAGTTCCTACTTTTGAGGTCTGAAGACATCTGACAGTGGTTCATGTTTGAGTTAGCTGTCCATTTAACATGAAACAATACAGGCCATGTCACACAAACCATGGAGGCTTAGGAAGACAACATGATCAAACATGGACAAACACGATCAAATGTAAAGTTCAAAAAAACCATGCTATGTGGAATAAATGCACCAGCTTTACATGGTAATCTCTGTGAATGGAAACCTTTGGCTAAAGAGGGGAAGGCGAAAGGATTTGGTATTTGCATATTATTAAGAGGATTCTACTGTAATACCCCATTGGCCTCGATGTTGCTGTGATTGTCTGAGAGAGAATCATACAGCTTATACCCACACACACTTGGACGTGTGCACACACACGCACGCACACACACACACACACGCATGCATACACACATACATACACGCACGCACACACACACACACACACACACACACACATACACACACACACAGGATCTTTCAGGGAGGGATGCCAGTGAAAAGAAGATGCAAAGTAAGGTAGGAAAACAAATAGCTCCCTGGTGAGTACTGGATTGAATATCAATATGGATGTTACCACTCTCAAGTCAAGAAAACACCTATAGCAATAACTAATATACACAACACAGCACACTGCACCAGTACTGACACGGCAGAGACCTCACACCAGACGGACTTCAAAATGAAATGTTTGCCCAGTTATGAAAACCCTCCATATATGATTTGGAATAGGTGCTACTAGGAGCATTGGTGAGAAGCATTAGGTTTAAACGGAGTGGTGGTTGAAAGGTGGTGACGCTGCAGTCTCGAAGAGTCAATCCCATGTTCAGGAAATGTGTTGGGGTGTTCTTCTGGGGTTTTGAGGACATTGTGACAGTTATGAAATGACAGAGGCATTACATATACAGGGGAGTGAGGTATTGGAGCGTGGAATTAAACCAGGTCTCCAGTGGGGAGAGGGCTGAAATGTGTATAACACTGGAATATTAACACCAGATTGGCAACTGCGATTCTTTTAAGACTTTTTGAGACAAACCTTAAGCCTTACCGTCCAGTAATCTCTCTTTTTAAAAATAAGCCCTGCTGAGTTGGTGAAAAAGCTGAAAAATCTATTTTTTTAGAAAAACATTTCGCCTGTCATCTCATAACATCATTTTTTGGGGGTTTTACAGGCCACTTATGTCAGTGCTTGATGTTGGTGATGTGCTACTGTATATATGCATCAGTGTCAGGATTGAAACCTCTCAACACAATCTATCATGCAGTGTTGCGTTTTAATACTGGTGCAAAATTTCACACTCTTTGTCGTTTATTTACTTCAGTTGGCTTGGACTCCCTGAGCCAAGGGCCATGCATTGGCTTATTTTTGTGTACAACACTATACTTCCCTATTATCTTACAAAAAGTAAACTAGAAAGCCTGCACTTATCAAACGCCTAGAGATACAGTGGGATTACTCAAGGTTAGGAAAAAAAACCCACATGAAAGTATCCTTAAACTAGTTAAGGAGTAAAAAATTAGCACTTCAGGGTTTAGTTACCTGTTCAGCTGTGACACAGAGTTGACCACATCACCCACAAAAGTGTATCTCTCTCATAAATACCTTGGATTCTAAACAGAATTGAAACTTCTGAAGTCAATTCCTGATACCTTATTACCCACAGCTACAAACACACACACTGAGAAACAGACAGACTCAGAAAGTGGAGAAAACACACGCACATACTTCTTTTTGAGTGTCTTGTTTGTGTGTGTGTGTTTGTGTAGGCTTTTCAGTGTGTAGGAGTTCCTCTACTGCAGAGAGATTGTGATAACATCCATACTGATATTTCATCTGTATCCAAAGCACTTCCAGACTGACTTATTATGATGTGGAATAGAGCCACATCCTCTTGCAATTACAGTGTAGAAACTGTTTTATATCTTCTACTGTAGTCAAACGGGTTAACTAACCAACTCTAACCAACCTCACCCACCAACCTCTAGCCCAACTAGTTAACTCACCAAACTGTTCAAACTCTAGCCTAACTAGTTAACTCACCCAACTGTTTAACTTCCCAGCTAACTGCTTCATGCATTCACAAACTAAACAGATGAATCCTACATTAACAAACACATACTTTTCATCCAGGAGGTCCACGAAAGTTTATGAACCTATAAGCAAAATGGGTTTACGAACCCAACCCTCTTAACGTATTGGCTCACTGTTTACCTCAGGGCTTACTGAATGTCATAAACAGAACACGTATTGTTATCCAAAAGATCAGTGAATAGGCTAACCAGTTACTAACTGCACATCCAGCCGCTAATATACATGTATGGACATACTTTTTATCCAGGAGGTCCATGAGTGGTCTGAGGACGGTCTCAGCATCCATGGCGGCGTTGCTCTTCCCAGCGGCACTCCCCTTCATCTGGACTAACTCCTGGTTCATCTGCTTCACACAGTCCTCAATCACCGGTTTGAAACTAGACAGGGAAACAATACAGGGTAAGCAAAGAGACACACAACCACACACCAAACACAAAACACACACACACACCCACCTGGAGCCGAAGACCGCACAGAGCTCATCCATTACGGTGTTGAGTTTGTTTTGCAGTTCCTTCAGTAGGTCGCTGGCCTCTGCATCCAGCTGCCGCAGCAACAAGGACACATCCCATAATTAGCCATACATTATTATATCTACACATCATATCACTCAATGTTTTTTTCACCTGACATCTGAATACATTACTCACTTTATTTTTTACTTACAGGAACTGCATTTAAATTGGCAGTGTGACATGACAGTAGTCCAGAATGCAGGGAATAAGGTGCCATTTGGGATGAGTGAGTGTGTGTGTGTGTGCGTGCGCACGCATCTATATTTATGTGTGTGTGTGACGGATGACCACATTAGTTTAGACGGATGCAGCCACAGACAGACTAGCTCTCCATGTCTAATTCTAATGGTGAATAGTTTGTGTTTAGATGCCCATTCTGGAAGCCATTACACAGCGCTCAAGCTGTTATCATCAGCATAATTCAGAGTGATGTGTTTACCTGTGGTTTGACAGTATTACTCATCATCAAGCGTTATTTATCATTTGACTTTCACGCCTGTATAAATGTAAAAGGTTGTTTTAATGCCGCTTTTCAATCGGTCACTCCTTGTGACACTATGAGTTCGGACTCAAAACACAAGAAATATTCAAATGCCATCTTGAGAATGCCACGTGAAAATGTTGAGCCCACCAAAAGTCCCACCATCCAGGCCCTATTTATTACGGATTAACCATCTCTTTATTATCCTGTCTTCACTTGGACTTAGCAGAACGATTATCACTTACTCAAAAATATGAAGAAGAACTTGAAATATAGGCAACCGAGCAGCCATTTAACAGTCCACTTACGGCTCATATTCTGCCTTAGGTTGTGCTGTGTGCCTGGGTTTTGGTTCAGTATTGTGTTCTCATGCTGTGTTGCTGATATAATCCGTTGACTGGTGGCTAGCCCATAGAGTTGGCAAACGCATTGCGGTGACGGCTACCAGAAAGCCTGGTTTGCAAGTAAGGCCATGCACCACTTTTTCTGAGAGTGATGGTCGCCATTGTTGTCTGTGTCAGCTTGGGTCACGCTTGCCCCGCCCTTCTCCAATGCAGCTCGTTTTGAACACGGCTTTGGGCTGCGGGTTGACACTCATGAGACATGTCTCTTTTCTGGAGGGAATGAAAGCCACTGGGGGCAGTAGCCTCCCGTGCCTTGTATAAGTTGGAATGGTGCAGAGGTCCAAATGTATCAAACTCTCCACTCAAGCACTCTCTCTCTCACAGTCTCTACTGTATGCAAGAACCCATGTTTGGATGACCTGGAGATGTCCCCGGCAGGTTCAGAGAGCTTTGAAACACAGAGAGAGCGCTGACATCAGGGCAGCCACAGTCTCCCTTCCAGCCGAGTATCATGTTGACTGGCTGTCACTACCGTCCCAACAGAAAAAGTCCATGTTCATTGGGAAATTCCTTCCTACTGGCCATATGGTTGCTGAATCCATCCTACCTATTTTGAATGACTATATTGACCAGCTGAAGTCAACTCTTACTCCAATAATCTACCCCATGGAGGAGAATGGGAGAAGCAGGCATTGTGTGACTGCCGTTGGTGGAAGGAAGGTTGGCATATTTGGGCAACTGGCTCCTGGTGGTGAAATCAAGAGAGCAAGTAGTGTGTGACACTGTCCCTGGGAAAACCTGGGAAAAAGCTGTCAGACCCCTAGGACTGGAATTTGATTCAGAAACTGTGCGTCACAGCAACTAAAGCTTTCACCTCTGCTTTTTCCATTTTTGGCTAAGCATTCTGCTTATGCCAACAGGTGTTGATGGCTTTTATGATAGCTGACAGACCACAGGCTTCTATGGATCCACCTGTTGCCGGATTGATTTACAATATAAATGTTTGGAAGCATCGTGTGAACTAAGGTGGGTACTATAGTGTCTCCTTCACGGCTAAAAGCCTTAGCTAGATTGAGGAACTCCCAGCAGTAAATGTCCCCATGGGCAGAGTCACATCATAAATAGGGATCATGATAGATAGGTCTTCAGGTGTGAGACCTGCTGTTTGAGGTCTCAGCACGGGGGACGGGGTTAGTTGTACAGGGCACACATCACACTGAACACCTGTAGCAGCTGTCAGTTGATTCAGTGCTCAAGCGATTGCCTTTGAGACAAGTGTGACCCAAGATGGTGAAGGCGTGTGTCAGTGGACGTGAGCGGGGGATCTCTATCTTTTCAGTTTAGGCTGCACCAGTTGGTGGTCTCCCAGATACAGTACGACAGATGAAGATGACTGTTTTTCCCATATGACCCTGCCTTTCTTCTGGATGTGCCGCATGCTCCTCACATTGCTGAGGACCTCATCATACATTACCTGCCCTTCTCATGGCTCTGGATTCAGCTAAATACTGCTCCGGAAAAAATTAAGAGACCACTGTGGTCTCTTTATTCTTTCCGGAGCTGTATGTTGGTTTCTGTGGATGCTTCCTGTTTAAAATGATCCATGGAATTCAGTAACGGCCAGATGTCGCTTACAAAGTACGCATCCAATACACTAGAGTGTAAAGAGAGCCGCATGCTTTTCCATTTTAGTTGCTAATGAGAATGTGTGAAAAGAAACGTGTTTAATCTCATATTTGCTAAAACAGCTTTCAACAGTTGAATGTTAACAAGGGGGAAAAGAGCGTCAATATTACTCTGGGACAGTAGAGGGCGATGTGCTGGCTGTAGCCAAGCAGGGTTTTACAGAGAGTTAGAAGTGCCAAAGTTGACCAATCGTGATAAAGGGCTTCAGGTACTTGACATTGAGTTGCCTCAAAGAAAAATGTGTACAGTGCAAACACCTGGAAAAAAAAACTGCAGACTGAAATGACCCTATTTGCCACAAAATGTCATCCTAACACACAGACACACACTGTTGTGATCGGTCAAAACGACACACCTTACTGACACTTTAAAGGGTTGACTGACAGAGATTTGTGCTGCAGCAAAATGGACACCACCTTATATTTTTGTCAGGCCTCATCGCCTGGATGTCAAAGCACTGTCCACTGAGAGGGTAGAAGGCAACAGGTGGCATGCAGTTTCCTCACGATCTGGTTCCCTGCGGGACATACTTTGTATTGCTTTTGGATCAGCTACCATAGGTCATCAGGTTTGGTGTCCACTGGGTTGGCTTTGGGAGTGATTTCACTGTCCTGCGTGGTGATTTCAGTATCTCTCCAAGCCACATCATTTGATGCTTCTTATTTCTATGAAATCGCTGTTCTGTAATTTCTTGACACACGATATGTTGAGTATGTAAGATGTGTTGTTCCTGATTCCATGATAACATATTGGTCTGTTTAATTGTGCTGGCGTCCAGTTTGCTAACTGAGTTGGAGACACTTTCACAGCCAGACAACCCAGTAATGTGTTTTAGTGCTAAGGACTGCCTAATAAAGAAAAAAAAAAACATTTACTTTTTCACTCTGGTTTAGCATTTCCAAACAACAGTACGATACCAGTGAAAGATTTGGACACACTGACCAATTCACTTGAATGGGTATGTCCAAACATTTGACCAGTATCACACGTTCATAATTGAAGCAGAAGAAGCATTGTGTTTATTAACCATTACATATAGACATCATTAAGAATAGCTCTCTACTGCTTGAATGACAAGATAGTTCATAGCTTTACCAGGTTTATGTCTTTTTTGAAAAATGCTGCATCTCTGCTGCTTCATCCACTAGTAACTATTAAAGCAAGCGGCCACAGGTAACCCAACCAGCTACAGAGACAATAAACCATTTCAGACGGCGGCAGATGGACTGACACATCGTGCCCAAATGGCACACTATTCCCTATTATATGACGTTAGTACACTGGTTTGGGCCCTGGTCAAAAGTAATGCACTTTCATAAATAGGGGACGGGGGTGTCATTCAGCAAGCACACTTCATTTGTTTGGATGCCTTCCTAACGGAACATTTCCTTCAGAGAGGGAAGTGCGCAGCTGGGGAGATTTGTAAGCATTTGAAAAGCTAATCAGAGTTTGTGTGAAATCTTCAGCTTGTGGACCGAGGAGAGATCATCAGAAAGCCCTTGACTCCAGGCTGCGGGGGACGACACTGATGACTCCACTAAATGAGCCATGACAAGAGACACCAAGCTAAAAATAAACCCGGCAGGACCCGGCGACTTGATACCCCTGTCGTTAGTGACAAGGCGTAGAGTGAGAGGGGTCTACATGAATACGGATCCCTGACGGAGAGCCGGGGCTAACTCTCTGTCTGGAGGGCAGATGGCTGGCTCTAAATCCATATGCGCTGTGGCACGTGCTGCTTGAGAGGGTCAGAAGTGGTGGTGGGTGGGGTCGGGGGTGTACCGGCTGAATGAGGAAGAGGCATGGGGTTTGGGGGGTGGAGTGGCGTGCTATTACCGTTCTGGGGCCATGTTTTTATTATAGTTCAGTACATGGAGGTTCGGATAGTTAAGTCCTATGCTACAATAAAAGCTCACACTCTGTAGGCTCCTGATTGTGTACAGGATTCTACCGTAGGATAGTTATGAGTCCTGTGTTCGGTAAAGGCTGTTAGGTAGGACAGGTCATAATAGCAACTAAGAATCATTTTTCATGGAATTAAGAAATCAGTAAAAAAAAAGAATTAAAATCAATAACAAAAAAAGAAATATGGTTGGAGTTGTATGTTTAGTAAGGGGTGAATGGAAAGGGGTAAGAGACCTATACTACACACACCTTGCAAAAGGCCACAGCCCCCTCCTCCTTGAGAGAGAGCAGTGTAGAATGGGGAGACACAAGACCACAGGAGACAAAACTCAGGGCATTTCAAATGTTAGAAACAGGAAAGAGACAGCGTGCACTTAACAGAAGACTGTAGCTACTGTATAGTATGCTCAGGGTTAGACAAACATATGGACAAATGGGAGACAGAAAGACTGACAGGAATGCAGACAGACAGATGGACAGAGAGGTGGACAAACAAACAGAGACAGACAGCAGAGGGACATACATACTGACAGATGGATGGAAAGACAATTTCAAAGCCAAGACACAGACTTTCACCAGGACATGAATCAAACATTTATAAAATAACATTCATAAAACAAACAAAGCAAATCGACATGGTGGATAGAGTTGAGTTAGAATAGAAGAGACGCTCATGACAGGATGGTTCCAGATCTAGGGGAAAGGCTGTGTAATGGGGTAGGATTAAGGCCATGGTGGATATGGGTGGGAAAAGATGGGTGAAGAAAAGATACAGACCTGCTTGTCTCCCATGAGGTTAAGGTTCAGAGATAGAGATGGAGTAAAGATAAGTGTTAAGGGGTGTATGTGAAGGTGAGAAGAATGGGTATATGTGAAAGAAAGAAGAATGGTTGTGTGTGTATGTGAAAATAAAAAGGTGTGTGTGTTTGTATGTAAATGTGAGAGGGGTTGTGTGTGAAGGTGAGAAAGGCTGTCTGTGAAGGTCATAAGAAGAGGTGTGTGAAGGTGAAAATAACCGGTTTATGTGGGGGTGAGAAGAAGGGATGTGTGTGAAGGTGAGATGGGGTGTGTGAAGGTGAGATGGGGTGTGTGAAGGTGAGATGGTGTGTGTGAAGGTGAGAAGGGATGTGTGTGAAGGTGAGATGGGGTGTGTGAAGGTGAGAAGGGATGTGTGTGAAGGTGAGATGGTGTGTGTGAAGGTGAGATGGGGTGTGTGAAGGTGAGATGGGGTGTGTGAAGGTGAGATGGTGTGTGTGAAGGTGAGAAGGGATGTGTGTGAAGGTGAGATGGGGTGTGTGAAGGTGAGAAGGGATGTGTGTGAAGGTGAGATGGTGTGTGTGAAGGTGAGATGGTGTGTGTGAAGATGAGAAGGGATGTGTGTGAAGGTGAGAAGGGATGTGTGTGAAGGTGAGATGGTGTGTGTGAAGGTGAGAAGGGGTGTGTGTGAAGGTGAGAAGGGGTGTGTGTGAAGGTGAGAAGGGGTGTGTGTGAAGGTGGGATGGGGTGTGTGAAGGTGAGATGGTGTGTGTGAAGGTGAGAAGGGATGTGTGTGAAGGTGAGATGGGGTGTGTGAAGGTGAGATGGTGTGTGTGAAGGTGAGAAGGGATGTGTGTGAAGGTGAGATGGGGTGTGTGAAGGTGAGAAGGGATGTGTGTGAAGGTGAGATGGTGTGTGTGAAGGTGAGATGGTGTGTGTGAAGGTGAGAAGGGATGTGTGTGAAGGTGAGAAGGGATGTGTGTGAAGGTGAGATGGTGTGTGTGAAGGTGAGAAGGGGTGTGTGTGAAGGTGAGAAGGGGTGTGTGTGAAGGTGAGAAGGGGTGTGTGTGAAGGTGAGATGGGGTGTGTGAAGGTGAGATGGTGTGTGTGAAGGTGAGAAGGGATGTGTGTGAAGGTGAGAAGGGGTGTGTCTGAAGGTGAGAAGGGGTGTGTGTGAAGGTGAGAAGGGATGTCTGTGAAGGTGAGACGGGGTGTCTGAAGGTCAAGAGGGGTGTGTGTGAAGCTGAGAAGGGGTGTGTGTGAAAGTTAAGCGGGGTGTGTGTGAAGATAATAATGTGTTTGTGTGTGAAGGTGATTCTAACAGACCTGTTTGCCTCCCATGGACTCAAACATCTTCTCCAGCTGAACTCTAAGCTGCTGGATGTTGTTGATGAGGATGCAGGGCTGTCAAAGAGACACATATTATACACATATTATACACAAATTATGCACACATTATGCACACATTATACACATATATTACACACATTATGCACATATTATACACATATTATACAGTACAGTACTATAATAAGGATAATACTGATAACAACTACTACATCCACTACTGATACTACTGTTGTAACTTCTACCCCACTAACTCTGTTTAACTACTATTTTTGCTTCTACTACTACTACTACTCGTAACTCTACCACTACTACAACTACTGCTGATACTAATACTACTACCAAAATCACTACTCTTAAACTACTTCTGCAACAACCAAAACCACTACTTTGAAATACTACTACTACTAAAACCATTACTTTTGAATTACTACTACAACTACTAAAAGCAGTACTTTTGAACTTCTACTACAACTGCAGTACTAAAACCACTACTTTTGGACTACTACTACTACTATTGTTTCTACTACTGAACAATAGTAGTAGTAGCTAGCGCTATACCGACAACAACTACTACTGCTGCTACTACTACTACTAAAAGCACTACTTTTGAACTACTACTGTTACTTTACTACTGTTTCTAATGCTGCTTCTATTACTACTTCTATAGGATGATGATGGAGTCTTTAACAGAATTTGTTAATACAGTAGCTTCAGAATATTGACAGTACTGGGCATTGGGAATATTGACATACTGTCTGTGCCATCTTATTGATCTACTTGGAATATTATAATTATTTGGCTATGTGGGACCTCGAGTTCCTGATAAAACTCACCACTCTTTCTTGGTTTAGATACAAGCCAAAATCCTTGGTTATGATTGCAGCATATTGCAGCAGGACTTTGTTGATAGTCTACACATTTAAGAAAGAGAATAAACAACATCAATATGGTACAATAATAGAACACTAAATATTATTTGGAATGCTCTTTCACAGAAGACCTTACATGCATGAACACACACACACAGTTAGGGATCACTGGTTAGGAGTTAGTATCAGTGATCAGAGTTAGAAGTTTGGGTTTGACCTTAGCAAAGCGGCACATAAAATGAGCGAGGGCCTGTGGGTTGGGGCACTCCAGTTTCTTAATAATTTCAAAACTCTGGTTGAGCTGAGTAAACACATCCACGACCGAACAGGAGAACAGGACATGCTCCGATGTTGGCTGAAACTGGAGAGAGAGAAGGAGAAAGACAGAGAGAGAAGAAAAGAGAGGTAGAGAGAGAGACAGGGAGATTGAGGTGACGGGCGAGAAAAGAAAAGAGAAAGAGAAGAGCGAGATGGAGAGAGATTGAACGGGAGAGACCAAGGGGAAAGGACAGAGAGCCCGAGACAGAAGGAAAGAGGGATGGAAAGAGAAAGGGGGAGAGGAGGGGAGTGAGAGAGGGGGGGGGAGGAGAGAGATTTGCTTTAGTATCTCATTGTGGTGCAGTGTTTCATTTCAGTGAGGACGGCAGAGCAGAGAGCAGTGTGTCAACACTGATGTTATTCCTCCATCTCTCACTGTGAAGAGACAGGGACACCAGCCTGTGAGTGAGGAGAGTACGCACGCCCAGCTTCTTGTCGCTCCCCAGAGCACCGTGAAGGAAGTCCATGGCAACTTCCTCATTCTCGGAGAGCCACTGGATGACAAACGGCTCAAACCACCTGGAGGACGCGCACACACACACACACACACACACACACACACACACACACACACACACACACACATACTTAGTAAGTGTCTATATGTGTGTCCAGTGAATTCCCTGCTGTGCTCCTTGGTTAAGGGCATTTGCCAGAGAAAGTGATAGTAAATAAGGTGGACGGTGTGCGTGCGTGTGTGTGTGTCTCTAGAAGGTGCTCTGGGTTTGAGTAACAGCAGCAGGTGGGCAGGAATGTGAGCTGTCAGTCATAACTCACTTTGTAATGGATTGGATGCTGTTTGATCAGCAGTGACAGGGAGGTATGTGTATGAGAGGGCACTAGCAAGGTTGTCTGAGAGAGCAGTCATCCATAACTTTACATATGTTAAACAATCATCTGTCTTTTACCTGACCCTCATTACATCCTCTTCTTTATTTTAATTCATTTTAAATGCTAATTTCTAAAGGGCATTTGGGTTGAAATATGCGTGACAGGGTTGGGATGAATTCCATTTCGATTAGGTCAATTCAGGACTTGGACTGGGATGAGTTCGTGCAGTACAGTACATTACTGGACCGAGTGCACAGAATACTCAGGAGGTGTAAGGCACATGCGTGGTTGCATGCGATTAAGCACTTACAAAGAATACTCAGGGGGTGTGTCCTTGAAGGCAGCCAATTCGCGGACGTACTCGTTGTGGAACCACTTGACTTTGAAGTGAAGATTCATGTACTCTGTGCTCTTGCATAGACGGTGTTTTTCGTGTTCTGTCAAGGGAAATGAACAGGCAGAAGTAATGTCAGAATGCATGTCTGGACCGAAAGATGACTTACAGTGCCAGTCAAAAGTCTGGACACACTTACCCATTCAGTCCAGACAGCTGTGGTCAAGGTACCAGTACCTTAATCACAGCTGGCCCTTCTCTATTAAATGAGTAGCCTAGCCTATCACCAACCCAAATTCACAGAAAGTTCCAAGAAAAGGTTTATCAAAGCAGAATGAAGACAGGATCCGCAGTGAATAGCATTCAGGTCGTTATTCCACTTTATTCACCTGCCCACTTGTTTGTAAATTCTAGATTTAGGTATACTGTAGATATACAGTGGCTCTCAAAAATATTCCCCCCTATTGGACCGGTCACATTTTACAGTGTCGCAACATGAAATCAAAATTATTTAGTTTGCCAGTGATCAACACCTGTCTTAGGGAGGTCCCACACTTGGTTAGTATAATTCTCAACAAAAACTACATCTTCAAAAGCACCAATCAGGGGTAAGATATAAGAACATTTCCAAGGCACTGAATATCTCCCAGACACAGGTTAGGCCCATTATAAAAAAAAGGAAATATGGGACAACTGTGAATCTGTCTAGAACAGGACATCCTCAAAAACTGAGTATATAGGCGAGGGCACTAGTCCACAAAGATGCCTATGGCAACCCTAAACGAGTTACAGCCTTCCATAGCTGAGACGAGAGACACTGTGCACACTGCAACAATAGCCAGGGTACTCCAGAGAAGTGGCCTTTATGAGAAAGTGGCAGAAAGAAAACAACTCACGTCAAATCTCGACCAGAGTATTCCAGAAGGCATGTGGGAGACCAAGTGGAATAAGATTGTATAGTTTGATTACACCAAAATAGAGCGTTTTAGCCTCAACCTTTAGTGTTATGTTTTGCGCATCTACACATCATCCTGAGTACACCATCCCTACTGTGGAGCATGGTGGTGGCAGCATTATGCTATGGGGATGCTTCTCGCTTCTCTGAGTGAAGGCCTGGAAAGTTTTTGAAGATGTACTTGTGGAAATGTCAAAGGGGTTTGAATATTTTGAGAGCCACTGTATATCATTCCTCAAGTTCTCCCTCCTTGTCTCCATCCCAAAACTAGTAAGTCAAAAATGCATGCTTTCTGACCGTAATGACAATGCCAGTAGTGTTTCCATTAATGCTAGAAACATTAGCTAAGAATAGCCAAAATGACAAATAACATACATAATGTGCATATACATCTGCCTTAGATCTTAGCCTATGAAGTTGTCTACAATATTTGACCCTTAATTAATTTAATTAGTATTTTATAAAGACATAAATGTATTTGGTTGAAATGCAATATTTTCAATCAAGGGGAGCCAACCGTCCACCAGGAGAGCTACAGTGTGTGCAGCCCATGAACCTGTACAGGACGAGCCCTGAAACACCCTGGTTATCAGGGCTGGATCAAATACAGGCACACCCTGCACCATGTCTTATGCAGTGGCCAAACAGTGCGCTGCTCCTACTTGGTGGGGGGATACGTTCCTTGATCAAGGCACATGACTGGCAGAAGATGGTAGGACTTCTTACTTTTCCAAGAGCTACAAATAGAATCAACCACTCATTTTGGAAGATACGAAAGGGGTTGGGGTAAGAGGGCCTTGACATCCCTGTCTTAAGTACTGACTTGGAAAAAGACAGCACTGATCCACTGCTTTTAAATCCAGGACAGAGTGTGAGCAGGTGCACACTTTGGGAAGTGGGTTCGGAAACAGGATGTAGCTTAGGTGAGGAAGACCCAGAAGACTTAGCCAGTCAGTAAAAAGCCTGGATGGGGAATGTTTCAGATGAAGTAACCTCCATTCTTCAGGGGATATGGTGAAATTTAGGTCAGAGCCCACCCTGCCAGACAGCTAACATGGCTAAATTGATGTTGACAGAGAGAGGTGATCTAAGACCAGACAAAGGAAGTTGCATGACCTTGGTAGACACACACACACACACGTTCATGTACACATGTGCGTGAGCAAACACACACATTCACGCACGCACGGACACACACACAGACACACACACACACACACACACACACACACATAGATAGGGTCTAATGAGTGCTGACTTGGTACATAATGAAGGTTCAGTGGCATGACCCAGCAGGCTCTATCAAAGTTGGACACATTCAGGCAGAGTGAAGAGACATTGGAGGGAAGACAGAGGATTCACATGGTTACAGAGAGAGGGGAAAGGAAGTAAAAAAAAAGAAGAAAGGACAGAGACTTCTTTGGGCGGGGGGCAGAGAGGCTGTGTTCACCTACTGTTACTGGGTTGTGTGGTTGTCCCACCTTGCTGTATGGTGAGATGCACTGCCACTCACACTGGACATGCCTTCACCCCTATGGGACATGTTTTACCACAAATACCCAAATGTCTCGAAAAATGTATAATAGATTTTCAGTAAATTCATAATTTCCATATGAATACCCAATTGCCTTTTCTAGGTCTCTAATATCAAAGCACTTATTATATTTGCATTCTTCTTGATAGATTTTGAAAAGCAATATTATTGTCGGAGATGACATGCTTGTAAAGCAAGCAATCAAACAGAAAACTTTTCTCGGTAGCAGAAAGGTTTCTGGACAATCCAAAATACGTACTGTATATTTTTCTTCATGCGTGCGGTTCTCTGTTTGTGCACGTGATAGAGGGAGAGTGAGAAAACCAAGAGAGGGTTGTAGCTCTCAGAGTTTGAATGCAGACACATTCCAGGATGTCTATCTGCTATGATGCCGCGACTTAAGTACCTCAACACGTTTCTCACCTGCAAGTTGCAGTACTAATCTTGACTCATGCTGCAGTGCGGATACTTTGTGTTTGTTTGTTCATTTCAGACATTGTAAGCCTGTATCCATAGGGAACTGACTCTGAGTCCCCAATGAGGAAGTCTTCATGTAACACCATCGGCCCACTGGGACACACACAAACACTCATCTCTCTGTTACACCCTCACGCTGTCTCTCTCCTGCCCTCCCCCCTGTTTCTCTCTCTCCTTCAGTCTCACTCCATTTTTTCGTTATCCCTCCCTTTCTCCTTCCCTCTGTTCCTTCCCTCCTGTCATAATGTCCTTGCTGTCAAAAGTTGTTTTGTGGTGGGAAGGTCACCACTACTGCCATCTTCAGCGGGCCGCAAGGCTGGCAGGGACATCATCAGCTAGCTGTACTGACGGCTTCACCCTTTAGGATAAAGTCCACATTAATAATGAAAAATGACTCATTAACTCTTAAACCTGACCCCTAACCTCTGACCTCTCACCCACTCTTATTTTCTTTCCAGGAGAAAGGAGTGTCACTTTGTATTATTTTTCCAGCGACAGAGATCGAGAGATAGTGAGAGAGAAATGGAAAGAGAGACCTGGCTGACCTGATCTACAGAGAAGAGAGACAATTCTCTCTTTGTGCCCACTGCCCACAAAACGAGGAAACTAAATTGGAAACGGAGCTGGACCTAACCTCCTGCCAAACATACAATGACAAGAGACACATATTTCCCAAGGACCCCACTTTAAAAATAAATAAACTACTGACAAGATCCAATATCTGCTTGACAAAAATACCAGTGTTCAATCATCACAGCAAACTGTGTGACATGTTGATACGAATACTGTCGCCAACAGGACTGATCATCGGTACACTCTCACAAACACTTGCACCCATGTACAGCATGCATGCAAGCGCACAAGCACACACACAAACACACACACAACACAACGATACTGAGCTCTCTAAAATTAGATCCATTCATTTTTTGCTTTTACCCCAGCATTAGGGCTCCAAGCAGTAAACATGGCATGCATCAAAGACTTCATTAAAGCAGAAAGATCACTTTCTCTCTGTTTCTCCATGTCATTCTCTCTCTCCCTGTCATTCTCTCTCTCTCTCTCTCTGTCATTCTGTTTCTCTCTCTGTCATTCTGTTTCTCTCTCTGTCATTCTCCCTCCCTGTCATTTTGTTTCTCTGTCTGTCATTCTGTTTCTCTATCCTTCTCTCTCTTACTGGCATACTCTTTTTCTCTCAGTCATTCTCTTTCTCTGTCCTTCTCTCCCTCTCTGTCTTTCGCCGTCATTCTCTCTCTCTCTGTCATTCTCTTTCTGTTTCTCTGTCTTTGTCATTGTCTCGCCATCATTCTTGTCCTCTGTCTTCCACACACCCACACACTTGCACTAGTTAGGTTTCCATAAACACCTCTGTTGATATTTTGTTGACCTTTGCAGAAGAAAGTAGGAGTAGCAGTTGTTTCTTCTGTACTTCCCCTTATGGCAGTTAAAACAGCTGAATGTAGAGACTTCAAAAAATTATATAATATTATATAACGTGTCTACTTATTGCCAGGGTCCCTGCCTAAGTAACTCATGTTCAGTTTTACAGAGTGTATTGGTGTTTGGGATTTCAGAAGATTTAGATTCTATATTAAACCAGAAAATGAACCAGGCGAGCCTAGTTCAGCCGGCCCGTAATTTAAAGTGACGAATCCTAGCTGGATTCAAACCCGGGTCTCCCACATGAGAGGCTGCGCCTTTAACCACCACACCAAGAGTTACACAGTTGAATATCTCGCTAGACACCATTAAGCATTGTGTTGAACTGACTTATGTTTCTTTTTAGGTTTACCTTCACCACAAATAGCGTCTATGAACTGTATTGCTTTTGCCACTGGCCGTTTCAACAGCTAATTAGCCAGTAATAGGCTTACTAGTATCTACTAACGTACTACTTGGAATAGTCATAAGAATTGAGCAATTGCTAGCGAGTCTGAAGATGATTACACTGCCAAAGCTACATAATTTCATGGTACATTTTTGTTTTTTCTTTCATTAGTGAATGACACTGATACAATAACTATCAATATAGGTGACGATTACTGACTTTTTTGTCAAGTGAAAAGACGATAGAATCGGGGAAACTTTTTTGTGATTTAGACTATACTTACCCCAAAAAGCATGCACAGATGCGTACTTGGAAAGCCACCAGCAATAGTCACAATATATCTGTAAATAGTTTAATTTAGGCATATAATAATGGAGCTACTGTAGGTTGTAGCCAGTGAAGGTTTTGTCTATCCGGAACAAATCCTAATGCATAATATGTTTTAACTGTGACAAGACCTGTTGTTTCATAGCCTGCGTCTCTAACCACGGGGTAGTCTGTCTGTCAGTCAGTCAGTCACTCAGTCAGTAAGAGACATTCACTCTTCTTGGCTAGCTCCACTTACATGGGTCGGCAAATACATAGCTGACATAAAACCACCGATAGCAGTTCTGAAGTAGGGGAATGACTGCCATGAGGGAAATTATACATTATTTTATACCTCTGGAAATAGAATGCCTACAAGCAAAAACCTTGTATCTCATGATAATAAGATACTTCTTTAATGTTATGGTCAAACATTTAATTGATAATAGTAACAACAGTAGTGAATATGTGAACATTTGTTTTAGTGTTTCAAATTAACCACAGTGCTGGCTACTCTGTATGCTGTAACTTCTTGCACTTTAAAAAAAAAACACATATATTTATGTTACGAAGCTAGCTTACAACTTTTTAACTGGACTATAGACTATGCACATTTGAATGGTACAAGAAGAACGGAATGCTACGCTACACAAACATATGTAGTTTAAATGGTTGGATATGCTAAAGTGGGATATTTATTAGTGTCTCGGACAATGTGTGTGAGAGAGATGGTAAAGAAAGTTTGTGGGGCAAAGGGAGAGGATGAGGCAGCTTTTTAAAGTAATCTGAAGACTAAAGATGGTTTCAGAGTGTTTTCATAACATTGTTGGAAAGGTATTACAGTTTTTCTAAATTGCATTCAATATATTTATATTATATGTACAGCATAAAAGCAATGATAATATCACTGTTTGTACTGTCCTTTACTTTGTTATGCAAACTGGCAAACTGGCAAATCAGTACTGGTCAATCAGAACTATGTCATGAGAATTGGGCTACTGGCACCCTCTTGAGGCAGTGGAGGCTGGGAGAGGAAGAGAAAGGGCACGCTTGAGAGGAGCATAGAGGTGGACTAGGCCGTCAGAGAGGAACAAGACCAGGAGCCAAATCTGATGAGATCCGAGCAACAACAGTTGATCATGTCATAAACCATGATGTCATAAACCATGATGTCCTAAACCATGATGCCCTAAACCATGCACTGACCATGGCTGAAGCTGGTCACTGTGTTCAGTCAAGTCTTTCCAGATTTATGATCAATAAATAAACCTCTAAAGCATTGCTTTGGGGACTTGTGAAACTTATACTATTCTATTGATTCCAAGGTACAAATCAAAATTACAGGGCTGTAAATTAAGATATTAGATTACATGGTCAATTTGTGGACAATTGTCTATTCTTGTGCTGTAAATACAGAAAAATGATTTTGCTGTTCTAGAATTCAGCCAGTTCTTTCCCCTCTCCAGAGTAGAACAGAATGCAGTTTCTTCAGGTCAAAACGAGAATAAATGGATCCTTAGTTGTTCATTTTCTCACATGAAAGCCAGAACCTAAAGTCAAGCCAATTTCATAAGCAGTTGAAACTGTCATTATAACCATAGCAAAGGGTCAAACTGACCTTTTTGTCAAAAACAACTTTACATTGAAGGAGCGCCTCTGATTCATGTCTACACATGGACAGCTCTGCGATTTGACTGTTAGAACTGATTACAAATTACATCTGGACATTACTTCCACTGGAGAAGCCCTTTTGTGAATATTTTTGATTTACAATCTTTGACAACAAGGTTGGATGGGATACAGTGTGGAACCCTGTGCAATGCTGTATAGTACAACAATCCCTCCCCTGCAACACAGACCCCTGGAGCAAGACACATACATTACACAAGCTTGTCATCGCCACTCTGATTCAGACAGAGGAAAACTATGGCGTGTCTTCCGCAGGAAAGCCTTCCTTTAGCTCTGAGGACGACAGCGGAGATGAGAGTAGAACACACCGAGAGCAGAGTGCAGACAGAAGACGTGTACACAAACATTAGGGTTTGATGGATCAACAGCATTCACAACCAACCTTCCATGGCATATTTCATGTCCAAGGCAAACAGGTTCCAGATGAACTCAGCGCTGACCTTCCCCATGTTCAGCTCCTGAGGAAACCTGGGGGATGAATTACAATGGATCCACATCACACTCATTTCCTCATAATCACATGCCTGACTGGACACTCAGATTGCCTGGCTGCTTCTTAAATTGCATCTTAATCCCTGGCTCTGGTCAGAACCGGCGCCAAAGAGGGTTGGATTGGGAATAGGGTGTCGCTGGAGATTTGGGGAAAGATTGGATGAATCTCAGAGGAAGAATTAAACTAAAGAATGAATAACCCTATCAAATAGATAGAGAGATAGAGATGTAGATATATAGAGAAGGAAGGATTGAGTGACGGGTGTAAAGGGAAAAAGACATGCGAGAGTTAGAAAAAGGAGACAAAGTAGACAAGGAAGGAGACATGGAGATAGATGAATAGAGCAACAGTAGGTAATGGTACAATGAGAAAAAACGAAAAAGGAAGGTGGAAAGGTGAAGAGGGAAAAAGTGAGAGAGGAAGAGGCGTCTACCCGTGTTGGCAGGTAAATTGTTATTTTGTATATTATAGACTTTCAGTCAGCCATGGAATGTCCAAAGTCAATAGCGTAATTATCCCGCATTCAGGACAACAGAAACATATTAGAGCCTTTTTTCTAAGATAAGGTCAATTTCCCTCTATGTTTTAATTTCCATCTACTAATAAAGCTCTCAAACACACAAACAAGCAGGTATGCACCTGCATGTATACATGACACACACTATTAAGGCACGTAACACTCAGACGCCACCAGGCGCAATGATGAGCGCTGTAAGAATAGAACAGGGATAGTGGATGGGTGGTTGACTGGGGTGATGTTGACAGGGATAGTGGATGGATGGTTGACTGGGGTGATTTTGACAGTGATAGTGGATGGGTGGTTGACTGGGGTGATGTTGACAGGGATAGTGGATTGGTGGTTGACTGGAGTGATGTTGACAGGGATAGTGGATGGGTGGTTGACTGGGGTGATGTTGACAGGGATAGTGGATTGGTGGTTGACTGGAGTGTTGTTGAAAGGGATAGTGGATGGGTGGTCGACTGGGGTGATGTTGACAGGGATAGTGGATGGGTGGTTGACTGGGGTGATGTTGACAGTGATAGTGGATGGGTGGTTGACTAGGGTGATGTTTCAGTGATAGTGGATGGGTGGTTGACTGGGGTGATGTTTCAGGGATAGTGGATGGGTGGTTGACTGGGGTGATGTTGACAGTGATAGTGGATGGGTGGTTGACTGGAGTGATGTTTCAGGGATAGTGGATGGGTGGTTGACTGGGGTGATGTTGACAGTGATAGTGGATGGGTGGTTGACTGGGGTGATGTTGACAGTGATAGTGGATGGGTGGTTGACTGGAGTGATGTTTCAGGGATAGTGGATGGGTGGTTGACTGGGGTGATGTTGACAGGGATAGTGGATTGGTGGTTGACTGGAGTGTTGTTGAAAGGGATAGTGGATGGGTGGTCGACTGGGGTGATGTTGACAGTGATAGTGGATGGGTGGTCGACTGGGGTGATGTTGACAGTGATAGTGGATGGGTGGTTGACTGGGGTGATGTTTCAGGGATAGTGGATGTGTGGTTGACTGGGGTGATGTTGACAGTGATAGTGGATGGGTGGTTGACTGGGGTGATGTTGACAGTGATAGTGGATGGGTGGTTGACTGGAGTGATGTTTCAGGGATAGTGGATGGGTGGTTGACTGGGGTGATGTTGACAGTGATAGTGGATGGGTGGTTGACTGGGGTGATGTTGACAGTGATAGTGGATGGGTGGTTGACTGGGGTGATGTTGACAGTGATAGTGGATGGGTGGTCGACTGGGGTGATGTTGACAGGGATAGTGGATGGGTGGTTGACTGGGGTGATGTTGACAATGATAGTGGATGGGTGGTTGACTAGGGTGATGTTGACAGGGATAGTGGATGGGTGGTTGACTGGGGTGATGTTGACAGTGATAGTGGATGGGTGGTTGACTGGGGTGATGTTGACAGTGATAGTGGATGGGTGGTTGACTGGGGTGATGTTGACAGTGATAGTGGATGGGTGGTTGACTGGGGTGATGTTTCAGTGATAGTGGATGGGTGGTTGACTGGGGTGATGTTGACAGTGATAGTGGATGGGTGGTTGACTGGGGTGATGTTTCAGTGATAGTGGATGTGTGGTTGACTGGGGTGATGTTGACAGGGATAGTGGATGGGTGGTTGACTGGGGTGATGTTTCAGTGATAGTGGATGTGTGGTTGACTGGGGTGATGTTGACAGGGATAGTGGATTGGTGGTTGACTGGGGTGATGTTGACAGTGATAGTGGATGGGTGGTTGACTGGGGTGATGTTTCAGGGATAGTGGATGGGTGGTTGACTGGGGTGATGTTGACAGTGATAGTGGATTGGTGGTTGACTGAAGTGATGTTTCAGGGATAGTGGATGGGTGGTTGACTGGGGTGATGTTGACAGTGATAGTGGATGGGTGGTTGACTGGGGTGATGTTGACAGGAACAGCTGACTGACTCCAAAATGTTCTGAGTTCAAATCGAAGACCAGATAGAGGTTTTTAAGCCTTTCCTAAACCTTAACCCCTTAATCAGTTGAAAAGGAATACATAACCTAACTGTTACCCTAACAATTCCTGCAAACGGTCAATGCTCCTGATCTCATCCATGAATACTAATAGGACACTAAGAGGTCTTGATGCACACACACAGACATATAATACAGAACACCTTGCCTTGTTTCTATAGCAACATGTTTGTAGAAATAATGGTAAACTAATTCTTGATGGCTCCTTAAGCTTCTTTCTCTCTGTCACTCTGACTTACACACACACATACACATTTTTTGCTTTTCTCCTACTGAACAGCCTCTTATTACCTATGATCTTATTAACTATTATCAGTTTATGCCTTCAGCTATCACAGAGCCATTATCCGGACACATATCTATTTGTGTGTGTGTTTATTGGGTTAGGGTCTCTACGTCAGGTGTGTGAGCTCTGCTACGTACTGGTTGATGACGGGGGTGTAGGCAGTACGGTCCTCGTCGATCACAGACACCATGAGAGTGATGAGCTTGGGCCAGAAGTCCAGGTTCTTTATAGACGGGCCCTGCTCCTCTCGAGGGATATCCTGCTTCCGGCCCTGGATGGGGAAAGAATGAGGGAGAAGGGGAGACGAGTGGGAGAGGGAAAAGAGAGAGTACGGGGGGTGAGAGGGGGTTGAGTGTTGAGAGAAGGGGGTGGGGCATGGAGAGGGAAGGAGAGGGAAGAGAGAAGCACAGATGTAGGGAACAGTTTGTCTGGTGAAGATAGGCAGTCCTCAAGTGGACTTTAACAGTGCAGAGAATTTTGCATGGCAAGCTAAGCCTGCAGCTCATGTTTAATTCAAGACATGGCCTGACATCTTAACTAGAGCTAAACAGAAACCAGACACACGCATATACACACACAGATAAAAACTGACATCGACACCTCAGGCCTTCTCTCTACACTTTTTTTTTTCTCAGAGGGAGAGTGAGAAAGAGATAGATTGCGTGAGAGCGTGTGGAGTGTTTGTGTGTGCACGTGAGTGTGTGGCTGCAGAGAAAAGTCACTGAAAATCATCAATAATTGAGGACTTCAGAGCAGCCGCCTTCTAAAACACTTTTTATTCCGAGCAGAATAGAGATGGACCAGAACAGATTTAGCAGCCTATGAACAGTGCTACTGTGAGTTACAGTGTTAAGAACTGCAAAGGGAGAGTTTTGTCTCTCCATAACAGTGCTGGAACTGTTCCATGTTTGAGTTGGTGGGTGATCGTCTAGATGCCAGATAAGGTTAGAATCAGGCTCAGCTGTCTGGACTTCACACTAACGCTTTTCCTCTCTTATCTTAATGAGTTTTTAGATAGATAACCCACTGCTGACAGTAAGTGTGTGTGTGTGTGTAATACGATGAAAAATTATGAGGGGTAATAAGCGCCAAAAACAAGCTTCACTGATACGACTCATAAAGTCACGTAATGTCAATGAGAGTGTTTTTATTGTGTTACATGCATACAGCATGTAAAACGAAAAGCTTTCATTTATTATTTACTGTTAATGCATTTCTAATTATTTAAAATGTATGGATATCAGTAAGATTCAGTAGGAGGGTAACACACACTGTTTCAACCTCCTGTGGGGCAGAGCTAAAATGTCTTTAGCGGGGGCCAGGCTATATTTTCTCCTTCAGGAGCCAAGCTATATTGTCTCCTTCAGGAGCCAAGCTATATTGTCTCCTTCAGGAGCCATGCTATATTGTCTCCTGCAGTTGCCTGGCTACATTGTGTCCTGCAGGGGCCGGGCCAGATTGTCTCCAGATGGGACCATGAATGGAATTAGAGCATCGGCTGAAATGAACCTAGTGCCTCTCCTGTTTCGTTACCAGTTTGAGCAATGACTGAAAAGAAAGTAAATGTAACAAAAGTTTGCATGTTTAGAAGCGTGTTCAGCAGTGTAGCTCATTCAGTAGCGTGGTGATCATGCCTGGTGGGGACAGACAAAAGACACACCACAGTAGCCAGGGTGAGGAGCATGTTACACTCACACGCCCACACACAAAAATGATCCCGCACGCATACACACGTATATCCCACACGGCCGTAGCGAAATGCGCACTGCATACACTGGTCACTTGGTGGAAACCAACTACTGGAACTGCCCTAACAGACAGTAACCATGAATATATTCACACAATATTCGGTTTGTGACCCAAATGAACAGCGAATGACAGTCTGCATTCTCACCCATTTTACATTCATGTTTGAATCATTGAGCTGATGCCGTTATCCGGAGTTACTTAAGTCTTTTTCACACTGGCAGTTTGAAGTGACTTAAATTGGATTTTTACCCTGAACCCGATATCAAATAGATTTTTTCCCCAGCAGTCTGAACAGCCAAAAACCTCATGAATTTGGATATGTCAAGCCACATTTAAAAGGACATTCATAAACTGGATCCAAATAAAATATCTGTCTGTATGACTTGTGTCTGAATGCTCATATCCAATTGTTTGGTCCCAAGTGCTGTCACTCACTATTTTTGTATATTTTGTATTATTTAATAAAACGACTGAGACCAAGATCTCATTTACAGTAATGCCATGTATTACAACAATAAACAAAATACCAATTTAAAACAGATCTGAAAACACATTAAGTATATCAAAAACAATTGTATATAGTGGACTTCAGCTTAAGGTCTTCCTGCAGAAGATCCCAAGACTGGGGGGTGAGCAGGTTTTACCCATCTCGTAATGAGCCCGAGGTACACAATTTGGCCAAAAGTATGTGGACACCCCTACTAATAATTTAATTGTGTTTCTGCCCACAGGAGCATAACATCCAGCAAATAGCCATCAAATCTCCACAGACAAACACTGGCAGTACAGTGGGTCATACTGAGAAGCTCGGTGACATTAAACGTGGCTCTGTCATTGCATGCCACCTTTACCACTAGTCGGTTGGTGAAATTTCTGCCCTACTAGATCTGCCTTGGTTAACTGTAAATGCTATAATACAGCAGCTTTAGAGCATATTTAAAGTTTAAAGTTCCAAAAGGCTACAGTCATTTAAAGGTGAGATTTGGCTAGGAATATTAAGATTTAAGATGTTGCCTATCATGCAAATAAAAGGATGTCATTGGGTTATAGGAAAGAGAAATAGAGAAAAAAAAGACCTGATGTTCTGGAATACCATATGGCCTTCACGTTAACACCGAACAAAGGAATGAAAGGACAGCCCTGAAAAGCATGGGTCTCTGTTTGTTTTTAATGCAGTGCCGGCCGTCTGAGGGCCCGAAGATCATGGACATCCAATATTGGTTCTTGGCCTTGTCCATTGTGTACAGAGATTTCCCCAGATTCTCTGAATCTTTTAGTGATATTATGTAGCGTAGATTATGAGATCCCCAAACTCCTTGCAATTTTACATTGAGAAACGTTATTCTTCAATTGTTGCAATATTTGCCCGCAAAGTCTTTCACGGAGTGGTGAACCCCTCCCCATCTTCTGAAAGACTCATCCCTCTCTGGGATGCTCTTTTTAGTTTAAATGATTTGCACATCCTTGCATTCTGTTTTCTTAACATTTTACACAGCATCCCGACTTTTTTGAAACATGATTGTATAAATCTGATGCATCCAGTGGGAATTGCTAATCTTTTCTCAGTTTATTGATTTTCTCTAATCATTCTTTCTCTTTTTGTTTCTTGAAACCAAACTCACTGTAGGAGGGGGATCCGGTATGCAAAATATCCTGGGTGTGTGTTCTGTATGCTTTTTGGTTTTTGTTTGTGTGAAGGACATTGATGAAGGTTATGTGTTTCCATCTCCCTGCTCATCTATATTCATAATGTCTGCCAACCACCAACAACACGTTGTTAAAGGTGATAAAGCACCATGTGTATTGAACAGCTGATGGTGAGCCTCCCTGCCTCCCTACTTCTCATCTGAGAAGAAGATCTGCGTTCCGCTGTCTGGCCCTTCCTGGGCCTGGGGGGGGGACAGACCAGCTGAGGCCAACATGGACTTTACATTCTCTTAAAACATCTGCTTTTGAACATTTTCTCTATTTTTTTCCTTCAGGAACTCAAGTCAGGCTTTCAGCTTACTCTTAAAAGTTGTAACAGTAGGCTGCACAAGGTGCAATTTCAAAATTGGGTACTTGTAGTGAATGAGCGGTGTTCTTTTTATGTGAGTAATTGCAGAGCTTTCAGAGCCGTTTATAACTTGTCGGAAATGTCCAGGTCAAGTACTGTAGTTAGATCCTGTCAGTTAACCCCTTTTTATTGGCTTATTTTTTGATGGTGTTGCTAGGTTTGGTTTTATGTATCCAATGTATGTTGTTTAAATGTTGGAGTCACACAGACATTGCCTGGCTTTCAATAATATAAGGGAGACCTGAGTAAACGACATTTTTTAACCGCTGCTCTGGATCAAATAGAGTATGAAACACCAGTAGAGACACATATGCAATATATCAATTGGTTTATCTCTAAATGTAAGTTTACATAAAATAAACATGTGTCTCTGGTAGAAGAGATTTCAAATCCATGAGTATAACCTGTGTACAAAAGTTGGCAAATGCATATAGTAGCAGTGTCTTCAAACCCAAGTCTATCCTCTGTCATTATTCAGATCACTGACCTTTGGTTACACGTTCTTGTTTAGAATGGGAAGCAAATGACTAGTTGGGGCCTGCATGTATGACTACTAAACCTGCTAATATTTGATCTTTTGGCCCTTTATCATGTCTATGGCGCTCATCTTTGATGCCCATTTCACTGCTACACAAAGAAGACCTCTTCTGACAGGGTCCTAAAATACCAAACCCTCCTGTCACGCCTGAACAGCCTTGGGTATTGGTGGGGACTTGGAGATCTGGTATTTGAAAGTTGAAGGTCTCAGCCGTGCTCAGAGGCTAACAGTGCGTGACCTTCAGATTCCAGGCCTGTCTATAACTAAGGCAACGAGCAAGGGGCTGTCAGCAGTCATGTGCAGCCAGGAGGTATATAGGTACTTCCTGTGACAGTGTACCAGATTCCTGTGTCTATGGCGGTGGACAGGCACCAGCAGAAAAGCAGAATGAACCATCTAAGTAATATTGTCAAATTAGCGATTTTCTGCTTTTTAAAATGTAATGTGGTTATTGTCATGCTGCAGTAACAAGCAGGCTCTGAAGTGTAATCATCAGTAGATTCTTGATAAAAGCCCTGCATTTGGTTTTGTGGCTGGTCTTGGACCGATGCAGCTAAACTGACACACATTTTTATGTGTGATTTCCTATGTCCATTGATTTGCCTGGACAGGAAGTTTAGATGAGTGGAACTTTTAATGGGGTGACAGATATGTTAGCCGATTGGAAATGTGCACAACACACACAGAGCAATTATAACCACAGACCAAAAACGGATCCATGCGGAACAGTAAACAAAATGAAAAGAGAGGAAGTCAGGACCATGGCCTGTGCACATACAGCTCTTCTCTGTTTGTGCTGTTTCCGCTGTAATACTTACACTCAGTGTCACATGTTTGCCATTGAATTTTGCCAAATCTATTTATATAGTTATAGTATAGCTATAAAGTTATATAGTTATAGTAATAATTCCGAGACCACTGGGCTTAGACAAAAGCACTGTTTGAAATGATATTACTTCATGTTTTCCTCTTAAAACCAAATCCATAAACAACTTTCTATTTCTTTTGTAGGTGTGTTTGAATGATTACATTGGTAAATTCAAGTATTTCAGAAGTCAAATGTCTGTTCCAACCACTCAATTTCATATTCATGGGTATGGGATTACCAAATCACCAGCACAATAGTACTATGCAAATCATAATCTCGTACTGTATTCACATCCCTTCCTCAAGTGGAAATTCCAAATCACTTTGCATATTCATTGCATTGCTTTACTTTGACTAGAGCAACATTATGACGCATTACAAACCCTCATATTATGGTACATTACAAACTGACACATTACAGTACTTTACAATCTGACACATTACGGTACTTTACAAAGTGACACATTATGGTACAGTACAAACTGACACAGTATGGCACACTACAAACTGACACATTATGGTACACAAACTGACCCATTATGGTACACTACAAACTGACACATTATGGTGCACTACAAACTGACACATTATGGTACACTACAAACTGACACATCATGGTACACTACAAACTGACACATTATGGTACATTACCAATTGACACATCATGGTACACTATAAACTGACACATTATGGTACACTACAATCTGACAAGTGATGGTACAACACAAACTGTGACCACTATTATTCTATAGACAAACCAAAATGTTCTAAAAGTAGGGCACTATACAAAGAGTGGGGCACCCTTTTTGATACACACCTACTGTTTCACTCATCTGGATAGTAAAGACAAAGCCAACTGTTCGTTTACACATCTGGACAAACTGACAGACAGTCATCACTGCAGGATACAATTCAAACACATAAATGAGCAAGAAAGCCACACCGGTTTGTGTATGTGTGTGTGTGTAAGTTTATGTTTGTGGGGCTCATAGTTTGTTATGTTTTAATAAACACAAGCAAACTGATAAACATAGGCACGATAATGTCCTCACAGTTCTCAACAATCACTTGAACAGTTAACCCAGAATACAACCATTATCACACACTACACGGCCTGGCATGCACTACAATCAATTGCTCATTGGCCTTACTGTGTGTGTATGTGTGTGTGTGCACATTTATGGTTGCCTAAAGTAACAATAGAGACAGTCAGCACTCTCTTTCTCTGAAACTGACTTCAAATTCCCTTAACTCCTTTATGGGACTGTTTAGGTTATTTCTCCCTCCTCTCCCTGATCTCTCCATGCCCCCCCCCCAAAAAAGTTTTTCATTTAATAGTTCACAACTGCAAAATTGGCTCCAGTCTGATGCGTCTGGTTTGTTTGAACGAGACTGAGCTGTAACTACTGCAATATCCATCACTCCAATGACAAACTGCAAAATCAGGCTGTATCTGTACATTTTATTTTTTAAACATCTACAGTTATACACTCCTTAAGGATACTAGCTTAATGTCTGATTAGTTTTATACAGCAGACATGACAACCAAAGATTCTAACCACACCCTGTATTGTTCCAAAACAATACCAGTTACATAGAAATACATAATGTAAGATAAAGGATGACGACTGCTGTTGTCTCACCTGGTCTAGTAGTTGGTTGTACAGTTCATGGCAGTTGTCAAAGATGTATTTGTATGTGGAGTCCAAGCAGGCTTTCACACAGTCCTTCACCACCATGCTGGCTCTGGGGGGGCTCTGTAGTTCCTGCACCTGCAATACAGAAAAATCAAACACATAGACAATATAGACACTTTTCAGCACCATGGACAGAGTTAAACTTGTCCAGTAATAGCAAAAAGATTTGCCAGTAACTATAAATACACCTCCACATCCATGACTTCAATACTGGATGATATTACATTTTTACGATCTGTGTTTCAAGGAGATTTTGAGATCCAAGTGTCTGTGTGTTAAGGATAGTTCCAAGTGTCTATGTGTTAAGGATAGTTCCAAGTGTCTATGGGTTAAGGATAGTTCCAAGTGTCTATGTGTTCAGGATAGTTCCAAGTGTCTATGTGTTCAGGATAGTTCCAAGTGTCTATGTGTTCAGGATAGTTCCAAGTGTCTATGTGTTAAGGATAGTTCCAAGTGTCTATGTGTTAAGGATAGTTCCAAGTGTCTGTGTGTTAAGGATAGTTCCAAGTGTCTATGTGTTCAGGATAGTTCCAAGTGTCTATGGGTTAAGGATAGTTCCAAGTGTCTGTGTGTTAAGGATAGTTCCAAGTGTCTATGGGTTAAGGATAGTTCCAAGTGTCTATGTGTTCAGGATAGTTCCAAGTGTCTATGTGTTCAGGATAGTTCCAAGTGTCTATGTGTTAAGGATAGTTCCAAGTGTCTATGTGTTCAGGATAGTTCCAAGTGTCTATGTGTTAAGGATAGTTCCAAGTGTCTATGGGTTAAGGATAGTTCCAAGTGTCTATGTGTTAAGGATAGTTCCAAGTGTCTATGTGTTCAGGATAGTTCCAAGTGTCTATGTGTTAAGGATAGTTCCAAGTGTCTATGGGTTAAGGATAGCTACTATGGTCTGTATGTTAAGGAGAGTTCCAATTGTGTGTGGGTTATATTCCATGGTGTCTGTCCATTATGGATAGCTCCTAGTGTCAGTGTGATAAGGATAGCTCCTGGTGTGTGTGTGTGTTAAGGAGAGTTCCTTGTGGCTGTTCGTTAAGTATTGCTCCTAGTATCAGTGGGTTAAGGAGACTGCATGTGTGTGGATGAAAGTGTATGGCGGTTGAAAGCATCTGTAACATCAAGTGTAACACAAAGTGACAGTTCTCATTTCTGCCTTCACGTCATCCCTTCTTCAGCTGCCATCTTAGTTACGCCTGGCTGCAAATTTTTCCATACATCATCCGCTCCCATCACTACACACCAAAACAAAACCTTTCCGGAGTGGGAGTGTGACCGGTGTCGACCAGTGTCTTTGTGTGTGTGTGTGCATGCGTGCGTGTGAGTGTATGTGTGTGTACATAAAGAAGAGTACAAGCCTTTTTATAAACCTATATAAATCAGTGCAGGCTAGGCGCTGGGGGAGGGAATTACCAAGGCATGATTGCTTTGGGAGCAGATAGAGTGTTGAAAATGCTACACACACAGACACAACTCTCTCAAACAATCAGCAGTGTGTAATATCATGCATAACCGCCAAACATGTGCAGCCAGAGACTTCTCGCATATCTGCTGCTGATTCTTGCTTGGATGGGAGGGAATTAATCTACATAAAGAATCAACAGACCAGTCGGTGCTTCTGCGTGGTATGTGTTTGTATGCAGCGGTGGGGGGTTATTGACTTACATTGTAATAGGAGACATTAAACTGAAATATGCCAATGAGTCAATAGTTACGCCTCTACCAGAATAGAACAGGAGAAGCTCACACATACATTCAAGCTCCTTTTAGACTGGTGGCCACTCCAATGGTATTCCCGTCATAGAACATAGTACTACACAGGTAGTCAGTAATGTTTCAGCACAGCTAAACACAAAGAAACACACCTTCATCCTGAAGAAGGTGATGCTGGTGAGAAGATCCACAGTAGACTTCAGGTCCACCAGTCGCTCTGGGTTACTAGCTGGGAAATTATCCTGTAGGAGAAAATAATGAAGAGATGAGTCTTCTTTCTCCGCTGCTCCATGTTTTTTTTCCCCCTCTATCTCCATACTTTAAATGAGTAACAACCCTTTAGTCTAAAAACAATCCAAAAGTGCCACAGTATGTGTTAAGAAACATAAAAGCAAGGGACATAGACAAGAGTAGACAGTTATACAAGCAATTATCGAATAAAAAGAGCTAGCACTAACAGATTCAGGGAGAGTAATTAAAGCCAGTTTATGTCAGTCTATAGCTGCCACTGGAAACAAGGAGTGTTACAAATAGCTCGGGAATGGCCCAACATGTGGCTGAGATGCTGAAGAGATCCCACTCAGTCTCATCATTCATTCACACATTCATTTTGAGGATTGGACAGGTCTAGCTGTCATAACATGATGAGTTAGATGTCTGGTCATTTAGATTTAGTTTGACTGTGGCCCTTTGTAATGGAAACCTCCCATTCAGGGTCATAGAGCCATCAGGCTGCTCAGTGCAGCATGACGGGAGAGCATACAAGACACACACACACACACACACCCTGACAGGCTGGGGAAGGGTCCCTGGTGTACACTATATGAATGCACCCCTGCCCTCACAATTCTCTTTACTGATTGTCACACAGACATACACACCCACACCAATCACACTCAGCTAAGCCTATCCATGAAACCAATAACTGTTCAACAGAGTCTAAAACTGGTGTACTATCGGCTAATTGGAAGCTGCTCTGATTTTTGCCTGCATGAGGCTAAAGAGGTTTTGCTGTACTGACAGTGATGTTTTAGGCTGGTAAAGAAATGTCAGTGAAATGTAAAAGTCTACATGAATTCTAGGTTAAGAGGTGGCAAACTCTTCCCACGAAGGGCCAATCTCTCTGTTGGCTCCTCCAAATCCACTGTCTGAAAAATGTGACCTCACCTGTCTCAGACATATCACCACCAATCAAAATGAGGTTCAGGTATGCAACAAGTTGCTGGGAGAGAAATTCATTGCTCTGTTTCTCTCAATTTTATCTTCTAAACCAATGATTTCTTTCTACCCCATACAAACAATATACAGTATTGACCTCTATATCTAGCCTAAGTAGACCTCCTATGTTGAATTCATGGAATAGTATCAAAATTGTATTAGTTGTGTACCAGTCATTACCATGAGTCTGTCCTCCCATTGATAGTGACACCAGCCACTACTGCCTGAAACAACACTTTGTATCCCTGAGCACCTGCTTTGAATCTGACAGCAGAACCAACAGTGGTACATCACAGGGGACAAATCAGCTGTTACATGTGTCGCTGCATATTCTGACTCCCTTGACAAAGAAATTTAAAGACAGGTGGGAGAAAAGCCAGGGCAGCAGAATGCAAAGCGACAGCCCTCCTCCACCTCTCTGGCTCTTTCTCCATCCCTCGGTTTAAGAAAAAAGCAAACTCAATCTGCTTCAGAATATCATTACAGAGAAATCCATACACAGAGCAAGAGGAGAGCGGAGAGACCGACTGGCTTGATCTGAATCCCATTACTGTAGGACATGGTTTGTGTCGGTGTGTGTCTGTGTGAACTGATGCGGGACCAGGATCGGAGCAGCATCATTCAGAAACAGTGTGACATTTCCTGACTGCTTTCAGTCAATGTGTGAATGACATGACACCAGAAGGGCTAAGAACTATGAAAACCCTGTTCTTCTCACTCTATTTTTCTCACCCTCCCTCTCTTCAACACGCACCATCTACAGGTCAGTAAGAGCACATGGCTGTTAGTTGTGTATGAATTGGACACACGCAAACACACAGGCAACCATCACAAGAAAGATACAAGTTAATGGTTTTACATTCCTGAGTTGTGCAAAATCTGACGAATAAGAGGCTCCTCAGAGCAAGTTTGCCGATAGTTGTAGAAATATGTTGCTGCAAACGAGTGGAATAAAAAAAAATCTTATCAGACTTATCAGACAAATATCAGTTATTTGTCTGTTATTTTGTTTCCGCTGTATCACTTTTATTAGGTGCACTTTCCAAAGGCTCCAGACTGCATTCTAGGTAAAGTGAAACTCTAGATGTTTTTATAGTTTTACAATTAATATTTGATTCCATTAGGCTCTACAGCCAATACAATGAAAGCTATCAACACGAAACCAATGCTCAAGTGTCAAAACTGCCCTGACTCGGGTTGCTTGAGAAGAGTTTATTGATATCATTTATAGATTTATAGAACATGAAATTAACTCCCAATGCATTTCAATTGAGAAAATATAAGTATCATAGACTTGAATGGGGACCAAACCAAAAATGTGCCATCCATCTTCTGCAACACCATTCACCTCCAAACCAGTGGTGATATGTTCAGACTGAACTTGAGTTCTGTCTCATTGGATTTTGGATCCCTGCTTAGACTGCTGCCCCCGCGACCCGGCCCCGGATAAGCGGAAGAAGATGGTATGGTATGGTATGGATTTTGGATGCTATGTTCACTTTTGTAATTATAAGCGTTTACATTTTTTAAATGAGAGCTACAGAGATATAGTGGTTTATATTCAAAATGGTCATGGTAAATCAAGCTATAATACAAACTGTAAAGTTTTTATAATTTAAATTATATGAAACAATATATGAAATAAAGCATAGTTTGCATAGTGTTAATTAACCCTAAAAAGCAAGAGAGACCAAACTAACTTTGTGTAATTTCTTTAGGCTATACCAATTTAAAATTACTCAACGTGCATCATCTATGACTATGATAATTAACGTAATTTGCATAGTTTTCATTAATTAACCCCCTAATACTCCAGATCTCTTGAAATGTTTAAGCTACAGAGTCGAAGCCAAGTTTTTTTGTTTTTTTTAGACTATTCCAAATTAAAGCTGTTGAAGGTCTATTGACTGGACGTATGTGCTGTGTTACGTTTCCCAGCCTTGTTAAGCTGGAGGTATGTGCTGTGTTACATTTCCCAGCCTTGTTAAGCTGGAGGTATGTGCTGTGTTACGTTTGCTATCCTTATAAAGCTGGAGGTATGTGCTGTGTTACGTTTCCTATCCTTGTAAAGCTGGAGGTATGTGCTGTTTTACGTTTCCCAGCCTTGATAAGCTGGAGGTATGTGCTGTGTTACGTTTCCTATCCTTGTAAAGCTGGAGGTATGTGCTGTGTTACGTTTCCCAGCCTTGATAAGCTGGAGGTGTGTGCTGTGTTACGTTTCCTATCCTTGTAAATCTGGAGGTATGTGCTGTGTTACGTTTCCCAGCCTTGATAAGCTGGAGGTGTGTGCTGTGTTACGTTTCTTATCCTTGTAAAGCTGGAGGTATGTGCTGTGTTACGTTTCCCAGCCTTGATAAGCTGGAGGTATGTGCTGTGTTACGTTTCCCAGCCTTGATAAGCTGGAGGTATGTGCTGTGTTACGTTTCCCAGCCTTGTAAAGCTGGAGGTATGTGCTGTGTTACTTTTCCCAGCCTTGTTTAGCTAGAGGTATGTGCTGTGTTACGTTTCCCAGCCTTGTTAAGCTGGAGGTATGTGCTGTGTTACATTTCCTATCCTTGTAAAGCTGGAGGTATGTGCTGTGTTACGTTTCCCAGCCTTGATAAGCTGGAGGTGTGTGCTGTGTTACGTTTCCCAGCCTTGATATGCTGGAGGTATGTGCTGTGTTACGTTTCCTATCCTTGGAAAGTTGGAGGTATGTGCTGTGTTACGTTTCCCAGCCTTGTTAAGCTGGAGGTATGTGCTGTGTTATGTTTCCTATCCTTGTAAAGCTGGAGGTATGTGCTGTGTTACGTTTCCCAGCCTTGAAAAGCTGGAGGTGTGTGCTGTGTTACGTTTCCCAGCCTTGATATGCTGGAGGTATGTGCTGTGTTACGTTTCCTATCCTTGGAAAGCTGGAGGTATGTGCTGTGTTACGTTTCCCAGCCTTGTTAAGCTGGAGGTATGTGCTGTGTTACGTTTCCTATCCTTGTAAAGCTGGAGGTATGTACTGTGTTATGTTTCCCTGCCTTTTTTCCCTGCCTTTATGCATTTTTTGACTCCTTTTGACAACACTTCAACACACATGCACAGTACATACCCGGTACTTGGACAGGTCGATCCTCAGAGAGTTGTGCAGCTGATCTAGAAGTTTGACAAATTTCTCCCTCTGTGACAAAAAACAGACAGATTAGTAAGGCTATTATATTCTTTGTTGAACTTTGGATATTTATTTAAAGAAACAACCTTTCTGTTGGTAATTGAAAGTGTGTAATATTATAATATATTGTGTAGATAAGGGAACATAAAACCCAAACGTAATGTATTTTTAACCACTGACAATATAACATCAAAAAGTTACCAGTACATATCAATATTCATTATCAAGCGAATGTGCGTGTGAGACAGTGTGTGTCCTGACCCCGAAGTTGGATGCAGCAAAGCGGTCGGAGGCAGAGATGTTGGTGGAGACAGTGGTGGTGTGGGCAAAGTAGGCGTTGATGTTGGCTAGCAGGTTACTCATCACTGCAGGGACCCCAGGGCACATGTACTTGGAGGACAGACAGGAGAAATGCCTGGGGAGGGTGGGGTTGGGGATGTGGGGAAAGGGAAGGGGTGTAGAAAGCGATTGAGAGAGTACTTATTAGAAGACCGTATCCACCAGAACGACTTGGTGAGATGTGCCTCAGAGGACAATTCTGTACTAGCATCTCTCTCACACCTGCTATGGAGTTGTTCCAACAAGGCAAAGCAATAATCATGAATTGGGGCATCACGAAATCGGGAGGGGAGAAAGAACTAAACTAATTGTAGAACAATGCCACTAATTATTCTCTGCGGTATCATTAAATGACCAACTTTTCTTTCTTCAAGAGTAGACAAAATGAAAAATAAGGTAAGAGAGGAAGAAAGAGAGACAGAGAGAGAGACACACAGAGAAAGCAGCAGAGAGACAGGCAGAGACAGACAAAGAGAGAGAGAGAGACAGAGAAAGCAGCAGAGAGACAGGCAGAGACAGAGACAGAGAGAGACACAGAGAAAGCAGCAGAGAGACAGGCAGAGACAGACAGAGAAAGAGAGAGAGAGACAGAGAGGGAGAGAAAGAGAGCGACCGAGAGAGATAGAGTGAGATATTGAGAAATAGAGAGAACAGAGGCAGACTTGGTCCTCATTCACCAGATAGTTCTAATGTCATGTGATTCCCAGCGGAGTGGAATCGGCTAGAAGGTCAATACCAGGGAAGATTAGAAAGCTCTGAATGGAACAGTAATGTTCCCTCATTCAAGCAACCAACACACACACCCATACATGCATGCGTGCCCACACACACATTTGCATTTCTATGTACTTTGGGGACACTTGTAACAAAGCAACTTTTCCTCTTCCCTACCCCATGTTCAATTGATCATAGGAGCTGCTCCAAAAACCAGCAATGGGAGACGGCAGAGCTGCTCCAAATACCAGCAATGGGAGACGGCAGAGCTGCTCCAAATACAAGCAATTGGAGACGGCAGAGCTGCTCCAAATACCAGCAATAGGAGACGGCAGAGCTGCACCAAATACCAGCAATAGGAGACGGCAGAGCTGCTCCAAATACCAGCAATGGGAGACGGCAGAGCTGCACCAAATACCAGCAATAGGAGACGGCAGAGCTGCTCCAAATACCAGCAATTGGAGACGGCAGAGCTGCTCCAAATACCAGCAATAGGAGACGGCAGAGCTGCTCCATATACCAACAACGGGCGACAGCAGAGCTACCCCAAATACCAGCAACAGGAGACAGCAGAGCTACCCCAAATACCAGCAACAGGAGACAGCAGAGTTACCCCAAATACCAGCAACAGGAGGCAACGGAGATACCCCAAATACCAGCAACAGGAGACAGCAGACTAGACTGAGGCTACACATCCGCACTCAGACAAGGTGCCACCATACTGTGTCTCAGAGAAATGCAGAAGCAGCATGAACCTACACTCTTTCGGATCAAATACCATTATTGCCAAACACATACCAATACACTCAGAGACATAAGCCCAATGAACCTGCACCACAACACTACATTGGGTCTGGGATATCTGAAAAACACTGGATGCAGCTAATAACACGCATACAGCTATTAAACGCTGGAACCCCAGATTCAACTAATCAAAATCCTACAGCAAAAGCAATTTGGCTCTACTAAGGAGCAAGTATATGTTAGTCTTTTATCATTCTATTGATATTTAGTATGGCATCTTGCTAGTTAGGCCTTTAAGTGTTGTCTATCTGCCCACTACCCATGTTACTGACTTAGGATAAGTTGCTGCTATATGACCGTTAACAAACTATGTTTAAAGTGCGGGGTCATTTTCCATAGTTTTGGTAATCAGTGCCAGGTTTGCAGGAGGAGTGGTTTCACCTCGGCCAGGCTGTCATCAATTAGTTTGAGTGCTAAAGTCTTCCCAGATTTTTCAAGGGCATTTGTGAGCGGACATTTTGTCAAGCAACAATAGCTAGTGTGTTTTCTTTTCCTGTTCACTCCTTTCTTTATAGTTATTATGTTTCTCAGCCTGTGGCTGCTACCTTTCTAATCTTGTGTGCCCTGCCCTCACAATGTGAAATTCCTTGTCTCCGAAAGCATTTGTCAATTTACTGTTATACGCTGCCCTTCAGGTCTTTGAGTTTGTGGTTGTTGGGTTTTTTGGTGGTGGTGGGACTGGGCTACACATTATATATATTTTTTACATATTTTATATTTTTTTTTCTCATCCCGCTCACTCTGCTGTCTATGTCTACTTTTGAATTTCATCCGGTCAATCCCACTTTATGGAAGCCCGGAAGTCAAAGGAAAATAATTGTTTTTCTTTTCCATGGGTGTATGTTTATCTACTTTGACTGACTGAGCGCTGTATCTCGTTTGAACAACTAAACATTTTGTTCAAACCATTTCTGTACTTGTCCATTCAAATCGAATCTTGCTGTCATCTACAACGTGCCAGGTGGCCTCGGAGACTTTTGATAAGCTAATTGCCTGAAGATGTCTCAGGACTCAGAATACTGGCTGACTTGATCTTCCCGTGGGCTGCCTTTCTATGAATTTATTTCCACTCCATTCCTCTTTTGACCTCACTCTTTCCAAGTTTCTTCCCACTCAACGGGCAGGGAAACGTTTGTGCCAATCTTTTCTAGGTGCTTTCTGTAATCTAACTGCAACCCACCCTTTAGGTCGATAATCAGTAGTTGGTCTCCTTTTCTCCTTACTCCTCACTCTACCCTCTCATCCGCTACAGATGATCATGCGCTGTTGCACAACCTACCCTATTCGGGCTGGGCATGTCAGGATCTGCACACTGCACACTCCTACCTGGGAGGCCACTCCTACCAGGTGACACGGCGAGAATCTGTGTTTGCTCCAATGTTGTCTCCCTCCCAAAGTGCCCCGGATCTTGTTATGGAACTGGACAACTCTGCAAGCATCTTGGCAGTAACACACTCCTGTGGGTTCACCTCCTGTCTCAGAACTATCACAACTTCCATTCAGCCCAGTAAAAAGTATTTCTGTCCTGGCAAACAATGGTGGAAGCAGCTTCCCCTATAAGCTAGGACAGCAAATTCTCTACTGATTTTTCACAAAACTTCTGGACATTTTTTAAAGAGTATCTGAAATAGCTCCATGGCTAAACTCACAACAAACCCCCGCCCCCTTCCTCCGCCATCGCCTTTTGTGAACTGACATGTGCCTTTTCTTATTATTTGGGTTTTTCTCTCTTCCTTCTATCACTGACTTTGATTATTGCTACATCATTGTATAAGATGTACTGCAATAGAAAATGTAATGGAAATTAATTAGCAGAATAAAATGTTTTAGAGATGAGCTGGAGCAAAATCCTCCAGAAGGACAGTATCCTAAAAGGCTATATAGTTTAAATAGTCCATTTTAGAAGGTCTATTTAGTTCACAAGGTCAATATGGTTTAAAAGGTCAATATCTTTTACAAGGCATGTCAGGTGATCCAATGTAAAAGGCTTTCAGGGTCGATTCTACTTCCTCCTCCATCGTTTGCTCTCTTTGTCTCCCTCTTTCTTTAGCTCCCCCTCTCTCTTTCTCTCCCTCTTTCTTTTTCTTTACCATTCTCTCTCTTCTAGTTCTCTCTACCTGAGCTGAATCCATTAAACTGAAGTGAAGTAGGTCATAGGGATAGTGTAGAGAGGTTATGGACTGATGAGAAGAAGGCAAGTGTTGTCCACTGCAGTAAGGAATGGATTGTTAGGGAGTGTCCCAAATTCCACTTTATTCCCTTTTTAGTGTCCTACATTTGACTCGGTCCCATAGCACAATATAATGCATGGGTAGGTAACAAAATGTAGCTGTGGGACCAATTTTGTACTGTAGATTCACCATAACTAAGCACAAAAATACAGTGATTAAGATAAAATCACATAACGTCTATGTTTATTCACAGAAATACTAGCAGTAACTTTACAGTAATTTAATGGTAAATGACTGGTGATTTAGTTTTTTTGTTAACTGACAGAATTAACTCCTATGCATATAAGAATTCTTGTGATAATAATAATTTGGTGAACCAAAACAACACTAGCCTGGTTCAGGTTGGATGCAATTTGAAACTCTTCCTTAATATAAGTTCTTATATGATAGTTTTACGTGAGGTGCATATTATTTTAAAGGTTTAAAAAAATGACCAGCCCATTTATCTGGAAGGACAGCTTTGTGCATTATTGATTAAAATAGACTTTCAGAACACAGCAGGAGAGACAACGCTCAAGAGAGATAGAGGGGGGAGTGGTAGACAGGGAGAAATGGAGAATACAAGGGAGATACATACACACACACACACACAACCATAAATAAACACACACACACACACATTATTATGTTGGGGAGCATAATTAATTACTGTCCTCTCAGCCTCCAGATTACCCACAGTCACTTGGGGATGGTAAGCGAGGAGAGTGAATACTCTGGGAACCATGATGACTTCCTGTAAATTCCCACGGTGGCTTTAGAGCTGGCAGTGCACACACACATATATACAGACACACACACACACACACACCCACACGCCACACACACAGAAAGACAGCTGTTGAGAAATGCCTTTTCTTTAGTAGCCACTTGGTCATCCTTGTAATGTCATGGTTCACCAGAAATAGATGTACTTTATAATAGATACCTTTTATAGGATAGCAGGGTTCTACCAGGCACTCCCTAACTTAATGATCAAGGACTGTTGACAGAACAATTCAACCTATCAGATTGTTCTGGATGAACAGTCTGATTGACACCACCTGTACTCCAGGCTGTGAACTCTAGAAGGATTATCAAAGGTGTCTGTTCTGACAAGGGCAGACTGTTCTGATGTGAAATATCTATATGCATTTTGTTACTATCTATTAAATGTCCCTATAAATATTAAAGTTGTTCCATCCTATTTTTCATCCAGCATTTCTAAGCTACAGATTATAATTAATATTTTTTGCACCTCACAGCAAATTCTCTCTTTCATTCTTTCCCTTACTCTCTCTTCCCACATTTTGAACCATATAAGTAGTAGCAACAAATTACTACATTCCTATGCTTTGAGCACAGAGAGAGGCTTTCTTCATTACATCAGCAGAGCATTAAGCATTCAGAGAAACCAGAGAAAGGAGAGGCAGAATAAGTGAATGAGAGAGCATCCTTACGTCATAGCCTGGTAGATAGACTCTACTCCGTATCTCATGGCAAACTCGTCCACTATCTCCTGAGACACATCGTCAAAATAGACCTTCCATGCCTCATCTCCTCTCACCTCGGGGATCTTGACCGTTCCACCGTTCTTTACCTCTGTCAGGTAGTGGAACAGGTTCTAAAGGAAGAGATAAAAACAGCATGAGAGGACGGAGAGAAGAAGAAGCATGGCTCTTGGAATGCTAGTGTGGTGGGTGGCTATTCCTGCAGGGGACTAAAACATGAACACATGAAACCGAAAATCACTACGGTTGCTCTGGAAAAGTAAGTCTGTTTATGACTAAAATAGAGCAGAAAGGAGATTGTGGAATTGGTTCAATAGAAGTTTTTTTTTATTTTTTATTCACAGATGAGTATTAGCATCTCATGTGAAAATTCTAATAATTGGAAGTCATAGGTGAGTATAAGATTATAATCTCATGTAAACATCCTTATCCACAGAACCAATAGTTAATTATAAAGTTCTTATCACATTTAAACATTCAAATTCATTGAGCCCATCTTACCTCATGTAAACATGTATACTGGCCATGGGGCGGTGCTACTTTCTCCTCTCCTTTCATTTCAACATTGAGCTTCAATCTGATGGCTCCCGACACCATCGACTTATCAGTTCTTTTATCTAGATCCGAAAAGGCAGGAGAATCAGTCATATTATCCAGAACATAAAACCACTTCCATCTAAAACGTTAACTAGCCTTTTGTAGGACATAGAACCAATGTGATCTAGAAGATGGGAGGGCAAAGATGTTGTCTAATACTGCGATAACCAGTAGTGATGATGATACTAATACATCCAGTGATGAAGTGCACACTGGATACATTATCAACCAGGTCATAATATTAATGGTCTGATTATCAACCAGGTCATAATATTAATGGTCTGATTATCAACCAGGTCATAATATTAATGGTCTAATTATCAACCAGGTCATACTATTAATGGTCTGATTATCAACCAGGTCATAATATTAATGGTCTGATTATCAACCAGGTCATAATATTAATGGTCTAATTATCAACCAGGTCATAATATTAATGGTCTAATTATCAACCAGGTCATAATATTAATGGTCTTATTATCAAACAGGTCATAATATTGATGGTCTAACTAGAACTTAGGAAATTCTAGAACCATTTTTATGTAGAACATACAACCATTCTGATGTAGAATTTTGGTGGGTGCTTATATTTGTAGAAATTTGGTGGGTGCTTATACACTCTTAAACGTGTTGTCTATGCACGTGCACAATGGGAATGAATGTTTTGCATATTTAGACTGGGGTGATGGTCAAGGTCAACTATTATTATCATCAGCCATTAACAGATTTATTTTGATTGCAGGGATTTAAATAAGCAACCTTATAGTTACTGGTGCTCCATCCTAACTGCACGCTTACAGCAGCTCCTTATCTAGAAAACGGAAATGGCATGGTCCCATACCCAGGTTGTACCAAACGTCCATCTCCCCGCTGAGCATGCGGACCTCAATGATGGTCTGACCCAGGAAATCGTCAGACTCTCGTTTGAAGTGTTGCTTCACACGGGACTTGATGTCATCGTCCTCGTCCCACACACGCACCTTGATCCGGTCCGTAGCGTTGTGACACTCGCTGTACAGCGGAGATACGACAGTAGGTGAGTTAGTTGAGTTTCTCAGCGGGGTTCTAAAGTGACCCCCCCCCCCCCCACACACACACACACACACCACTTCCCCCCCTCCTCCCATTCACCCCTTTTCAAATTTTGCTGAAGCTACCTAGAGCCACTCAGCGGTTTTGTCTACAGACACCAGCTCTGACCTAACATGATATGACCTCACTAAACCCTGGAGTGCAAACAGACCTGGAGACTCAGTGTAGCCACGTCACTGGCATGTGTCATGTGTTGTGGCTACAGTTGGCATAGCGTAGCTGGGTGTTAGGTTTGGGTTGTCACTGGGGCTGGGAGGGCTGGTGAGTGGGCTACAGTTGTCCCACCTTACGGCAAGGGGTCCTGCTCTAGATGTTTGTGTGGAACGGAGCAGACGGTAGGGGGCTGGAGAAGAGATGGTGAGGAGGGGGGTGGGGATGGGGAATAAGAGATGGGGAAGAGGAGATGGGTGGAGGAGAGGTGAGCATAGGGAAGCAGAGGAGAGGAGGGAGAGAAGAGAGAGGGGAGGAGAACTGGAATTGTCTGTCAACTGGAATTGCCATCATTCCTGCCCCCACTGGCTCTCTTCAGGAAACCCTGCTGTCTGTCTCTAGTGTTCCCCATCCAGGGTCTGTCTGTCTGTCTCTAGTGTTCCCCACCTAGGGTATGTCTGTCTGTCTCTAGTGTTCCTCCCCCAGGGTCTGTCTGTCTGTCTCTAGTGTTCCTCCCCCAGGGTCTGTCTGTCTGTCTCTAGTGTTCCTCCCCCAGGGTCTGTCTGTCTGTCTCTAGTGTTCCTCCCCCAGGGTCTGTCTGTCTGTCTCTAGTGTTCCCCACCCAGGTTTTGTCTGTCTGTCTCTAGTGTTCCTCACCCAGGGTCTGTCTGTCTGTCTGTCTCTAGTGTTCCCCACCCAGGGTGTGTCTGTCTGTCTCTAGTGTTCCTCACCCAGGGTGTGTCTGTCTGTCTGTCTCTAGTGTTCCCCACCCAGGGTTTGTCTGTCTGTCTCTAGTGTTCCTCACCCAGGGTGTGTCTGTCTGTCTCTAGTGTTCCTCACCCAGGGTCTGTCTGTCTGTCTCTAGTGTTCCTCCCCCAGGGTCTGTCTGTCTGTCTCTAGTGTTCCTCACCCAGGGTCTGTCTGTCTGTCTCTAGTGTTCCTCCCCCAGGGTCTGTCTGTCTGTCTCTAGTGTTCCCCACCCAGGGTGTGTCTGTCTGTCTCTAGTGTTCCTCACCCAGGGTGTGTCTGTCTGTCTGTCTCTAGTGTTCCCCACCCAGGGTTTGTCTGTCTGTCTCTAGTGTTCCTCACCCAGGGTGTGTCTGTCTGTCTGTCTCTAGTGTTCCCCCCCAGGGTGAATGTGTCTGTCGTTGTGTGTGCATGTGTGTTTGTGTGTGCATGTGTGTTTGTGCATGCATGAGGCATCTACAGACGGATGTCCCTGCCAGGCATAGAGTTCAGTTCCCAAGACCCTGTCACATGGAATGGAGATAACATCTCTCTCTCTCTGGGACTTTCTCTCTGAGAGTCTCTCTGTATCTCTCTCTCTCTGTTTCTCTATGTATTTATCTGCATCTCTCTCTCCGTATCTTGATACCTCTCTGCGCCTCTCTCTCTCTCTGTATCTCTCTCTCTCTGTATCTCTCATTCTTTCTTTCTGTTACAGATTTTTAGCAAGAGGCAAACACTGGCAGGGTAATTCTATCTGTGTTTCATTCTGTGGTTTACACACAGACACGCATTCAAACACACAATACCCTATCGCACATGTTGCCATTATAAATCCCCCACCTGGGAGAACTTGACTCAGTATGAAGTACACTTACCTGACCTAGGGGCAATTTGGGGGGAATGGATAAGCGAGAGGAGGAGCGTTAGGTAAGTGGAAGACAGTAAGATAGAGAAGGAGGGAAAAGATAGGGTTCCTAAATGTGGGAAAGTGAGGAAAGGAAAGGAGATGATGGGAAAGGAGAGGAGTGAGAAGGAGGTAGGGAGAAAGAGAGAAGGAGAAAGGAGGTAGGGGAAAGGAAAGGAGTGAGAAGGAGGTAGGGAGAAAGAGAGAAGGAGAAAGGAGGTAGGGGAAAGGAGAGGAGGGGAGGCAGGCCCCTCAGCAGCATCTGGTCTCAAGTCTTCCTACTGAACTACTAGTCAACTACCCACACTCCCTCCTAAACCACATGGGGGGGGGGTATCGTCCTGTATCTCTAACATGCTAACACACAACCACACACACACACACACACACACACACACACACACACACATACACACACATATACACACACATATACACACACACACACACACACACACACACACACATATACACAAAAAGTGCCTCAATCAGCAGATAAAAATTGTGGAGAGCAGCTCTAACAAAGGCTCTCTGTCTTCCAGATACAGGTATGCTGATCATTTGGTTTCTATGGAAATAGGGTTCTTGATTTATGTAGGTATTGTATGTATTTCTGTTTAAAAAATATGCAGATACTGCCAATGAAACTGCCAAGTCAAGTAACTTCAAAACAAAAGTTTTTCTCTTGGATGTTATTGTACATCATATAATGTGCATTACAATAGCAGCAAAAGTATTGAGATGCCAGATGCTTCTTTCCACAACAAAACAAAAGCAACGTCAAGCTGGAACATTTTAACATTATGCAGATTTCGTCTTGAAGTCCATATGGGAGAGTTAGAGCCCTGTGATGTATACATAGAGCACCAGCATGAACAGATTTTAAAACAGCCTCATTAAGCCTGATAATTTCGTTGTGCGATATGGCCTTCTAAGGTCTAAAGTATACTGTTATTTTCCATAAAGCATTTCTCCAGTGTTCTAGGTTATATTTGGTGTTACATAAATGCCATTTGTTTTTTTATTCACTGTGTGGTGAAAAACAACACAAAAAACATTGTATGCAACATGACAGTCTGTCACCACTCAGACAGTTAATGATGTATTCAGAGTGTAGAGACTTACAGAGAGTAACATTCAAACCATAATGCATTATCAAATGCCACCATCGGTCAATCGCAAAACAAAACAACACAGGCTATTATAAGTTCCCTCTCCATTTTAGAGATGCTGTTAATCTGAAAAGAGACAGAGCTGATATGGGTTGCTTTAGAATACTTACAGTAAAAAAAATAAAAAATAAAAACACAAACTAGGCTTGAAATGCATGTTGGGGTTTCTGATAACAATGTCCACGGAACTAAAGTTTTTTTTTATTATAGCTTATATACTAGTAACCTTTTCCTTGCCAACAGGTTCACAGGGAATTCTCTGCACAGGACACCAGTCTATACCATAAACACAAAGAAAGTAAAAGAAATGCATGCCATTTAGCAGGAGCTATGTCCATAGAGATGGACAGTCTGGCGTCCTACTGTGTCAGAGCTACACGATCTGGAACCACCTTTTGCAGGGAACACACATACAGAACGCCCGTACCTGTTCTTCCTCTATAAATGAGGCCGTGTTCACAGAGGGAAGAATTGCTTCAGATGGAATGAGAATTAGTCTACGGTCCATTATTCTATAACACTGAATCACATTCAAGAATGACATGTCTATACTAAGAGTTTGTAGTACAGGACCACATGTCTGTAATAAGAGTCTGTAGTACAGGACCACATCTGTAATAATAGTCTGTAGTACAGGACCACATGTCTGTAATAAGAGTCTGTAGTACAGGACCACATCTGTAATAATAGTCTGTAGTACAGGACCACATGTCTGTAATAAGAGTCTGTAGTACAGGACCACATGTCTATAATAAGAGTCTGTAATACACGATCACATGTCTGTAATAATAGTCTGTAGTACACGATCACATGACTGTGATAATTTTAGTAGTAATGTTACAGACGACCTTAAGTCCATGATACTCACAAGAAAAACTTCTCATCCCAGACTGGGTTAAGGTTCCCAAAGATGGTCTTGGTTCGTCGTTTGGTCTTCCCCACCTGAACGGTTACATAGGGGTCACTAGAACCTGTTTTGTCCTTGGCCTGAAGACCCTGGGCACACATCACTGCAGGGCGGAAAGAGGACAAGGGAAGACAGTAAGAGAGGAGAGAGAGGGTGTGAGGGAGAGGGGAAGAGGCAGGGGAGACAGCAGGAGACAAGAGAGGGCAGGGGAGACAGGAGGAGACAAGAGGAGTCAGGGGAGAAAGATAAGTGGCAGGGGAAACAGGAGGAGACAAGTGGAGTCAGGAGAGAAAGAGAGGTGGCAGGGGAGACAGCAGGAGACAAGAGGAGTCAGGGGAGACAGGAGTAAGCAAGGCATTAACCACCATTTTGTTCTAACCCAGCAGTAAAAAACAGTCATACACAGTAACAATCTGCATACTAAATGCTTTTAATATTTAAGGCATGCGTTTATAACATTTTAGTATTGGGTATTTTATTAACATATATGAGCCTTGCATTATATGTTACATATAGTTTTGTTAAAGAGGTCAAGTGAATGGAGACCCTGGGGGGGTGGAATGGCGCTGTCATGGACGCACAGTCAAAAACACACATCTAACCTAATGGATTTTCATAAAATTGTAGTAATTTGCTTTCCATATATGTGGCTGTTTTCACTGCACAACAGTTAAAAATAATGTCGGTTTCAGTTCATCATCTATAGGTGTCATAATAGTATGTCCAGTAGAGCAGCCTTTTATGGTGGTGAATCACTTTACCAACAGATATGCGCAAGAGCCCAGTTCACCAGCATCGCACACACCTATCCTCAACCTCAGAGAGGAAGTAGTATTTCATAGGCCCATAAAAGGTAAAAGGACACTGCATATTAAATATGTATGAGTAACACTGTATTATTCATGGAACATAACTCCCCAGCCAGCAGCCCCTCTTTCCTCGCTCACAGAGACTGGTGGGCCAGGTTCTCAATCTTAAAGATGCCGCAGTTGAGAAGCTACAGCCTTGTGTTGCCCTGGGCAACAAGGAAATACAGTAAAATAGGAGATGGGCAGAGAGAGGTGGGGAGAAGGCCGATGTAGCAGAGGAGGACCGGGTGAGAGGATGAGGGGCTGGACGGGAGGACAGCGGATAAGATGGAGAGGGGATGAAAGGGGAGAGACAAGCGACATCCAGGGTCAGAAGTGAGTGGGAAAGGGAGAAGAGCTAGGTATGGAGAAGGAGATGGAGGTGTGGCAAGAGGTGGAACAAAAAGAAATAGGCAGTAGTTTTAATTTTGGAGTCTGTGTAATGCACCTTGTATTGTAAACCAGGTAGCTTGAACCCTAAATATTAATTAGCTGAAAGTCTGCATGTCTTCAAAAACATAATTTTTTTTACATTTCTAATGATTAAAGGGAGTGCCGGAGAGAGGGAGTTCATTAAGCCACTTTATTTCTTATGCCTTAGCAACATATACAACTCCACAGTTCTAGTGCTGGGATGTTGCAGCTAGCAGCAGAATGCTTCACGTCCCACTGTTGCCAAAGTGCTACACAATCAATGTGTGTCTGCGTTTATGAAATGAATAATAAATATATAAGGAGTCAATAAGTCGGTTCTAAAACGGGGAGTTCAATCAGGCCAGCAGATTGATGGGACTGGGAGGCTGTTTTTCTCTCTGTCTCTTGGGAATTGATTGAAACTCAAGAAATGGCAGGAATGCCAACTGGGCAAGAATACAGCTCAGCCCAGCTTAGTCTGGTCCAATTCAGCCCAATAGATCTATATTCTCTGTTCTCAGCCACACACACACACACACACTAGCAAACAGGAGGGTCACAGGATCAGCTACTAGAGATGCACGGGTCAACTGTCACCCACACCCAACCGCAATAGCCAATAACTGCAACTGCAGCCACTGTAGGTTATTAAGTGAAAATATGAGCCTCACACGCAATGCTAACCCACAAAAAAAGATTGCACTTAGCTTACGGCATAATGTCAGACCGGAATAGGTTATATAATGTACAGCTGAGGGACGCTCCAACTGTTCATATATTAAGGTACATCCAGACAGATATATTGGAGAGAAGTAGCCTAGTAAACAACAGCAAATGAACAAATATGGCCCCGAAAAGTGGACATAAAATATAACTAGATTGAAAGCTTGAACAACGATTCATGGCTAACACTTCAGAAATGATACTGCATTTTTTGACTGTGGCCGGAATAGCAGAGTTGCGTGTTCAGATGAGTAAGTAATACAGACTGGAGCCAATCGTATATGCCTTTCTGGGAAACTGAAAGGGTTGAGAGAGCAAGACTAATCAAATATACCTGGCACGGGAAAGGAATTAGCCAATCAAGCTTAGAGCAAATAACGCTTCACACAGAGTGTTGACAGATTACAAAATTAATTTAAAAAAACGGTACACTTGTACTCAAACCAATCCCCTCCAACCACTCTTTATCCAGAAAATATTGAATGACCATGCAAGCTGAAGATCATGACTTAACCCTCTCGCCACTATTAGATGCTTTCAAGATTGTGCCTCGCTGCAGGGAACAATGGCAGAAAATAGTACATTGGATCTGAAACAACTTATTATTCTTTAGCAAACCTGCATTAGACCACAGTGTTTAAGCTGTGATTTAAATCTAGGAGACTATACTTGGCAGTTCCCTCAAGTACAACCTGCAGTAGTAGCTGGTTAGGGGTTAGCGATTGTACTAGCCTGTGATGTTGATCTTGGCGGACCACTTGGAGGTCCCCTCTAGCACAGCTTGCTTGGCGGACTTCAGATGTCCGGTAAAGTCCTCTTTAGAGATTCCAAACATCTCCTGGATGACCTCAAACACCTCCGGTCGGTTCTTCTCCCGAATCTTCATCCTCTCCTTCATGGCCATGATAATGTTCTGGGTCTTGTCCTCTGCTCCGTGCTTGGAACTTTTCTCCACAGCTCCTAGAGCAACACACACACAGAAAGGCAATCAGGGGGACAGCACCGCATGTGTTTATCCAGTGTGTCACTTGGTGTAAATCATTTTTAAGAGGAGAAATAAAATTAATTACTTTTGAACATTCAAGACTATGTAGGCTCCATTTGAGAAAATCCTTATTTAGCAAAATAGCTAATCGTTGTAAACGTAATTGGTGTTGCAGTTTACAGACACTCTTGCAGTATTACTCTTATAGGGACAGAAGAACAGACTGGTTACCATAACTGTTTAGGGATTTAAAGGATATCGTAATGGCCAAATGTTTTAATAAATATAATTAATTAAGTTACAATACTACGTTAGTTGATTTAAAACTGGAAAATGAATTTGGATTTATTAAAATAACACAAATCAAGAAGAATTCTGTTAATTTCCCAAATTCCATCCCGCCATGATTAGATTACAATCCTTAAACCTACTTCCCTTGCAATAATCTGACTCCACCTCACTCCACCTTACAAATACAGTTTGTGCTTAGAATACAACCATGTAGAAAAAACCCAAACGGGAAGCCTGGAAATGATCCATGTTGATGACCCGCTAAAAAGGGATGGGAACCAACCAAATATATTTTTAACAGATTGTTATATATATTATATTGTTGGGAAATTACAGATTAAACCATCATCAGTGTATGCCTCATCAGTGTATACCATTTTTAATACAGAATTCAGTTTTCCCTGTAGATTTTCAGCTTTTCCCGGTTGATATTCCATTTGAGGGACATAACACTCATCTCCTGGTGGGGGAGGGTTCTTGAATTGTAACAGAGGTCCATTGAACCTGTTTTCAATTTAAATGACTCAGACCGCCAAGGCAGCCATAAAAACTGTGATTTTAGAGGTGTGTCTACACATGGTTACCTACACTGTCAATGTCTTTGTGTGACAGAGAGAGAGAGAGAGAGAGAGACAGAGAGCAGGGGATATAGAGAGTTTGCCTACTTGGAGGCCACACCCCCCCTCTCTTTCCTGTGTCTTATTCACCCTTTCCCTCTTTTCCTCTAAACAAGTTATCTTGCCGTTCATCTTTGGTTAGGTCATGACCTGCGACTGAGATTAGATTAAACATTTATCATCATTAGATTAGAACACTCTGAGTGTCTACCAAATGGCATTACTTATCCTATACAGTGTACTGGATTTGAACACGGACAATACGGGTACATAGAGCACCACATAGGGAATAGTGGGGCATTTAGGACATCCCCTGAGTGCTCCATCATTCAGAGTGGAGCTAATCCGTTTCAGAGTGACGACAGCCCTGCGGCTAGTGTGGCACACAGCGACAGTCAGCCAATCAGAACAAGCTATGATAAACCTCTAGACACTACCCAAAACATGACCTGCTACTACTGTGAAACACATGGAACCAGTGGGAATATACAGTATGTCGCAAAAGTGAGTACACCCCTCACATTTCTTGCAAATATTTGATTATATCTTTTCATGAGACAACACTGAAGAAATAGCACTTTGCTACAATGTAAATTAGTGAGTGTACAGCTTGTATAACAGTGTACATTTGCTGTCCCCTCAAAATAACTCAATATACAGCCATTAATGTCTAACAAAAGTGAGTACACCCCTAAGTGAAAATGTCCAAATTGGGCCCTAAGTGTCAATTTTTTATGTGGTCACCATTATTTTCCAGCATTGCCTTAACACTCTTGGGCATGGAGTTCACCATAGCTTCACAGGTTGCCACTAGAATCCTCTTCAATTCCTCCATGACGACATCACAGAGCTGGTGGATGTTAGAGACCTTCCGCTCCTCCACCTTCCGTTTGAGGATGCCCCACAGATGCTCAATAGGGTTTAGGTCTGGAGACATGCTTGGACAGTCTATCACCATTACTCTCAGCTTCATTAGCAAGGCAGTGGTTGTCTTGGAGGTGTGTTTGGGGTCATTATCATGTTGGAATACTGCCCTGCGGCCCAGTTTCTGAAAGGAGGGGATCATGCTCTGCTTCTGTATGATACAGTACATGTTGGCATTCCCTCAATGAATTGTAGCTCCCCAGTGCCGGCAGCTCTCATGCAGCCCCAGACCACGACACTCCCACCACCATGCTTGACTGTAAGCAAAACACACTTGTCTTTGTACTCCTCACCTGGTTGCCGCCACACACGCTTGACACCATCTGAACCAAATACGTTTATCTTGCTCTCATCAGACCATAGGACATGGTCCAGTAATCCATGTCCTTAGTCTGCTTGTCTTCAGCAAACTGTTTGCAGGCTTTCTTGTGCATCATCTTTAGAAGAGGCTTGATTCTGGGACGACAGCCATGCAGACCAATTTGATGCAGTGTGCGGCGTATGGTCTGAGCACTGACAGGCTGACCCCACACCCCTTCAACCTCTGCAGCAATGCTGGCAGCACTCATACATCTATTTCCCAAAGACAACCTCTGGATATGACGCTGAGCATGTGCTCTCAGCTTCTTTGGTTGACCATGGCGAGGCCTGTTCTGAGTGGAACCTGTCCTGTTAAACCGCTGTATGGTCTTGACCACCGTGCTGCCGCTCAGTTTCAGGGTCTTGGCAATCTTCTTATAACCTAGGCCATCTTTAAGTAGAGCAACAATTCTTTTTTTCAGATCCTCAGAGAGTTTTTTGCCATGAGGTGCCATGTTGAACTTCCAGTGACCAGTATAAAGGAGTGTGAGAGCGATAACACCAAATTTAACACACCTGCTCCCCATTCACACCTGAGACCTTGTAACACTAACGAGTCACATGACACCGGGGAGGGAAAAAGGCTAATTGGGCCCAATTTGGACATTTTCACCTAGGGTTGTACTCACTTATGTTGCCAGAGGTTTAGACATTAATGGCTGTGTGTTGAGTTATTTTGAAGGGACAGCAAATTTACCCTGTTATACAAGCTGTGCACTCACTACTTTACATTGTAGCAAATTGTCATTTCTTCAGTGTTGTCACATGTAAAGATATAATCAAATATCTGCAGAAATGTGAGGGGTGTACTCACTTTTGTGAGATACTGTATATGTGTGTGTGTGTGTGTTTCTGGGTTGCCCAGAAATAAGCAGACTTTAAATCAGGCTGGGAGGCAGAGAAATGTGTCAGTGAAAGCCAGCGACGGTCCGTTCGCTGTAAGGCTGGAGACATCATCAAACACAGAACACACACATGCCAGCTTGTGTTTTCTACGGGGAGTAGAATGTCCAGTGGTGCTGCTGAAAACAAACGCGTTGTAAAAGCAGGAATGTGCCATTCAGCACCATGGCAGTGGACAGCCACATACTGTAATCATGCTTGTGAACTTCAGCACCAGCGGACAGTCACAGCACTCCCCTTGTAAATTGGTCAGGATCAAAAGGTGGTCATAAAAAAAGATTTGTCCCATTGCTGCATTAAATCTGCAACAACATATTGAGGAATGTTGTGTGTGTGTGTATGAGAGAGAGAGAGAGAGAGAGAGAGAGAGAATGTGTGTGTGTATGCCATTCTGTGTGGATTTCCTTACTCTGTAGACAATCAGCGTTGAGTAGATCCTGGCATTTCTCGTGGCATTTGACGCCACATTCGGAACAGCGCATGCCCTGCCTGGCAATGCCCCAAAGCAGCCCCTCACACTCATGACAGTATGTAGGCGCCGTGGCCGTCCACACCTCGAAGTTATGAGGCGTCGTAGACGATATGGGGTAGATCAACGCCTGCAAAGTCTTCCTAAACACGTGTAGTTTCTGGTACAGACAATAGGAGAGAGGGAAAGAACAAACAGGTGATAGAATGAAAAAGGAAAAGGTGAAGGAGAGAAGGGGAAAAAAGGAGAGATGGAGAAGTTAAGAGAAGGGAGGGATGAAAAAGACAGAGTAGATTGTCTGAATTCTGTTTATAAAGTGTTACTATACAGAAACAAAGATCTTCATTCATACACACACACAGACACACAAAGCATAAATATAAAAAGGAAAGGCTAAATGTCAGAGTTCACTAAAGGTGATGCATCCCCAGGGTTAGTCCAGTCTCAATAAATCCTGGATGAGGAATAATCGCAAATGTCCCAGGGAGATGATCGTTAAAGGACAGGGTGTTGGATGTAGGTATTGATTTTGACTGGTGAGGGGGAGGGTTAGGTTTAGGGTCAGGTTTTCATTAAGATTTGTTAAGAGTGAAGGTTTGGGTAAGGATTCAAATGAAAATAAATAAATAAATAACATACTCTATAGTAGTTTTGTCAGACACTGGGATTAAATATAAGACCCTTTGAGTCAGAGTCAGGAGATAACTGCGCAATCTCCAACCACAAGGTCTTAACAACATGCAAAATGCACACAGGTTGGCTGGTCTGCATGTCTGTCTCTTTCGGCGTGGTCTGCAGCAGTTCTGACAGCTGTGTTATCATGACATCAAAGCTGAAGGTTTTATTGGAACAATATTATGTGTCACGTGTTTTCTGCTCTCGATTGGACATTGAGTTAGATGCATGAAATAGGATTGGTATGTTGTTATGCAAATCCAATAAAATCCAGATGCAACTTGGCTTCAAGCTAAATAAATTGCATCCAGATAGCTTTTTGTGGGATTGACCTAATACACTTTCTTTGTTCTGGGAGAGTTCTTTATGGAGATCAGCCTATCCAAACAAAATGCTTTACTGTGACGGGTAGAGACAGAGAGAGAGAGAGAGAGAGAAAGAGAGAGAGAGAGAGAGAGAAAAGGGAAGTGTATGCACGCGTGAGTGCACAGAAATCCCTGCAAGGATAATACAACAATCCAGACATTTTGGCCATCGTTGCTTTTGGGGTTAAGGAAAGTAGTAATTTTACTAGCTAACAATATTTAAGGTTCCCCCAATTATAGTTGAATGTAAAATGTGTAATCTTTGTGCATTTCTTGCGTCTGTGTGTGTGTGTGAGCGTGTGTGTGTGTGTGTGTGTGTGAGCACGTGTGGAAGTCTGCGTGTTAACACTGTGTTCAGCCATGCTTCTGGAGGATGAAAGCACAGGCTTGAATCCCAGCGGGTGATGTCAGTGTTGTGCTGAAGGAATCAGGAGGTCGGTGAATTTACAGCGTTTTGCAGTGTGTCAGAGAGGGCGGGAAACAAGGCACAGAAAGGTGACATACTGCCCTTCTCAAGATGACGATGCTTTCTCTATTGAGCACTCATTTCTCCTCCCTTACTACCTCCATGACTCCCTCCATCCCTTAGAACAATGACTGTAGTCCTTCAACCTGTCATCACACTGTCTCCCAGAGTTTCTGCAGGCCACCACAGAGGCTTCATGGCAACCTAACACACAGCCACAGGCTGCTAATGAAATGTCCAGCAATCCTTTCTCTCAATCACACACACACACACGCACGCGCACGCGCACGCGCACACAGTAATGTGAGAGAGGAGATGAGATGACTGTTGTTTTAATCTGAGGAGGTTGAGAGGAGGCAGATGTAGATGAGTGATCTCTGTGACATCACATGGCCCCAGGCCAGGACAGGAAACCCTCTCCATCATCTTATCTACAGGCTGGCTGCTGAGCCTTTAAACACACCGTGCACACACGCACACACGCACAAACACACACACACATACATACACCCACAAGCATCCACACACACATGCACCCACACCCATCCACACACAGATAGACTATAGACCAGGCTGTTAAGCCTTTAAACACACACAGTCCAGAGGAGGCTGCTGAGTCCTTTAAAACTATAGCCCAGAGAAGAGCCCAGGATAAGAGCATCTCCCTCTCCAATTCTCCCTTTCCTCTTCTCTTTCATCCCTCCATTCCTTCCCTTCTTCCTAAATCCCTCTTTAATCCAGGCCTGTCAGACTTGGATAACTATCAGGTGGGTCACATCCTTACTGTTACTTTCAGGAACAAAGCATGGCAGCTACAAGCTGTCATATGTTTGTGTTTTTGCTGCTAGCTACCTAGCTGTTGTATCTCTGACCAAGAGACCAAGAGAGAGAAAGAGGAAGAGAAAGAAAGTGACACGTCATGGCAGTTTTTATTGTTAATGGCCATTCGTCATAATGTGTAGTTAAAGTGCCTAGGCATGAGCTCAGAGGGCTAACACAGTCTTGAGGCAAGGAGATATATGACACTGGTTTAACCCAGTTTGTCACAAGGCCTCTACACAAGCCTCCCTGGATAGCAAGATACCATGACTGCAATTCATTACTGAATCTGACATTATATTTTTTTTGTACTGAAAATGAATGTTGATTTATGTGTTTTTTTAGGCATTGAATTTTATTACACGTAAATCCATTCCAAGTGGTGACAACTCCCAGAAGTGTCTTGCCAGCAACATGGCTTGTGGTCATCTCATTCTGTTATAAATAGTTTGGTGGGTGTTTGTGGTAAAGATGTCCTTTTTTTACTGGGTCCGTCAGACTCTTGGGAACCCTCTAATGTAAGGCATCAATGTGTTATAATGCATCTGACTTTTGCAGTGTTTGATATGAGTAAAAGGATCTAAAAATAAGATATTTGTAGTAGTTAACCATTTGAACTACAAAGGAGTATGTTTTACATTATAAAAAATGTTTTTATCAGAGGAACAAACTAATTTCTGCAGTTTTGTCCAGAACTACATAAATATTTCTTCAGAGTTGTTGTTGTTGTCTGTTTTCTGAAGACACAAAAACAAGGTAGGAGGTAGAAACTAACGTAATATATTACTTCCAAGGAGTGTATGCTGGATTTTGTTTGTTTCTTTCAATTGGTATCCAACTGAAACCTTTACAACTTGGTAAAGGGAGATCTAACAAATTACAGACCTAATAAATCAATCAAGCACGAGGTAAGAGCGAAAACCTGCAGACACTCAGCCCTCGGTGGAACCAGTTCATTACTTAAACTAGGTCTCTAGAACAGGGGAAATCTCATCTTAAGCTACGAGGTCCAGAGCATGCTGGTTTTCTGTTGTACCTCATCATTAATTATAGTCCCTGATTAGAGGGTTGTAATGAAAAAATTGAACGCCGCTGATTTTGAGGGCTCCACAGTTTGTTATCAATCAAATGTAAGTACCTTTGCAGTCAAACTGTAAAAATGAAAATGGAAGACCACTTAAAAAGCAATATAAAGTAATATTTTAGTATATTCTGATTGCCCATTTTATGTACTGTATGCGTTTTACAATGCATGTTAAACACCACTGAAGTAAAAGCAAATGTCATTGGAATAAAAAATGTTTTTCATGGTTCCATATTCTAGGACTAAAAATCTAAGCTTTGGAGCTGGAAGCTTGCAGCTGACGCCCAGCTACCATCCCTGTCCACAACGCCCTAGCAAACTGCCAGCCTAATAGAGGGTAATAGTATTCATTGCTGCCCCTAGTGGCCGGTTCTGAATCAGGGGAACTGGACAAATGTAACATTCTTCAGAGATATAAACTTGGCAGGATCCCCAAACCAGTACATTGTCCAGTCAATGTGGAGATGTCCAGTTCTTTAGACGGACACACAGATGCCCTGCCTGATCTTTCTGCTCTAAGATGCAAAGCAGAGAGGAAGATAGAGAGAGAGAGAGACAAAAGAGAAAGAGAGGAAAAAAAGAGAGGAAAAGAGATGTGAAAGAGATGGTTGGGAGGGCACATCTGTACTGAGTAGACTTGTTTGTCCCTCTCACTGCTGCTGGGTAAATGACAATATAGAAACCAAACTGCCAGGCTTACTGTAATGCCTCCTCTCATCTCCTCATCTCCTATCCTTTCTTCTCCTCTCCTCTCAGAAGCATATGGGTGTAAACAGAGTGATCTGATATACAGTTCTCTTAGGGATGTTCTCTCATCGACTTAATGCAGCGGATAAAACACCAACATCTGTTCGTCCTACTTAAAACCATGACACAATCTGCAGCTACCCAAAGGACTGCTACTGTCATATGCAGCTGCACTCAGGACAACAAGTCCCACAATCAGCAGCTGTATTTAACACTACAATTCCCATCTACAGACATACTAAGGACTACAGTTCCCACAATACACTGCTACATTTTAATTAACTGCAACTTATTTTTCCAACATCTCCTCAGGGGCCTCTAGCCATCCCTTGTATTTTAGCCATTACAGTGCTAGCACACCTTTCTAGTTAATGGCCAGAACAAAAATATGTAATGACTGTAAGTCTCAAAGGGGAATTTGGAAAGCAAAATTAACTAACTGGAGTGGAATAATACAATAATAAACGACTTTACTTTAATAATACAGTATAACAACATTACCTATAGTACACGTTAATGTATTAATGCTACCTACAGGTTATTGGTACTGGGCCATTTCTGTGGTGAACAGGATTGGTGCTACACTGCATTACCGCTACAGCATTAGTGCCATTAGACCATTTAGTATCCCATTCAACTGTCTTGATTTATTTAGTGGGAGGAATGGCGAGAAGGAGGGAGGGAGGGATTGCAATCAATTAAAGCATAAAGCTCTGGAGGTCAAGGGAAAAGGAAGACAAATTCTACCTCCATCGATTGAGACATTCGGGTCTCTCTCTTACGCGCTCCCTCTCTCTTTCTCGTTATGTGATTCTTGTGCGTCACAGCAGTGTTCATCATTAAGCACATTGTCTCTCACCATGGCTGTCTGTCTACCTGTTCATTTCTCCAGTACTGACAAGCTCCTTTAGCTAATCTAGTCTTTACAGTGATGAAACAGGCAAATCCAGTTAGACTCTACAAACAGGCTACTGATGGAAATTTGTCTCTATAGCAATGAAATAGGGTAATTAAGTTGGACCTTCTAGCTAATCTATTTCTTACAGACATGCTACTTTAGGTCCTGGATAGTTCCAGTACAGCACTACATGCAGTTTTTATGACAATCTGTGAACACACACAGAAAAAAAAAAAAACAGGTGTCAAAGTGACAGCCTGAACACGCTGGAGGGCTGTCTGTACCTGTCAAAGCCCCTTACCCCCCAGCTCTGTGTTCCCCTGACACACACACACCTACACGCATGGACACTCACACATAACATCTGTTTACATTTGGATGATCTGATTGGTCAGTCATTTGCATGTAAACCGTACATCGGGTGACCTACCAGGTCCTCGTTGTTCAGGGTCGATCTGGTCACCAAGGCGAACGAGATGCCTGCCTTTCGAGCAGCCAGAGTCTGATGGGGCGCCAGAGAAAGAGAGAGGGGAGACAAGAGATTGGAAGATTCTTGTTGCGTTACAACAGTATTGTCACAAGTAGCAGCCACGGAGGGTCAAGCACATCCTAATGCTGAAATGTACTTCTGTATCCCTTAAGTGTCTGCCACACAGGCCACTGTCTGCTCCTCACTTTCAGCTAGTCTCTGTGATTGTGGACCCCTGTAGAGCAGCCATCACCATGCATTCCCATTGGTGCCATACTCCTTATTTAAATACTTTTCATCCAAGCCCCAACGACCCTGGTCAAATGTAGTGCACTCTATAGGCAATAGTGTGTCATTTGGGAAACAAGTCTCCATGCTTGAGTTTTTAACAGAGAGAGACGAGCCTTGTCTCTCTGTGATCAGTTAAAATGCATTGCCACCGAGACCAACATCAGCTTTAACTACAAAATAAGCTTTGTTTCCATGCATATCGTACATCAGGGATATGAAAGCGTTGGTCCGCCAGTCAGGCTAAAACCACTGTTGAGTTTCGTTAGAACAATTAATGTACAATTTAGATATTTGGTTATGCGTTTATTTTTAAGTGACAGTCCATGTAAAAAATATATTATTATATATGGTTATGCGTTTAATTAATTTTACTATGTTACATTTTGTAAAAAATTTAACATAGTAGACTTTTAGTACTTATGACTTCCCACGACAGAATTGTCTCTCTCCCCCATGGCAGATTAAGTAGAATTGTATGGCAGTGTAAAATTCTCTCTGTTGCCTGGAAAAAATAATTTAACTGAAGAACATTTTCTTTAAAACTGTAACAATTAGTTTAGAGAGAGATTAGAAGCTGCACTATCTCAGTTAGTCTGGTCTGTGGCCTCTGTTCGTTGATTGGTTTGTCTAGTTTGTTTAATAAGGTTGTGAACACGCTCTCTTCTCTCTGTGGCCTCTGGCTCTCCTTTCAGGGACGTTGACTGAGGGAAAAAAGTCTAAGTTTCACAAACGAATCTTTATCTTCTTCGCGGCTCTGCCCATAACAGACAAACTGAGAAGAAAAGGGACTAAGTTACAAAGTAATCTGTTTTCACGGCGGTCCCATACCCCACCATCAGAGACCACACTGCAGAACTGGCTTCAAATATTATATTATTCAAATAATTTGATTTATTCTTCCTGGAGTGACAGGTATTCTGGGACAAGGGTTTGCACTATGGACTATTCCTTTGGTCCATTGAGTGAGGCCGTCTCAATCAAACATAAAGTAACAGAAATAATTTCAAAGAGTGTTTGAGCATGCAGGTCTCTCATAGACACATTTCTTCCATCTCCAGAAGAGTTAATCTCTACAGAGCTTCTTGGTCATTACTAAGGCCACAACAATATGTCACAGAGTCAAATAAACTGGGTTTTGAAATGTTAACGTAAAAGGATTTGACTCACCATAGCCTGATGGTTTCCAAGAGACGCAATGAAAAAAACAAAACAAAGGGATGTAATTAGAAGCTGTATGTCTGGGAAACAGACATCCTAAACGGCACCCTGTCCCCAGTGCAGTGCACTTCTTTTGGTCAGAGTCTTCAGGCTCTGGTCCAAAATAGTGCACTTTAAAGGGAAAGTGTGTCATTTGAGACGGATTGATTTCGCACGTAGAATATCCACTTCGTTGAACAGAGCTTCATAACGAAGACAGTCTGCTGCCATGCATTACAGGTCAGCTCTATGGAACCAGTCATCTCAGTCCTTGAGAGTCACACAATCTATAGAATAATGTACATGTTCATGCATTAAACATTACCGAATTGCATTCATGCTTGGTATTTCTAGTTTCAATCTCTGTACATGTATAGATCCAAGTGTGTTTTTCCTGACCAGACTTGACCATGAGATAATCGCCAGCTAGCCATCACTCGCTCAGAGTTTCTCGGTCAAGTCAAGTGGTCAGGGAAAGACTACTGGCTCCATTTCTGTAAGATGAAGCATTTGGTATTAATATTTTCCGCTGTCTCTTCTGCACGTAAGTAAGTGTGGCGGACACACCAACAGACAAACACCAAACAGGACAGACGGGTACACGCAGGTACGATTACAGTGAAGCCAGTTGTACTGTACGCCACTGACTCACAGACAGTCCACTAACTAACATAATACATTAAATAGTCACATTAATGTCCTGAGTGTGGAGAGAAGGAAGATAAAGGGAGATACACACTTATCATTACACTAGAGGACAGCCGAGTCCTACTGTACATCTATCTGTATGTGCTCTAGCCAACTCCCATAAAGAATCGTGTCGTGGGAACAGGGCCCATACTGTATGCTATGTTGGCTAAAGCACATGCAGATCTGGACCAGGTTGATATCAGAGGAACTTAAGAATCTGGACCAGGTTGATATTAGAGACGCTAACAAATAGATAGGAAAATGCAGACACGGACAGCTGACAATATTGACTCAGTCTTTACCATCATCTAGCCCGGGGGCGGCCAATCCTGCTGCTGGAGAGCTACTGCAGTTGCAGATGTTTGCTCCAGCCTTGCTCCAACTAACACACCTTTCAGCTCAATGTAGGCGCAGACAAAGCAGCTGTTTTGGAGAACCAGGTGTGTTGGAGCACGGCTGGAGCAAGAAACAGCAGGCAAAGCTATTTCGCAAGTCATCATTATAACCAGTTCATAAAAGAACGACTGTGGTTTTAATGTGTAATGATGTCATGTTAGCTGAATTTACGTATCAATAGCTGTTTGGTTGTAATCTGGTTATAACAACACAATTTAAAACAGATTCTCCCACTGGAAATAACGGACGTGCTGCAGTGCATGTGTAACTCACACTATGGAAAACACTCTCATTATAATCAGTAAAATAAGCTGTTCACCAGTTTTGCCCGCTGGGAAACCCATCCTGATCTCCAGATGTAAATATGTCAGTGTAATATTGCTAGATAAAACGTGCAATCTCGGGTTGCAAAGACGTGCCCTGCGCACATTTCCATGTGGAGGTCGGTTTGGGAATCCTGCATGCCCAGTAGTTCTCCGGGTGTAAGGCCGGCCGGCCGAGGTCTAGCCCTGTCTGCAGCCCAGCTATGGTAAAGTGCCATGGCCATGGTGTTATGTGGGTTCAGCCATGTTTGGAGTAGCCATAGGCTCTGAAAGCAAAGGGATGTAGGAGGGATGCCACCTCTACATGAACCCAGAGTGTTGATGTAAGTTTAAGTGGCTAACATGCACTGTTATACCCCTAAGGTTACTGCAAGCATTAGCAGGTAACAGGAAAACTTGAGTCAAGCATTACATACTAAAACCCTGAGTCCGGATGGTACTGAGTGTAGAGTTATTGAGCTTTGGCTAAAGAAGTCATTTTTTAAATGAGATTTTCTTTAAATTATTTTTGCACCCCACTGTGATTGGTGGGGATCCCTCCTGTCCCAGCCAACAAGATTGCTGTTGCTGCCCTGAAGCAATCACACAGCCAATGGGGGACGCTGACAGAGGAGAGGCATGAGAGGGGGAACCAATTATAACAGAGATTACTGACTTCATCCGGGTGGGTGTAAAAGGCTTTTTTTTGCAGCATTGCTTTTACAATGATTTAAAGCCTCAGAACAGTTAAATCAGAAATCAATGAAGTCCTCAGATAGATATATTTTTGGGTTGAGTTGTCAACATTTCAAATAGTATCAGTTAATTGTCTTGTTTGTTTGAGTCCTACCTGCAGAGCAGTTAAAATGTCAAGGTTTCAGCTTGAAGCGTTCGCCTGAAATCTGACAACTCACTGAAAAATATCTCCCATAGCTGTTATGGGTTTGTGTAAGGAATGGTAAATATCAAATATACACGCAAAACCCCAGAAACAAGGATGACAACCTCATACTCACCAAGACATTGTTGGTTATTAATTTTCATGAGAGATATGGACAAATACAGCATCAACTCATGTTGTTCACTGTGATATAAACAGTTATCAGAAACTAGATATGGCTTTAATTAACATCAAGGTAATATTATAATCTCTACCAGATGTACTTTTTGCCAGGAAGGAATTTTAAATATTTGATTTGGAGAGAGAACTAGCAATTCCTAATGAGAGCTCAATATGTCTGTTACAGAAAATTCCCTTAATTATTAGTACAACTTATGTAAAGGATAATTATTTTATATCTACATATAGCCACAACCTAATAAAGATAATTATATATTTATGAATTATGAAAAACAGACATTGAAGCACAAGACTTCACAAACAAAATATCAGCATTACAACACTAACACATCACTATCACAACTTATGTTTCTATTATTATCATTAGAAGCATGAATACTAAATACTATAATTATCATTACTGCTATGACTACAACTAATATTACCATGACTACTATTACTACTGCTATTTCTACTACTATTACTATTTCTACTACTACTACTACTACTACTACTACTAGTATTACTATTTCTACTACTACTATTACTCCAACCGTTACTATATGAGAAGTTATGACAAGCACTACCACTAGTACTACTATTAGTTTTTAGTGCACTATAAAGTAGATAGGATATCATTGGGATGTATCCTTGGGAAAACGCTCCACTATTCTACACTACAGACGTAAAAATACCATAACTTGAAATACAGCCCAGCCCTCAGTGTAATCTGACACAATCTGTTTCGCGTAAAACAAACTGTTGAGTCCCGTCAACGTGTTGAAACCCTCGCATTTAATAGTAATGCTCTCTCACTCTCCCACTAACCAAACTGCAAGAAGACTTACAACAGGCTAACAGCTACATATCCCAAAGCTTACTTCCTAAATGGCACCCTTTTTCCCTTTGTTTGTGCACTACTTTAGACCGGGGCCCAGACGGCTCTGGTCAAAAGCAGTGCACTACGCAGGGCACAGGGTGCCAATCGGGACGGACCCGGCACACAGCCCGCTCCAACGTCGGGCCAGGGGCGCCACAACACAGCCCCCCCCCGTCAGGCTGGTGCCGCGTCTGCCCACACGCAGAGGCAGTAAGATAGTCCGCCAATCTGCTACAATATAAATCACGCATAACCTTGCGGAGGCGCATAACTCACCAGGTCTCGGACAATAGGTACAGTCCTCTTGCGGCGTAAATCTGGCATGCTGTCAATGCCGTAAAGAATGCAGCCGGCTCTGTTGGAAGCAGACAGGTTTAAGGCCTATTAATATCATAATAATGCCGTGTAGAGGGGGACATTACCGGGCTAAACAGTGCGAGGTTGATTTAAGAGGTCTGGCAAACACACAGGTCATACGTCATGCTCCCATCTCTCCCTCCGGAGTTCCCAGAAGCCCCGCTAACCCGTCCGCCCTACAAGGCCCAGGCTGGGCTTCCTCTGGCCAGCTTGGGTCGTCTTTTCCTTTTCCGCCCACGCGGGCTTCGCATATTTGAACGGGCAATATGAGACGTTTGTCCGTGTCCTTTAAATGTTGAATGTGTCCGCGGCCTTTAAATGTTGCGCGGGCCGCCGCTCTCGCTCGCTGCCTATATCCGTGTCTTTCTCTCTCTGTCTCAATCGGTGTCGCTCTGTCACTGGGGGGGTAGCAGGCACCCCCAGCAGGTGAGAGGAGATGCTTGGCAAAAAAGAGACGGGAGACTACTGCGAAACTGGCGAGAATGGCTTTAGATATCACTGGAGAGTTTTGTGCGTGTGATATGTTAATGTAGGAGTCATTTCATGCGTGTCCGTATGTGTGCTTGTGTCTGTGGGTCTTTGTACGACCGTCTGTTCGTGTGTAAATGCAAAGTTCGTGTGTATGTGTCTCTGAGGGCCGTGGTGGTCAGGTGTGTGTCTGTGTGTGCGGCTGGGTAAGTGGGTCTGCTCCAGTTCCAGCTGCTTCATAGACCAACACCAGCTGGCGGGGCAGAAGCCAAGGGCAGGGGTCCAGGTCAGTGTCAGGGGGAGAGAGCCCTGGGGTGAGAGACTGGAGGTGGGACGATGGAGGAGCGAGGCTGAAGGATGGAGGCCTGGCGAGAGAGGCTTATGGAAATAAACTGGGGGGTCAGAGACTGCAGAAGGGAAGCATGTGGGGAGTGCCTTGGTATGGGGAATGAAAAGACAGAAAAAATGGGGATAGAGGTTTGGGAAGAAAGATTTGGACAGAGAAACTAAGAACAGAGACTAGGCAGAGAGAGACAACAAAACTAACACAAGGTACTTAAGTGTTCTAGATTACGTCAGCCTTAACAACAACAATCTATATCTTCATTGTTGGACACAGTAAATGCTGTATAGCGGAAGTTACTAATGCTTCTTAAAGCATCGTTAAACATAGGTGATGTGAAATGTGGTCTCTTGGGTCGGCCTGGAAGCCTGAGGGTTCAGGGCCAAATGGGTTCACCTGCCCACAGAGGCATTAACCATTCTGCTTTAACACACAGACATGACTCATTCATCAACAGAGAGAGACATGCGTGAACACAGGCTAGCAGGCTGGCACACAACACAACTGTACCACAGACACACACACACACACACATGTCTCAGTGTGTTTTACAGGATCCATAAGATGTGTGTGTTGTGTGTGTCGCAGGGTCCATATGGTGTGTTTGGCATGGTCCTTTGGGTGTGTGTGTGTGTGTGTGTGTGTGTGTGATTGTGTGTGTGGCAGTGTCCATATGGTGTACTATGGTCCATTGGGTCATTGTGTGTGGCATGATCCATATGACTCTGGTCAAAAGAAATGCAAATAAGAGTATTTTAGCTCAGCAGGCTTTGGGAGACTGAGCCCAGTTTGGTGCATGTGTGCTATTCAAACGACACCCTCTCCTCTTTTTGGTTCATTCATTTTGACCTGGGTGCACTATGTCCAAACTAGGGTGGCAGATGTCACTCACCCTCCAACAGCCTGTAGGCCCAGCACTTTGGGATCCAGCACATTGAGAGGCTGCAGAGAGGGGAGGAACAGTCAGAATATCAGACCCAGCTAAACATAACAGGACACGCAACCACCCACACACATGGCATACAGAGAGGCAGCACACACACAAACGCACACGGTACAGACACACAGTGAACATGCCCAATTTGGTATTATACATCTGGAGGTCCTATCAGGAAAACAGTAAGAAAGAAACTACAATAGGAGGAGTGGAACTGTGTCTTTCTGTGTGTACGAGCAGGCATGTATGCACGTGTGTGTGTTAGTGTATGTGTTTGCGTGCGTGTGTGCGCGTGTGTGTAGAGTAGTACACAGATACATGGAGTGGAGAGCCCCCTCAGGGTTAGTTGAGAATGATTCAATGTCAATGTAATTTCCTGAGCGGGTATTCAACACCGCTTAGGGACACATTCAGTTTTGCAGAATTCCTTCCTCTCGGATTTGTCCTCCGCCGAAAACAGACACATTAAATACACACTCGTCCACAACCATGCATGGACACATTCACACACGCACTTAGTACTTCCAACAACACCAGCACCCACAGAGTGTCCAAAAAACAAGAGATTAGGAAACATAAGCATTCACTAGAAAATGACCATAAGGCACATGCAACACTATGCAATTATGAAATGATACTCATACTACACGCACAAACACACACCACACACACTACATACAGACAAATATTATGTGCACACACATACTACATACATACACACTGAACACATAAACTACACACACATACACACACACATACTGGATACACACTACCAACACACATACTGAATACGACATACACATACTACACAGGCATTTACAAACATGGATGGGAAATCAAGTGGGTCAACGTGAATTAAACACGATTTTAAACCTTGTTGTCTGGCGGAGGTTTTTCTGAAAAGAGAAAGAAGAAAAGAATCACAGATTGTAAGACAAGAGCTTCTCAAACAGCCTGGAACTACATAGAAGAAGACTCCGGAGATGGGGTTCTGTCTCTAAATACATACAGTTTCATAAACTATATAAGGTATAAAAGAGTATAATTCTATATATACTTATGGTAAATATAAACTAATACAGTATGTATTTCTATATATCTGTGTGCTATCAGTTGTACTATGGTGGAAGATGCATTGCAAAAGCAACACCAAGGCCAGAGGTTCAGTTCCCACAAGGATCACATAGGCCCAGAAAACATGCACTTCCTGGTCTTAAGTGTCTTTGGATTAAAAAACAATCAGCTAAATTAAAGGATCAACATGCTTTAGAACCGAAGAGATGTTGCAGCTTCTTTGACTGCTGTTTTTCCCAGCAAATGTACTGTATGAATAGATGGAGACCGTCAGTCTGTGCCTGAGGGACAGTGACTATGAATAGATACCTAACAGTAGTGTAAAAGAAATCATCCATTTTGGGACCATACAATATACAGTAAAAATACCAATTGACAGGATTAAATGGGCACTGTGTAGAATTGATTGTGTTGGGGGAGTAAGGGAGTAGGGTGTCTTACTTTCTTTATGTCCTGTTCTGTTTAAACTTAAGAGGACCTGAGCCCTTAGACCACATCTCAGGACTACCATTCCCGAAGGACTCGTAGCTGTCCCTGTCCAAAGACCTCCTGGTTGGGTTTTAGATCAAGTAGCAGACCATACCTGACAATTCTAGCTGCCACTCCACTGGCAACACCCAGATTGTCCTTGTCCACCTGCTCATGTAGCTGGCTTGGATTATCTTTTATAGATTTATGCATTTATGTGCACATTAATTTATTAATTATTAAAAAAATATTAAAATCTGCACCCAACACTGCCAAAAGAGAACTGGCCACCCCTCAGACCCTGGTTCCTCTCTAGGTTTCTTAAGTTTCAGCCATATTATGGAGTTTTTCCCAGTCCCTTTGCATCAGCCCTGCTCTTGCCTGTTCTTTGGGCTTTCAGGCTGGATGTTTTGTAAAAACACTTTGTGACAACTGCTGATGTAAAAATAAAAATAAATGTGATTGATTGATTGGAGTGTCCTGCCTCTAAACAACACAACTTCTCTCCTCCACGTCTTCCCTTACAGAAGGGAAGACGTGGAGGACCAGAATAGTATTAGTTAGTCCAGGTCGGTTTAGGGTGGGAAGGATAATACTGTGTAAAGCAAGTACAAGGAGATTACAGTACAAGTCACTGAAAACTGAAAGACAGGCCAGCAAGAAAGTGAAAATGGGGAATATCTCAGGCATTCTGATACATTTTGAAATTTTGCATTTATGCTAATAGTACAGTAAAAATATTGCCTCATACCACATAAGTATTACCCCTTTAATTTTAATCATACCAACATATCATGTATTCTCATCAACACTGTAAGCTAATAAGCAGATGGAAAATCAGGAATGCTTTATTCAAGGTTTTGGAGATTTTTTGGTTTAACTGACAGAAGGTGAAGGTGTTGAACACAATGTTAACTCTATGCCTTTCCTTAACCCAAACAAAATGTACATTTTGTGTTCTGTCTGTCAGATATAACTACATTATACTTTATCAAACAGGACTACACTGGAAGGTGCATTCTACGTGTTGAACCATTGATTAAAGTATTGAAGACAGGGCTACACAGTACAGGATATTCTAATGATTTTACTATTGATCTGCCACTGGTAAGTGTCTGAATAATCAAGATCAAATACTACTACACATTAAAAAACATCAGTCAGTTATACACTGTGCTGAGTACCAGCAGCATAGCCCCCTAAATCCTACCGCTGGCTTGCCTCTGATGCAAACCAGGGTGGTTCCTGGACGGTACTGTATGGGAGGAATAGATGCTGCTGGATTTAGTACTGGAGGGCCAATAAGGGGTCCTCTTCCCTCTGGTCTAAAGCACAAATCATAATCTGTCCTAGCTACTTTACCAGCCGCTGCCTTATGTTGCCGTGGCCAACTATTCCTCCACAGCTTTAAATTGGCTCACACACCTTCTTCCACCATAAAAACTAAAATGTACGTTACTCTGGATAAGACAGAAAAATTATATAAATGTAAATTTCAAATATAGAAGTTGACAGAGAGGCAGGCCGTGAGACGGCACATTGTTGCATGGCAAACAGCTATTTAAAAGGGTACCTACAGTGGATATAAAAAGTCTACACACCCGTGTGAAAATGCCAGCTTTCTGTGATGTAAAAGAATGAGACAAAGATGAATCATGTCAGAACTTTTTCCACTTTTAATGTGACCTATAATGTGAACAATTCAATTGAAAAACAAATGAAAAATAAAAACCTTACAATAACCTGGTTGCATAAGTGTACACACCCTCTTATAAGTAGGGATGTGGCTGTGTCCAGACATAACCAATCACATTCACACTCATGTTAAATAGAAGTCATCACACACCTGCCATTTTTTAAAGCGACTCTGATTAATCACAAAGTTCAGCTGATCTAGTAGGTTTTTCCTGACATTTTCTTAGTTGCATCTCAGAGCAAAAGCCATGGTCCGCAGAGAGCTTCCAAAGCATCAGAGGGATCTCATTGTTGAAAGATATCAGTTAGGAGGAGGGTACAAAATAATTTCCAAGGCATTAGATATACCATGGAACACAGTGAAGACAGTCATCATCAAGTGGAGAAAATATGGCACAGCAGAGACATTACCAAGAACTTTCCTCCAAAATGTATGAAATGACGAGAGGAAAATTGGTCAGGGAGGCTTCCAAGAGGTCTACAGCAACATTAAATGAACTGCAGGAATTTCTGGCTAGTACTGGCTGTGTGCTACATGTGACAACAATCTCCCGTATTCTTCATATGGCTATGTGGTAGGGTGGCAAGACGGGAGCCTTTTCTTACAAAAAAAAACATCCAAGCCCTGCTGAAGTTTGCAAAAATAAACATCAAGTCCCCCAAAAGCACATGGGAAATGTGTTATGGTCTGATGAAACCAAGTTTGGCCATAATTCCAAAAGGTATGTTTGGCGTAAAAACAACACTGCACATCACCCAAAGAACACCATACCCACAGTGAAGCATGGTGGTGGCAGCATCATGCTTTGAGGCTGTTTTTCTTCAGCTGAAACCGGGGCCTTAGTTAGGGTGGAGGGAATTATGAACAGTTCCAAATACCAGGCAATTTTGGCACAAAATCTTCAGGCGTCCATTAGAAAACTGAAGGGGAAGTTCACCTTTTCAGCACAACAACGACCCAAAGAACACATCCAAATCCACAAAAGCATGGCTTCACCAGAAGAAAATTAACGTTTTGGAATGGTTCAGCCAGAGCCCAGATCTGAATCCAATTGAACATCTGTGGGGTGAACCGAAGAGGGCTGTGCACAGGAGATGTCCTCGCAATCTGACAGATTTGGAGCGCTTTTGCAAAGAAGAGTGGGCAAATATTGACACATCAAGATGTGCCATGCTAATAGACTCCTACCCAAAAAGACTGAGTGCTGTAATAAAAGGTGCTTCGAAAGGATTAGTTTAAGGGTGTGCACACTTATGCAACCAGGTTATTGTGAGTTCTTTATTTTTTATTTTTCCCCCTCAAAGATTGTTTGTTTTTCAATTTAATTGTTCACGTTATAGGTCACATTAAAGGCGGAAAAAGTTCTGACATGATTTATCTTTGACTCATTCTTTTACATCACAAGAACCTGCCATTTTAACAGGGGTGTGTAGACTTTTTATATCCACAGTATGTGCCATTTGGAATGCTGTCACTGTCTTTGTTTTTCTATTATTAACATCAGCTTATTTGAATGGGAGTTAAAATTGAGTATTTTTCTTATGACCATTTTAAATTGGAAATAACCAAATATGATAAAATCTCAATCATATTTTTTCATCATTATTGTGGACCTTTTAGAATGCGTATATTGTATCGAAATAGAAATATTCACAAATTCAGCTCAAACTGGACATAATACATTTCTTAGAAGTGAAGAGCCAATAACAGTTATAGCTCACAAAAGTAAAACAAGTCATCCAAGAATATATAGTACAGCTAATGCTATACAGACATACTGTTTACAGTATATACACAGTATGTCTATACTCTGACTTGCAATGTATTCAAACCCCTGGCCAAATCTCTAATATTAGTGAAAAAAAAAAAAGGTACAATAAGAGTTTGCTCTCTTTGATTTTATTTTTAAACTAACAGGCAAAATAAAGGATTGTAAGTGACAAAAACATGTTGTCCTGACATTATCTGACTCAAACGTATTTTATTTATGCACACACTTATTAAGCTTCTGTTTAATATTTATTTTGCCAATGTTAGCTAGCTAGGTGACATTGGCTAGCTTCATTGGCCAGATAGCTTGCTCAACTTTTCTGTACAGGAGCGTTGAGATCTTATGGGCAGGTATAACATGAATATACCAGCATATTTGGGAAATCTTCCGGCACAAATCTAATAATAATTATTATTTATTGTATTTGTAAAGTGCTTTTCATTATAGAGGAATAACTTCTGCATGAAAGTGCATGAAAAAAAAACATTAAAAGAAAACATTTAACTTACACTTATTGGATTTCCAGCTCAACATGTGGCATAGTAGTTTACATAGTTGTTACAGTATGTATGAAATAACTTTTCATAATAGGTCCATTTGTGCAGATGAGTTTGGCAGATAAATTATTATTATTCATCATCGAAATATCAACTGCGAATTAGAGTTTTGATCTGACAACTAAATTGGGGACATGCAGCTCTAGGAAGTGAAATTTGGGTGTGTCTTGTCATCTCGGGTTTGTCTTGCAATCCCTTGCTTAATTTTAACCATTATTTTACCTGTTTATTATGCTAACAACACATTCTAATTTAAAACAACAACCTGGAACTTGCAGATAACTGTCTTGCTCAGGGACAAAATGCTATTGGGTGTTTTCACGTTTTTGGCCCAGGATTAGAGCCAGTGACAGATTTACTGGCCCTACATTCTTGACCACTAGGCCACCCTAAAAGTGGTATAAATGATGGGTAAGAGCTTTCAAGATTCAGCTGTGTCACTGTGATACTCAATACAAAGACATTTTAAAAGGTTCTAAAAAAAGCCACTTAAATCACTGGAAAGGAAACACAAAATAATCGATTTTTGAAGAGGAACATTGGTTGTGCTGTGAACAAGCCCATTGAAAAATGGCAGTAAATTTGATGACCAGAAGCAGGGAGACACGCACGGTCACACAGGGCATTGATCAGATGTCAGTGAAGCAGCTAGCCTGATGCAAGCTAACAGTTAGCTGATCCCTCCTACAGTTGAGAGCTAACAATATAACTAGCAGCTAGCTATCCAACAATAAGCATTCTAACATTACAGCAGAACCAGCATTAAGTCAGTTACAGTTTAGTAATATAACCAGCCAGTGAAACCTCTCCCAATACCCCATTACCCTGGTTGAACCCTAGGTTGTGTTCCACAATGGTTGAATCCACAACAGGTAGTATAGGGAGAAGAATGGCAATGGATGGTCTTTTTCAGGCTGACTATAGTTAGGCCTACTGACTCCTCCCAGGTGCTGTGAGGCTGGGACTCGCTGCCAACGCATGCAGAGTTAGAATAGTACAGAGAAGGGAGAAGGAGATAGAAAATTGTGAAAGAGTGGAGAATAAGATGGGTTTAATAAACACAATAATTACATTACAGACAGCATGATAAAACAATGAGACAGATTCCGTGCACCGCTGCACTTGTTACGTCGAATTGTATTTTAGTAAATCCTATCACTCAGACTGAGAGTAGGATATGTACACTGGAATTGTATGGCAGAGGTAGTGGCTATTGCCACTGGAACAGGTGGAGAGCAATGACCATGACATGTGCACCACTGTTCATTATGCATGCAAAAATACTGACCGAATAAGGCAGGAGTAATTTGCTCCTACCCAAGTCAACCCCAGCTTCTGTTCTAACAGTGATAGTGGCAAGCTAAGGATTTCCCCCTAAGAGGAACTACTGGGACAAAAATAAATCTGTAGCTACTAAAAATGTAAGTGGGGCCAGCCCAGACTCAGTGTTTCCCATGTGCAGCACCACTCAAACACGGCATTATGTAAGACCATCACTGAAGAAGTCCAATGGCGTCTGGGATGTTTTTCTTGTGTTGTGGCTATGGCAGACTGAGGCAGGGAGATGGACTCACAGGCTCAGCCATTTCCAGTCAGAGAAAAAGAGACTCAAGGGAGCAAGAGAGGGAGGCACAGCCATACAACAATCTCAGAGATTAACTCACAACTGCAGCCATTCTCAAGCAGGGAGAAATATGCTACATATGAGCTAAGATTCCCTAATGATAATCCCTCATACAGCCTCAAATCAGAAAACACTGGAAAGACCGCTGGCAGTGTTGTGCTAGTACCAGAAATCTAAATATGCCAGCCTATTGTCTTTAAATGGGATCTTCATTATAATCCAAACAATTATCTTTCTGGACAAAAACACAAATTAAACCCACTGGTCTTTCGCAGATGTATCAGTCCTTCTGGCATTTGCCCAAACTCCCCTTTTGCCAGTCTACTTATTACTACTGTAGATCTATAGTAGAGTCTAGCCAAAGCTACATAACCAATCCACGGAAAGTAGTCTAATATTTGAGCAGCAAAATAGTAATAGGACCCAGAGTAATAGGACCTCATCTCATTTGCTTACAATAAAGGAACACTGTCCCATGTTCTGTTTGATGGAAGTTTATTAGCATTTTTATATCCAAAATGATAGAATGGTGCGCATTGACCAAAGACCAAATTAGGGTCTGATTTCCTCTGACTACCAAGGAGAAGCCAGAGGCAGCATACAGCAGTAGTAGCAGAAACAACTAAACTACCTAACAAGACCCATGTAAATATTCTGAGCAAGGATGACCTGGTTAGAGAATGCCCTTGGGAGCCCGAAATAGGATCTCAATACAGTAGCTGTAACATTAACACTAACAGTTACAGTGTAAGCATATGAGCGGTATGGATTGGGCTGAATACGAAAGGAAGAAGTCACAGGAGCACCACAATGCTTAATCCACCCATCCTCCATCAAGATTTACAAGCAAATTGCAGATTCATCTACTCTACAGTAACGTTGCTATGTACAGTATGTCTGTTCTAACTTCAAACAATGTGCCGATTGCTTAAGAATCAAACCTTCTCAAACAGCCAAATTCATACTGTTCAGTGTTGATGGACTTAAGTGTCCTGCTAATAAAATAATATTCCTACCACAGGTTGCTCAAAACAAGCACCATCAACTGCAACGTGTGCTGTGTTAAAAAATAGGGCGGTAAAGCCATATTCCCAACTCTTTGCGGTTGACCAGAATTTACATTAATTAACAATGAATAAAAGTGTTTGAACTTGGGGAAAGCAGATTAGGCCATTCTGTTTAAACTGAAGCCGTTGCGTTATTATCTAAAATATTATACTTTGGAGCCTTTCAGAAGGCAGGGCTTAAATAAGTGCACGGCATCCATGGGAGCCAATCAAAGGGGCCCATAAGAAATCTTACGGCTGAAAAAATTATAGCAAGCAGAATAAATAAACACTTATATTATGATTTTTTGCTAGACATGCTACTTAGTTGACATTGAATTGATAAACATCTATTTTTGTTTTGTTATTCCATAATGCATTTGTAGTCCATAACGCATGTGACCGTGGGGGTGTAACCAGTGTTGCCAGATGTGGAGCTTTCCAGATAGGGTTGTATAGAAGAAATAATGTATGTGCTGTTTTTATGTGGAATCCGCTGGTGATTGTGCAATACATTGTCAGAGAATCTGGCAACCCTGGGTATTACATTGGATCTTGTTGGCTCATTTGCTAAGGGTACACTGTGGAAATAGCTAGCTGAAGTAACAAAACATAAAAATGGTAGATAGGTCTTGCACTCAGATTAAAGAAAAGCAATGGACTATAAAAATATCATATAGCGATATGTGCGCATGAGAAACACTTTAAAAGTTGTTGAGCAGCAGAAGCATGAGAACATGGATAGATCTGACGTTACAATAACAGGAGCAGCTTCAAGTGAAGCGGGGAGCAATATTAAGATTTTAGTGGTGGAGGGTTGGGTGGGAGCCTCCGCGGCTAAGGTTCGCACCCATGGGAGGGAAAGCTAAGCTCCGCCCCTGTAGCCTGTTTTGTGGGCAGTTGTTATATGGCGAGCAGTGGTATTACCAACATTGTAGATCTCCAGTTTAGCAGCCTGTTGGCATCCTAGTATACTACAACGATGATGCACAGAGCAATGTTGATGACACCATAACTGTAAATCGCCAATGTTGAAGTCAATGTTTGAAGTCATAACGATTAGCTGTTTTTGAAAGACTAATTTTACTGAGTAAAGAGTCGTTTCAACTGAATCGTTCATTCCAACGGGCAGCAGCAGATCTGCACAATGTGGTGGAGTGATGACACGCCCATCAGCATTCTTCTTACTGAACGAGTCAAAAAAATCATCACTAGTTGTCATATCAGACGACTATCAATATCCACAGAGCAACAGGAATCGCAAAGGAACAACACTACTTTGTCACCCCATTGCATACAAGCACCAGTCTTATCGGGTTAAAAACAAGAAACCAGGCAAGCCTAGTTCAGCTGGCCCCATCTCGAGATTTGAACCCAGGTCACACAAATGAAAGGGTATGTTGTTAACCACTAAACCACAGAGCTGTACAATCGCCAGATGTCAGTATAGCCTCGTCTCTATCCTAAACAAACAAATAATTAACAAATGTCGTCGGTCTCAATATATACAAACTTAGGTTTTTCACATGAGAGGCACTGTCTTCAACCACTACGCCACAGCATTACGTTCCTGCAGTCGCTACACTTCATTGAGGATTGCGTTAAACTGACTAACGTTTCTTATTAAGTTTATCTCCATCACAAATAGTGTCTACGAACTGTATTGCTTTTGCCACTGGCCGTTTTAACAGTTTATTAGCCAGTAAGTTTTCATCAACACGGAATAACTCACAAAGCGTACTTCTCTTCGCCTGCAAGGAGATACTAACTCGGGACCTATAGTTCAAAAGTCTGCTTCTCTAACCACTACGGTATTTAACAAGGGGCAGTCAGTCAGTCAGTAAGAGACATTCGCTCTTCTAAGCCGGCTCCGCTTATAAAACATATTGCACTGTACCTAAAACGTGCCGGACTGTAACCCTCGACATATGAAACAATTACCAAGAGGCTAAAGTGCACTGTCAGCTTTACCTTCAGGGTACAGACAGTATATACAGCGAACCACTTGGAAATACAGACTTGGATTGGAACCGTTTTCTATTGTCAGATGAGACAGCAATTTAGTTATGGCCACAAAACACAATTCTAAGGCAAAATCTGACTGCCTCTCCAGGAGGCTATAACAATATCGGTCGCTGTTGGATGTTCCAGTCTTACAATCAGGGGTGCAGATTTGTGGGTGGGGGTCATGACCGCCCGGATATTACAGACAGGTAATTTTGAACCCCTTGGAAAAGAGTGAAAATTCTGGGATCCATTGACACTGACCCTGTCAATATGTAATTCAAAGCTACCTCCTTGCTTACAACGATCACAAGAATTCCTCAACATCAACACAAAAATGTCTCACTGACCACAGGATAAAGCTTTTGCTACAGCCATCAGAGTCCCCTGACCTACACCCATTAAAAGAATTGTGGAGTGACATAAAGGGAAGAGTCTAAGTGAGGACCAGTGATTATGGGTGATGCAGAAAGATTCTAGATGGATTCTAGAAGGTTATAAATCCCTTGCTATGACTTCTCATGCCATATAAAATATTATAGAAGAATCAGTGCTGTTATTTGAGCAAGTGGAGGTGCATAAAGTACTAAAAGCAGGGGTGGTAAGAATCATTAAAAGGTATTTGAGAAAAGGAATATGTATTTTAGTAGTTTGTGTACGTCGGCGAGTCAGAGAGAGAGCATACATGCGTGCATGAACTTTGCTGTTAATGTAGATTAGCAGTACATAGGGGGTGAGATGAAATGTAGGCCAACAGCTTGTTCACTGTCAATAAGAGACAGGCTATTCCCCTGATCCCTTTATATAGCTCTGATAAAAACCTTTCCTTATTCCACCTTGAAATTGTTCAGTGTTTGCTTTTCTGAATCAATACCACTTACGCTAACAGAGAAATCATTTTTGTCCGATCAAGATTATTGTTTTGTCTGTAAACCTGAACTGAAGAAAAATAGCATTATTCCAGTTCTCCAGAAGGTTCATCATAAGTGTATGTAATTTGTAATCCCATTTATTGAACTATGTTTTGTGAAGTGTAACTAAACACATTTTATACTTTAATCAGACGTGCAATTTTCAAATAATATTATTTCACATATTTTATTGGATTCCAGGCATATGCTAAGTTGTAACTGTTGATTCTCTCAGCAGAGCCCCAAAAAATGTTAGGTCAGAATAAGTAAAATAATATTTTCACATATTTTAGACGCACTCTTAAAATGCTTTCTTTTGTCGATGGGGTAATACAACGTATGTACAAATAATTTATATTTAATAGAAAATATTACAAAGACAATATATTAAATGTTGAAACTGAGAAATGTTATTGTTTCTTGAAAAATATATATCCACTTTGAATTTGATGCCAGCAACACGTTTAAAAAAAGCTGGGACAGGGGCAACAAAAGACTGGGAAAGTTCTGTACATCTCACAACTATTTAAGTTAATTGGCAAAGGGTCAGTAACATGATTGGGTATAAAAAGAGCATCCCAGAGAGGATGACTTTTTTTAGAAGTAAAGATGGGGACGGGTTCACCACTCTATGAAAGACTGCACAGGCAAATAGTGAAACAATTCCAGAATAACATTTCTCAATGTAAAAATTCCAAAGACTTTGGGATCTCATCATCTATGGTACATAATATCATTAAAAGATTCAGATCATTCTGAGAAATCTCTGTATAAGGGACAAGGCCAAAAAACTATATTAGATAACTGTGATCTTTGAGCCCTCAGGCGGCACTACAATTCTGTAGTGGACATCAGTGCATGGGCTCAGGAACCCTTCTGAAAACCGAAGATAGCTGCATCCACAAATGCAAGTTAAAACTCAACCATGCAAAGAAGAAACCATAAATAAACAAAATCCAGAACTGCCTTCTCTGGGCCTGAGGTCATTTAAGATGGACGGAGGCAAAGTGATCTGACAAATCTAAATGTGAAATTATTTTTGGGAATCATGGACGCCACGTCCTCCAGGCTAAAGAGGAGAGGGACAATCCGGCTTGTTATCAGCGCACAGTTCAAAAGCCAGCATCTGGGGGTGCATTAGTGCACATGGCATGGGTGACTTGCATATATGTGAAGGCACCATTAATGCTTAATAATATACACAGGTTTTGGAGCAACATATGCTGCCAAACAGATTACATCTTTTTCATAGAAGGCCTTCCTTGTTTCAGCAAGACAATGCCAAACCACATTCTGCATGCATTACAACAGCATGGCTCCATAGTAAAAGATTTTGTGTGCTAAATTGGCCTATCTGCAATCCAGACCTGTCACCCACTGAAAACATTTGCCACATTATGAAACTATATATAGGACAAAGGAGACCCAGAACTGTTGAGCAGCTGAAATTGTATATCAAGCAGGAATGGGAAAGCATTTCACTTTCAAAACTACAGCAATTGCCCTTCTCAGTTCCCAAACGCTTACTAAAGTGTTATTAAAAGAGGTGATGCAACACAGTGGTAAGCATGCCCCTGTCCCAAGATTTTTGAAATGTGTGGCTGGCATCTTATTCCAGAAACAATAAACTTTCTCAGTTTCAACATTTGATATGTTGTCTTTGTACTAATTTCAATTAAATATAGGAATAAATTATTTTATAATCATTGCAGTCTGTTTTAATTTGCATTTTATGCAGTGTTTCAACTTATTTGGAAACAGGGTTGTACATAAAAACTATTTTGTAAATTTTTAAATAACAAAATTGCAGCGTGTTCCCTGATCTGTTTGGGACGGGACTTATCTTTCTTTATTAGAACAAAACTTACTGATAACTTCTTTATTGAGAATCAATAAACTTACTACACTTTGATTGCCTTACCAAACTCTCTTAAGATGATTGCACAAAATGGAATTCACTCTGGATAAGAGCATCTCTTAATTGTCTAATATATAAATGTGTGGCCAACTGGCAGGACAACAACCATAGTAATTGGTTATTCAGCACAAACCAGTTCAGGCTCTAGATTAGAATGTAGTAAAGTGAAGTGTGTTAGAATTACGGTGTACCTACCTCCAGCAAGGATTTGCTGCTGCAGCTCATCCATTTGCTTTCTGTAGGCCCTCAGCGCAGCTTCCTTAAAAGTAGGACGGAGACGCTTTTTGGGTGGAGCCTCTGTAGGCTTCTCCTCCTTCTCCGGAATGTTTTTATTCTCATCCTCCAGGTTTTCTGTCCTCTCTGATGCAGATGCTTCTGAGGCCTCCTCTATCTCCTCTACCTCATCCCCCTCTTCCATGTCCTCTATTACCTCACATTCCTCCTCCTCATCTTCCTCCTCCTCATCAGGCTCCTCTACCTCAACATACTCCACCATGTCCTCATATTCTGCTGTTCCCTCTCCTGTCATAGCGTCGTCTGCATATTCCTCACTGTATTCTTCGTCATATTGCTCATCCAGACTGCAGTCATACTCCAGAACGACCGCAGGCTCCTGGGTGGCCTCCAAGTTCTCAGAGGCCTCTAAGTCCTGGGTGGTAGCATCATAGTCTTCAGAAACATAATCCTGAGATGCCTCATGATCATAATCTGGTATGGGGTCCTCAAGATCCTCTGTCTCTTCTGTATCATTAGCATTTGTTCTGTTTTCTAGGTTTGCCAATACCTGCTCCATCACGCCAACATAGGCGGTCTCATTGTCCTCAAGCTGATCACCGGCAAGAGCCTCCTCATCATCAGCCTTGTAAACACAGGAATCTGTATATACATCTGAGTCGATGGTGGTGCTAGAGTCGTTGGCCGTGGAGGTCGACAATGTGCGGAAGCGACCCATAAAGGAGCCTGAGTCTGGGGGTGGCTCTGGGGGAGCGGTTCCAGGCATGGGGCCTGACTTCCAGACTACCTCCAGGGCTGATTTGGCCTTCTTTAGAGTGGAGCCAAACCCGAAGCTAAAGGACGGAGCTTTGTCTGTGAGGTCAATGCTAAGGCGGCTGCTCCAGGACTTGGGGACCTCCTCAACCACTTTTTCAGTCCGGATCTCGCTCTGACTGCGGTACATGGTGGCTGACTTGTTCTGGTTAGATTGGAAATTGTGTTTGACGTCAAGCTCAGAAAATGTTTGTGGGGATAAGTCTGGGGCTTCTTTAGTTGCCATTTTAGGAAGTGTGTTGGATGACCCTTTAGGAACAGTTTTAGGTGTCTCTTTAGGGCTTGTTTTAGGTGTCTCTTTTGGACTAGTTATAGGAGTGGCTTTTGGGGATGTTTTTACAGCTGCTTTTTGACTTATTTTGGGTGTGTCTTTTGGACTTGCAGTTTCAGTCAGACTTGCTTTAGAAGTTCCTTTTGGAGGTGTTTTAGGAGCCTCTTTAGGAATAGCTTTAACTGTTTCTTTAGGAGGTGTTTTAACAATCTCTTTAGGAATAGTTTTAGCGGTTTCTCTTAGTTTTATAGTTTTAGCAGCCTCTTCCGCAATTGATTTAGCAACCTCTTTTTGTATCTCTTTTCCCGGTTTAGAAGTCACTTGTGGGGCCAGTTTCGAAGTCTCTTTAGGAAATGATTTAGCAACATCTTTAGAAATACTTTTAGCAACCTCTTTAGGAGGTGTTTTAGCTTTTGGAGCTCCTTTAGAATTCTCTTTAGGGAGAGTTTTTGCAGTCACTGTAGTAGCTGGTTTTGGCATTTCTTTTTGAAGCGTTTTTGCATTTTCTTTAGCTTTAGGCTTGCGGACAGGTGCTGTCCCGATAGGTTCTTTCTCTATAATCTGAGCCGTATAGAGAGTAGTGGGAGGCGCACTACCCAGCCGGGCACTCTCCAGTCGGGTGACCTCTAGCGGGGTGATGTCCAAAAGGGCACTTTCCACCATATCCAACATGAAAGTCTCTTCCCCTTCAAAAGCAAGGTCAACCTCCTGACACTTGGTGATGTTCTCTGGGAAACCAGGGATGGCGGCTGGGTCGAAGGGGCTACTGACCTCAGACACCAGGTTCTGCTCTGTGGAGGCGTCCAGCCCAGAATCCGCTCCTTGCTCCAGGTGATGCCAATCTTTCCACGGGGAAAGGTCTCCCTGCAGAGACAGCTGAGAGCCACTGTAATGACTTCTATCCCCAGACATGCAGACCAGTCCATTGCTTACCCCACTGTCAATGGTCTCTGTGGTCTCAACCTCATTGGGCTCAGCATATGGAGGGTTCTCCTGGCTGAGGGTTTGGCTGGCAGGGCTGGCATACCATGAAGAAGCCATGTCTTCCTGCTTCCTCTGCCATAGCTCCTGGTCTGAGGAGGATAGCAGAGAGACGCCATTGGGTCGGCTGAAATACTGGCTCTCTGAGAAGTCTTCAGAATAGGACTGGCAGAGCTTGGAGCAGTCAGACTCAGAGCGGCTTAGCTTGGGAGTGGAGTAGTCACTCTGAGAGAGCCAGCCAGGGGTGAGGTCGCCGTAGTAGGGCTTGACGGCTTTGTCAGACTCATCATAGGAATCATCAGCATAGTGAACTGAGGCAGAGTAACCTGCCTCATCTGCAGACCGGCTTCCATGCTCATGGTGACTGTGCCTCTTTTTCTCTGATTTATGTTTGTGTACAGGCTTGGACACCACCATTGCATATTTGTTCCTGTTTAGTTCATCTAACTCCTTGTCACTGTCCATAGAGTCCCAGTCATCACTTTCTGCTTTGTCCTTGATTGAGACCTTGATATCCATACTCTCGTAGGTTTGAGAAGAGGACATGGCTCCTTTGTCTTTTCTTTCCTTGACATCGTGAGTTGTTAAGCTGTCAGTTGATACGGATATACCAGTTCCCTTCAGTTTGTAGCACTTTTTTAAAACTAAATCTCTATCTGAGGAGTTTGAGAATATTACAATAATAGGCCGAGGTTTAGCATTGGAACATTCTCTTTGTTGCCCTAACCGATGGGCTAGCTCTATTTTAAGTGTTTTATGTGCTTCAGCAAATCCCATTTTCTCTTTTAGAATGTGGTAGATGAGACTATCAGTTTTCTCCAGCTTCTCCTCAGGGACATTGATGAACCTTAGACTGGCCTTATTGGCATGGTGGCTGACCTGCTTGATGTAATCATGGATGTCCCGCGTTTCTCTCCGGGACTGTACGAAGCCAGTGCGCAGCTGCTCAATCTCGGTCTGCACCACCTCCACACTCGAGGAGATCTCATCGATGGAGTTCTTTAGGGCGTTGACATGTCCCCTGAGCTCTGACAGCTCAGTCTCGATCTGGCTTATGCCCTGCAACTCCTTGAAGATCATCTCCATCACATCCTGGGTCTGGTTGATGCAGCCTGTAGAGCTGGAGCCGGCTTCTAATGCTGAGGTGGACTTCTGCTGCCGCCCAGCTCGGTCCAGGGACTTGCTTCGAATGCCCAGGGTCTTCCTCCAGTTGCTTACCTCGGAGTCCGAAGACACACACTCCTGGCTCTTCTTCCATTTCCTCAGCTTGCGTAGCGCGCCCAACCGGAGTGTGTGCAGACTGGATCGCTCCACCCTCTCACCCTCAGAGCTACCATCAGATGGTGCCAGACTGATGAGGCTCTTTCTGTTCCGTCTCACTGGCATAGTGTGAGATTTCTGCTCATCGAATCTATGCACAGGTTTGGCCTCACTTAGGGATTCGGAGTATTCACTTTCGATAGAGAGGACCTCCTGGGATATACTTTCATTATTGTTCAGCAGAAGAGCGTTTTTCGGAAGTCCGTTAGCTATTGCTACACGGTAACTGAAAGTCGGGGAGAGAGATGAGCAGTCGTTTTTGCCGTCGTCCGATTCGAGAGAGATGTTACGCGCTGAAGAGCATTTGCTGATTTTTTTCACTGTGGTTTTCAGAGTGGTGGAGAATGTTTGCGTTGGGTTACGTTGGTCACGCAAATCGGTGGTGGTCAATTTGGGCTCTTTATTGTCGCTACTCTCTTTCTTCTTTGTGGGATTCGCCAATTTCTTTGTAAACATTCCTTTGCAAATCTTCACAATGTAAGATGATAGGGTCTGGATTAGAGCAGAAACCATGGAGGGCAATGCTTTTACAGGTGTCTATTGAAGATGCGGCAGGGCGACTTGGTGCGAGTGGAGGGGCCAGATGTGGTGGTGACGGTGGTGGAGGGATGGAAAGGTGTGAGGGAGGGGGGTGTAGGGGGAGCAGGAGTGTCAACCCCCAGCCAGGCACACAACTCTGAAAGGCCTGCTTAGATGAGCTTCTGCCAAAGCTCCTAGTCTGTACATCCAAGTGGGAGACAGGAATCGCTGTAAAATCCACTGGCTCTCCACAGGTCCACACACATTGCTCTGTGAAGAGAGAAAAAATAACAAGTGTAAGTAAAGGCATAGAAGTAAGATACTCTGCCATACGGATAATATAGTGTAGATCCTAGAGATACAGAAATACTATAACAAAGAGTTACGAGAAATATTATTGTATAACAGAAATACTAGATTTACTCTAAAACAGATATGCTAGAGATCTATAACAGCGATACTAGAGTTAAAATTACACAGAGATTCTATAAATCCTGAAACAGAGAAATTCTATAACACAGAGATACCTTAACAAAGACATACTATGGATAATATAATACAGAGATACCATAACTGTCACGTCCTGGCTATGGCCCTAGTCATCTGTGCGCTGGGCAGGGGCCATAATCAGAACCGGACAGAAAGTTTTGTTCTCCCCAATTGGAGGCAGGAGTTGATCGTTGCCTCCAATTGGGGAACCTATTTATGTTCAGTGTTTGTCCAGCCCCAGTGTGGATCATTGGTATAACACAAAATACTTTAATACAGAGATACTATAAGACAGGTATAACATAAAACAAAAATTATATAAAACAGATATGCCATAACAAGAAAATATGTAACACAGAGATACTATACCACAGATCACTAATATATGGAACTATAAATCAGACAGTTGTACTATTGAACAAACATTCTATCATACAAATATTATTTCACACCAATATTCTAGCACAGTTACTATGATAGCATAAAGCAATAAAACCGCAATTCACTTCATAGGCAAGAATTAAGCCGAAATCAAGTAACTGAAGTGAAACATGGTGCAGGGAATCACACACAGAAATCTATAACATCTGCATTTTCCCACTGGGAAAATGTTGTCAGGCTCATAGTGAACAGCCAGATACTGCAGTAGGGATGGGATTCACATAAGCTGTGATCAATAAGTATCCTTGATTTAATTTGGGTAAAATACCCCGTTTATCATAACAAAACTGTTTAATGGCCCGCGCCCTTATGCCTAGGTAGTGCTCTTATTAACAGAAAACACATGAATAGGGTAGTTCTCGATATTATAAGCACAATTATTATTATTTATTATCATTAGTATTTTAGTGCATTGTGGGCAGTGTTTGTGGGGAAGGGCAGAATTGCTTTATTTCAAAATGTGCTGTAATTTCTCACAGGAATACAGTACCTTACTGTATCTTTACAGGTCAAACACAGTTGATTGACACTTGATTAGTGAGAACTACTTATTTTCGATTTGGAAGATGCCAGAGGCATATCTACTATTTTCGATACCAGACGAATATCTGCTTCACAAACCTGACCATCCATCCTTAAAGTAGACTAGAACTTTTTAACTTGTTGTTAAACAGTTAAAAATTCTTTAAATCACCATTACAAACATCAGCTAACCAATGAATTGCTCGATTTGTAGATATATAAGCTTTTGTTACATTTATTCTGTTTGATATTTTATTTTACAATGCTGACACTGGGAAATATTTATTAAATAATTAAAAGCTAAAATATGTTGCTTTAATTAAGTTTGGTAGAGCCACCTTTTCGGTAATCAGAGCTTGAGTTCTTGGTACATATGTACCAGGCTGGTACACAGTGGTCGAATGATTTTGGCTCATTGGTGTAGGGAGATTTTTTATTGGTTGTTCAGATCATTTGGGCAAGGCTTGTGGGCCACAGTTTTGAAATAGTGCCACAGATTCTTGGACTGAAGCAGACTATTGAAATTTCCCCCGTATCAATACTTCCCTCAGTTTCATGCTTTCAGATGGGACCAAGCAGCCAATCTCATATATTTTTTATGCCAAAGGTCTGCTGCTTTTTTGAGGGGGCTCTATAGTATTTTGGGGCTTTTCTTTATACTAGGCTCACTATCTGGTTAGACTAATAAGATAGTTGCTGTTATCTGGCTAGCTAGCTTGCCTGCTAAGATGACTACATAAGGTTTTTAAGGGAAGATTGATATTTCCAGAATGTTGGTTACTTACAGCTATATTAAGCCACTGTCTGGGTTGTGCAGTGGTGATGTAAAGGGCATAGCTAGCAGGCTAGTTAAATAGCATGCTGCATGCTGAATAGCAACAAGAAAGTTTGCTTGAAAATTGGCAGAACAAAAGTTAACTGAAACCAGTATTGTTCTTTTTACATGTAAATATTTGTAGAGAATTGGTTTGCACAAGTTATTTATATGCCTTCACTCTCCACACATTTTCCACCATAACTTAGTCTTTGATATTCAGACTTTATGTAATAACTGTGAAAATCAATAAGTTAAGTGCTAAAAACCCTTTGAGGCTAAAGAGAATGTTTCCAACATTCTTGTGCCAAATCCAGCGTGCTTCACATGGTATAGTTGTATTTGGCTCATGAACATATTCTGAGGTATGGTATTTAAGAACTTATATTTATTGGACCTGTGACTGAGAATACTGTCTCAATATGTGGTTAGTGCCCCATCACGTTCACAGTAGACAGATTGGAGTGATGGTAATCTTAAAACTTAAATGGTTTAACATTTGGTCTTTTTGGTCAGTTTTGTCCTGTAGTCACTGCCAGTTACAGTAAAACAAAATATTCCATATTAAGCTGTAATTTGATGTCACGTAAACTAGCAGCCAACTTGATGCACCAGTTGATATTGATACAATGTTGTTACATTAAACTCCTCTCAATGAATTTCAATCACTCATCCATTGATTAACTGAATAATTTGGATGACGTCAGAATAAAATATTATTTGGTATAAAAGTAAATATTTCTGTATTTTACTAGTTGTCATTACAATGCACTCGTCTTGATACTGTTTTCACCGTTCAATTTGTGTTATGTAATAAAAATGTAGATGGTTAATTTCCACTGAGTTGTCTGTAAGACACTGTCAAATGTAAATAGTTTTAGTGTGAGTCAATGCGTGTGTGCATAGAAGTATTTGCTGACCCAGATCAGTCCTGGTACCATTGCTGGGGCAGACTGAAAAATGTCCTATGACCCATTACAAACCTGGCCCCCAGAGGCTGGTGCATTCACTTCTGGAGAAAAATAATGTGTGTTTTCATCATCATTATCATGACTGACATTAGTTCATCTACTTGAATTGAGAATCGATCACTGAAGTAATAGGGCATTTATAATGGACATGGGGTTGTATGTAGGCAACAGTATTGCGGTTCATATATCATTTCAAATCTGAGGGGCACTAAAGGTGGATATTCCTCTATGTTTCTATATTCTACGCAGTCAGTGTAAAGTGATGACTGTGGGAAGCTTGTGCAACACGGACTGGACAACGAAAAGGAAGCAATGAAATTATGCATGTGGATTTTAGTCAGGTCCGTCTACATTCTGATGGAAGATTACCTGGTGAGTAATAGTGATAAAGCATCAACCTAGTTAAGATTGCTTAAAGTCTTTGTACAATTGGTTTCAAAACTGTTTCTTATTAAGCAGCTTAATTTGTTTGTATTGTTAGTGCACATTATGGTATGCCAATGTCTTATCTTGATTCCAGGATTTACATTAGCATTTTGGGTCTGTGGCAGATATCTGACAACATGGGTAGCAAAGTCTCAGTGCAAGTCAAGTTGAACAATTTACATAACATTGCTTTTAGTTCAGAAAAAGGTATCTTGGACAGATAGGTTTGAAAAGTACCAGGTAATGGCATGAGAAAAGAAAATGGCTGCCACCATTGAACTATGCTGGAGGAAGTGTTATGTTTAAGCATGTACAGCTGCTACTGGAACTGTCACAAGTGTATTGATTGATGATGTAGCTGCTGATGGCAGCAGCAAAATGAATTCTAAAGTTTACAGAAACATCTTGTCTCCTCAGATACAACCACGTCTCTAAACTATTTGGATGGTACTTCATCACGCATCAAGACACTGGCCCTCATTCTTGAAACCTTCTCAGAAAATATTTCAGATTCAAGCATTGGGAGAGACATACGATCATTTCCAAGTCTGATTTACGAAACTGTCGCACTTCTTCCAAAAGAGCGTAGACTTAATCGCAGATTGATAAAGCAGATAACGTGGTGTAAGATAAGATTTGAACACCCCTGGACTAACGTTTCTTAACTAAGTTTACTGGCAAACATTACTTCAACTTATAGAAATGTTATTATTGTGTAGGCCTACACACTTGTTGTGGTCCCAAATACTCAAACAGCGTTGCTTTATGGGTCTTTGTTTTTCCCCTTGGGTTGTTGATTTAAAATGAGAACTTGTTAAAATACTGAATAACTAAAACAAAATGTTAAGCAATTACTACAGAAGTTCCAGGCCACATACAGCCATCATAAATAGTATGGACAGAACACAGCTATTACATAGCACATGCCAGACCAATATTTAAAGAATATCTTGACCTAAATCCCTTCATTATATTTTGCAGCTCAGAAGGATATTCTATGCAAGGTTATACTGTGTCCTTGTCATTTTCACACAAGTCTTTTTACCTCAAGCCTAAATGCTTGATAGCCTACTGGTGTAATTTTGTTAAGCAGCCTTAAAAACCAGCTATGGACTTTTATTTTGAACATGATATCCAGAATGGCAAAGCTATGGTTGAACACTGGGCTAGTGGTCCAACTTATTGTTGCTAGCTAGCTTAACAGTTTCGAAGAGCTACGTTTGGGTCTTATCTTTGCAGATGCCAGATTACTGACAAAGGTTTGTACTTAGAAAAACGATTTGTAAACAAATAAATGGCGATGTTAAACAAGAATGTAACGTGTGAAAAGTCTTAAAAGAGTGTTTGTACGTTAACAGATTTAATTTCACGCTTACGTTTCATGTTTTATGTCTGACCATTTTTTATGATCATACCAATTTACAAATGTATTTTCTTATCCTAACAATACGTACGTTAAACCGTACGTTAAACGTTTTTTTTATACTCTAGTAACTTTTAGACCTGTTAGCGAAATTATAATCACCATTTATGATCTCCAAGTATGTCGATAATATAGGCATAAATTACTTAGGAAAAGCAAATGTATGTGTCTAGCACATTACATACAAAAGTTTTATTCAAAACTTAACAACCCACAAACAACAGAAATAAGAGATAAAAAATGCAGCATGAAGTGAAAGGAATAGATCATGCGTTAATAAGGTAGTGATTCATCATTAAAAATGTTGGTATGTTTATATGTGCTATATTCCTAGTCATCTTATTTATTATTACATATTATTGTTATTATAATTGTGGTTGTTGTTGTTATTGAGGCTGTTATGATTGATTTTCATGATAATGATGTTCTTATTGCAAATTAAGCAGGACTAAAAATCTTGACGTTGGCTTAGGAGCCTACACTGTCTCTGACCAGACGTGAGTTTGACCGTAAGGATACGACACAGATAATATTGACAAAGACCAGCTCTTTCAGTGAAATGAACGTACGATAATGTTAAGATCAAATTTGATCATGCCCACGTTTCATGAATAAGGGCCAGTGACCCCTATGTACTGTACCATGTACAAAACATGCTTCAGCCTATATTAATACAATTATTTCTGATGATCAAATACTGTGAAATCCTATCATTCCTTTATATTTTTTCTGATATTACAATGCAAATGTTCTACATATAGCACCTTTAAAGTAAATATGTTTAGTTGAGATTTAGGCAGGTATTCTAATACTTTGGTATGTCAGGATAGGTTTGAAATTATATGATAGTTATTGTAATTCCTGTCTGAATGTGATATGCTAATATTGGGTCGATCTGAGTGGCTAGCTAGGAGTTGTTAGATCATGTGATTGGAAAGCTGAAGGGTCTGGTTGTGATGGGTTGGTTGGCCAGGAATGGCAACCTGTTGTGGATTAGAGCTGGCACGATTTGAGACTCCAGGTTAGTTCTGTTGATGCATCAATAGTCATATGATGATAGAGACATGCTCACAAAAACTTGCATGCACACTCGCACACACAGTTTACATTTTACTATCCCTGTATGGAGACCCCCCACACATTATGTTCATGCAAAATGCTCCAATCTCTCACCTTTATGCCTAACGCGGACCCTCAAACTTAATCTGAATGTAGACTTTTACCCCAAGTGGAACTTTTAACCTAAACCCTAACTTGATATTAGCCTTTTTCCTCATGGAGACAATATGCTCCAATAGGGGACATCCTTTTTGTTGTATTATCATGCCTGAGATTTTTAATCCCCACCAGTATAGTAAAAAATAAACACATACAGAGAGGGAAATTATATTCACATCAAATGGGGTGTGAAACGTTAGTCTTTACTGATGGGGAGGGAGTCAGTAGGTCTAACAACACAGACTGAGTTGCATGTCTTCAGGAACATACCATTTTACATTTAATAAGAGTGCTGCTATATACTGTTTGGCAGTTGCTAGGAGATTATGTCAGATGAAACACTCAACTTGCCACATGTACCCAGTAACATAAGAAGCTAAAAAGCCCTGGCCAGGGATTAAACATATGTAGAATTAACATACTATAACCCCCATGTAAAGTCTATATGCTGCAAATAGAAGAACCCATTCACAATCCCAGTAGCACATTTAAATAAAGGCAAGCAGAGTGACTATAGGATAAGAAAGTGACAAAGATATAAAGCACACATTGCATCTGTTCTAAAGGTCAAACTGACCATGCAAAAAAAAAAAAAATTATGAATATGTTATTTACTTATGACCCATATTTTTGATTTCATTTATTTGAAACTGCAAGCATTTTGGCCATTTTAGACTGAGTTGCCAGGCCCAATATCCACTAAACCTAAGGCCACTTAGGCAACAACACCTGTGTTTAAGGCATTGTATTTTGTTCTGTGTTATCTGTGATCGTCTTTTTTTGTCTGTAAAAAATTTTGTTGTCATTTTACCTAAACTATATGTGGAAGCATGAATAAGCAGGGCCCAGCTGTAAAAGAGACCTTGGTCTCAGTCTGTGTTCCTTGTTGAAATAAAGGTTTGGTAATAATAATTTTAGTTTTTAGAAGGGGCTCACAGCTGCCCTGTAGTGTTAGTTATAAACAGATGTTAAAGGAATCAAACCAAATTGAAGTGTTTTGAGTTTTGATTGCATGTTGTACGTTATTGTATAGGTTGGGGCTAAGCAAGCAATGTAACTGAAATGACATTTTACACCAGTTTGGAGTTTATAAAAGAATATGACTAAACTACTAGGAAAGAAATGTAATAAAATATGTCTCTTGCTTAAAAAACAACCACATAAAATGGTGGCTTTGTTTATCGAAATCATCATCAGTATTACTGTACATATTTGTCTCACTCTAAGCATGGCTCCAAGGTTGATTAAATCTAAGAGCAGACAGCTGATAACTAGAATTAGGAATGCACCGATACTTTTTTTTCAGACCGAGTACAAGTTACTTATATTTGGGTGCCTGCCGATACAGAATACTGATACCAAGTACTCTCCACTAGGTAGGATTTCTTTCAGTAAATAAACACAAGTTATGTCCCCATAACATGTTGTGGACCGGGTTCTGGTGTTCCCATGATTCTCTCATCCTTTTCATTTGACAAAAAAGTCAGTTACATCACCTACACTCACCTAAAGGATTATTAGGAACACCTGTTCAATCAACCAATCACATGGCAGTTGCTTCACTGCATTTAGGGGTGTGGTCCTGGTCAAGACAATCTCCTGAACTCCAAACTGAATGTCAGAATGGGAAAGAAAAGTGATTTAAGCAATTTTGAGCATGACATGGTTGTTGGTGCCAGACGGGCCAGTCTGAGTATTTTACAATCTGCTCAGTTACTGGGATTTTCACAGACAACCATTTCTAGGGTTTACAAAGAATGGTGTGAAAAGGGAAAAACATCCAATATGCGGCAGTCCTGTGGGCGAAAATGCCTTGTTGATGCTAGAGGTCAGAGGAGAATGGGCCGACTGATTCAAGCTGATAGAAGAGCAACTTTGACTGAAATAACCACTCCTTACAACCGAGGTATGCAGCAAAGCATTTATGAAGCCACAACACGCACAACCTTGAAGCGGATGGGCTACAACAACAGCAGAAGACCCCACCGGGTACCACTCATCTCCACTACAAATAGGAAAAAGCTTGTGCTACAATTTGCACAAGCTCACCAAAATTGGACAGTTGAAGACTGGAAGAATGTTGCCTGGTCTGATGAGTCTCGATTTCTGTTGAGACATTCAGATGGTAGAGTCAGAATTTGGCGTAAACAGAATGAGAACATGGATCCATCATGCCTTGTTACCACTGTGCAGGCTGCTGGTGGTGGTGTAATGGTGTGGGGGATGTTTTCTTGGCACACTTTAGGCCCCCAATTGGGCATTGTTTAAATGCCACGGCCTACCTGAGCATTGTTTCTGACCATGTCCATCCCTTTATGACCACCATGTACACATCCTCTGATGGCTACTTCCAGCAGGATAATGCACCATGTCACAAAGCTCGACTCATTTCAAATTGGTTTCTTGAACATAACAATGAGTTCACTGTACTGAAATGGCCCCCACAGTCACCAGATCTCAACCCAATAGAGCATATTTGGGATGTAGTGGGACGGGAGCTTCGTGCCCTGTATGTGCATCCCACAAACCTCCATCAACTGCAAGATGCTATCCTATCAATATGGGCCAACATTTCTATAGAATGCTTTCAGCACCTTGTTGAATCAATGCCACGTAGAAATAAGGCAGTTCTGAAGGCGAAAGGGGGTCAAACACAGTATTAGTATGGTGTTCCTAATAATCCTTTAGGTGAGTGTATATTGATAGTTATTGTATCAATGTCATTCACAAAAAACGAACGTCGTTGTGCCATGAAATTAAACAGCTTTGTCAGTGTAAAATTCGTCTTCAGGCTTGCTAGCAATTGCTCAATTCTAATGACTCTTCCAAGTAGTACGTTATAGGCCCTTTTCAAGCTAATAACGGCCAGGGGCAAAGGCCATACAGTTCAGATGCTATTTGTGGTGGAAGCAAACTTCATAAGAAATCTTAGTCAGTTTTACACAATGCTTAGTTGTGTCTAGCTAAATATAAAAAATGATGTTAATGCGTGACAAAATGATGTAATGCTAGCTTACTATAAACAGTACGTACTTCATAATCTGCGAAGTATACGTACTTGACTGATTTGGCTGATATAGGCCTAGCCTTAGTAAGCCATTTTAACTATAGACCAGGACGACAAAATGCCAATTCATCCCTTGTCTACAACAGAATACACTAAGAAAACCGCAAAGAAGCAAAATATATTCAGCGCTATAGCTAGCATACAGTAAACATAAGCTAAAATTAGCAAGGCTAAGAATAATGTCGAACTCTGAGTATGCGCTGTTTTTATTGGAACAGGTCATTCTATTTTTCATATAAATATTCTGAACATCATTCTCTATCGGGCATTGGTGCGGAACTTCATTCTCTATCGGGCATTGGTGCTGAACCGCTTTCTGACCGGTGAGTAATTGCAAAATGCTGTACGTTTTTTTTCCTGAAAAAATCCAATGCAGCTTTAATAAGGCAGTATTCTCCCATAAAAATTACCATTACCATCAAAATCCCACATTATCAACAACCGACAATGGCTGGACATCGGGTGCAATGATCTCTGCGAGCTGATCAGCTCTTTCATTTTTTTTCTGCCCGCGGGCTGTCTGGACATTTTATTTTGCTTCTCCAGTGTTTGCTGCAAAGTTAGCTGTTGTTGTGGTTCTGCGCTGCTAGCATTAGCATACTCCTTGAACTCTGCGCTGTGTTGTTTCTAAAGATGTTTGATCAAATTGCTTGTGTTAAATTAGTGTTTTTCCTTTGCTCCTCTAGACAATTTAGCAGAGCAGAGCTTGCACTCTGCATACTTGTGTCATTGCTGACATCTCCATCTTCCCACTCTACCAATAAGAGTTCTATATTCTATACTTACGGTGCGTGATATCGGCATATTTCTAGGAGTACGAGTACAAGTACATGAGCCCAGTATCGGCCCGATACTGGTATTGGTGTCGTGCATCCATAAACAATGTATGACATTTTTTTGCGATGCACCAAAGTCTGAAGCCCTTTGTCTTTGCATCCTTGCTACAGTCACTACAACATTGAAACGAATAGTAGGTAACCTGGAAATAATGAAAACCGTTTGAACTTTCCCATTTGCTCTTAAGTGCCACTGAAATTAGGAAAAAGTAATGAGTATACTGAAACCAACATTACATTAACTCTGAAAACTCATTACCATTTTAAACAACATCTTCTTCAAGCTTCCCTATAAATAAATGTGTCATTTGTTGCAAATGGGAGGGGGGGGGGGGGGGTCATAAAGCGTCCAACATCCTACAGTAAGCGATATTAGTGTATATACTACGTATGTGCATTGCACACATAATATTAAAGTAAGCGCAGTTCCTTGTAGGGAATGTATGTTTTTCAAAAAGTCAGTTTTATCCCTCAGAAATAAGGACAACTTAAGAACAAATGGGTTTATGAGCCACAAATTGGGATATAGTTTCAGTAGCTGACTGGGTACTCACCAGAACAGTTTTTCCTTTATTAAGTATATGTTTCTTTGAATCAGGCAGCCTTTCTTTGAATATTTTTACTACAAACATTTGACCTGACAAGTTTTAATTGTTTCTATGATTTTACACAATTTGTAAATGGTTTCTCTCTTTTATTGTGATTATTCTTTTTTCAAAAAGGTTTTAATTGCAGGGCTCTGTAAACCATTCAGGCAACATGTGACTATGCAAAGTGCTATGCTTTCAACTGACATTTTAAAAACATTCCAGATAATAAAACAGTGATGATACTATATATTGGATCAAGAAATCTGCAATAGTTGAATATACATTTCAGATTTTGTAATAACCCCAACAATGAGTGTTCAGCCAAGCCTTTTCTTTGCACATTTGATCCAGTAGCCAGAGTGTTATGCAGGCTACATAAAGAATGGGGTGCCATTTTGGATGCATACACATTGCTGGGCTGTGACGGACTGACACTGCTCCTTCTCCAGTGTAATGTGACTCTAATGTAATTGTCTACTCAGAGAGGTCAGAGTTCTCCTGGGCTGTATCCTAAATGGCACTCTATATCCTCAAAACTAAAGCACTATATAGGGAACCTGGTGCCATTTGGGAAGGAGCCCTGTTCATCATTCATCCTTGGTATGTTCTGCCTGGACTCTGGCCAGACAGACCTGCAGGCCAGGGCTTATTTCACACATCCAGATTAAGACTATCACTCCTGGACCTCAAAACACTAAATGTCGTAGGAGGAGCACTTTGGACATAAGTGTTTTCTTGAAAACGTTAATGTGCTATCCTCTAACACTGGAATCAAATACTGTACACTTATCTTTCTTGTCAATGTACTGTGTGTAACTAAAATGATATGGAATACAATTTTTAATATATATTTTATTTTATGTGTTTGCATGACGCATCTACAGAATAATTACTTTATCCTTTGGGAGTTGTTGCAATGAGGCACGATGTAGATACAACTGCATATTATAACATTGGGGGTGGAGTTGTATGTTAACCATGAATAAATATTTAAATAACTGAAGCGTAATTTTATGCTCCTTTAGGAGAGCGCAAAGGATAGAAAAATCAGTGAATCAGATCTTTATCTCATCAACCAAATCAGCAGGTCAAAGTGTTATAAATCCGATCAGCACTCTCTAAGTGACAGAGCGGACAATGGCCAAGCATCGCCCAGGGTTGGGGGTGACATTGTCAGCAGGGATTACGTTGTCTCATTTGGCTTTAGTGACACCCTCAGGTGGTGCCTTGCGAAAGCTAACAGGTCAATCAGGGAAGCAACGCCCTTATCCAACTTCCTGTTTGCATGAACGATGTACTAAAAAGCAAAAGGATTTGGCACGGATGCATAGGGCATTGATAGGGCAAAGATAGGGCAAAGGGCACAATATTCAACTCTTCCATGTCCATTGGTAGTTACTGCAATGAGACTGGGTTTTAGGTACGGTTGAATATCACTAAATTGGAGAGGGGACAGAAAAAAGGGAAAATCTGGAAAGATACATTAAAATCAAATATCTAATAGATATCAGATAGAGATAATCAAGTGCTCAGTGTGAGTTGAAATAACACCAAAACCTATGTTAATCATGTTACTATCAACAATCCTTTACAGTGCTCTCTGTTGTAACACCTTCTGTAAAACATTTTAACCCTCTATTTTAATACCAAAGCCCTCATGTGACTATATTAACGGACATTCCAGTCGAAGATCAGATACGCATTTAACAATCAAACCTTTCTGTTCTAACATCTTCCATTCCAATACACTATTTGAAAATGCTCTATAATATTTTGTAAGACCTACTACTGTTTGCATAATCAAAGTCTCAGTGTGATGATGAATGGACACCAGGTAAAATGATGCACAGCCTTTATATAGCTATTGTAAAGCACTATTCACAATCTATAAAGGAGTCCTTATGGAGATGATTCATCTCAAAGGGTTATAGTATTACTGTAAAACCTGCAGACCATTGTGAGTAGTGTGATTGCACGTTGACTGGCCACTCTGACCGATATGACGCATTTCATTGTTGTCCTTTTTCTTTTCCTCTCCTGACATTGCACTATTACAAATGTTCACTGACTTGAGACACTACTGTGGGGATTGTAATTGGAGTCGGTTCTGACTTGTGGCTGTTTCAGTTTAAGTCAGAGAGAGTTTTGAATCAAAGAGCTATGTGCCTGGGAATCTGGGAGGAATATTGCAACTCAACAATCATATTAAACAGCTGAGTTTTCTTTCATGAAATGCTCCTTCTGGAATCGGGATGTTAGTTTTGTCATTCTCTCACTCTCTCTCTCTCCCTCAGGAAAACTTGATGTGCAAATCACTTTATGGGACCCTGGAGATATTTTTATATAATCACATTAGATGGGCAATGATCTGTGGGCATGAGCGAAAGATATGGCAGACATTTTCTTTTTCTCTAATCAGCTAATTACAGATTGATTACTAACATGGCTCACTAACCAATCAGCAGACAGGGCAGATGTCGTGTGGGCTGTCCTGAAAAGCTTTATCACATTCTGAAATAACTGTGTTTTTGAGAAATATAGACTTTTCTGTTGAATGTTCTATTTAACAATGACAAAAAGCAACTCATGTGCAAGTTTAGCCTTCTTAATGAACCAGAAAATCAAGAGAGAGGCAACATTGTCCTAATACATTGTGTCACTCCCAGTTTAATGTATACTTTATTTAAATAAATATTTCAAAAGTTACCTATTTTTTATGTTGCTGTCAAGTTATTTGGTCCGGGAATCGTCAGGGCTTACACACTGAAGCAACAGTGTCCTTTTGCTAGATAGCTGATTCTTTTTTGCCGGAAAAGACTGGCAGTTTGGACAAATGCCAGGTGGGCTTGTCCATCGTTTGCCCAGTGGACCTGTATAAATGGAGGAGTTTGTGCAGAACAATTATTGTTTGGCCAATAATGGGGGCTTTGAGGTAATAAATGTCTACACACATAATGCCCGGTTGGTTCTTGCCATAGAGGCTGATATGGCCAATCAAAATATGCCACGACATACAGAGACTGCTGCTTTGTAACTTAGAATGCACAATGGACTGTGCCTAATCTATACTGTGGATATTCAACCTTACCTTTTAACTTTTTTGGGTTCCTACTGAGGTCAGAGGACCTCTTTTACAAGTCAGATCTTTTAATACACTGTATGAATCTTTATTGTAGAAATGTTTAATTATATACTTCACATAAGGAGATGAATGGTTCATAAGTGAGGTTTTATGGATGCGTTTATAATAATAACAGATGACACTAAACGTCTTGGATACACTGCGAAGACCACTGTGAAGATGACTATATAACCGTTACTGTAATTTACTATAACTGACAACAAGGTTGGATTGTGTTCAACTATATGTTTTTCAGCAGACACTCTATGACGGAGCTGTGAGTCATACTCTCTCTCTCTCTCTATCTCACTGAGGAAGGCACAAGCCCAAATGTCTGTGCATGTTTCCTTTTAAACATATGGCAGGAATAAACAACACATTATATTATGTGATTCTTGGCATTGATCATTTCCTACTGTTGTCAAGCAGTAAAATATAAAACGCTGGGCTTTCCCTGTGCAATCTGTGCAATCCCTGCTGTGTGTGTGTGCGCGTGTGTGTGAGTCAGAGGAGTGTGTGAGTCAGAGCTCAGTATGAAAGGTTGTGACATATACTCTACAGGCTTCACAGAGCCTCAGCCCCACCCTCCCACCATTACTATAATCTACAGCCCTGGTAACACTACTCTTACTACAGCCTTTTAGTCCTCCCTCCATCTCTCTCTCTCTCTCCCCATATCGCTTTATCTCTGTCCCCCACCCTCACCCCCCTTTATGTGTCTCTCAGTCTCCGTCTCGCTTCCTCCCTCTCTCTCCGTACCCCCCCCCCCCCCCCACCATTTATGTCTCTTTCACTCTGCATCCCTCCATGCCCCCCCCCCCCTTTTTCTACCTCTCCTCCTTTCTTACTCTCTATGTGATTCTCTGTCTCTCTCACTCCCTCTCTCTTTTTGTCCCTGGCTTTTTCTTTTTTTCCTCTCCTTTTCTCTCCCTTTCTCCTTCTCTCTGCCTGTCTCTCTCTTTATTTGTGTCTCCCTGCCTGTCACTTGTCCGCACACCTGAGTCACAGCCTGGCTGCTCTCTGTCACCACATGACTACTATTGATGGGGGGAACATGGCGATCAGTGTAATATCACGCCCCTTGGCATCAAGTGCATAAGCGTGTTAGTGGTTAATGTCAGCGGGGTTTCTCTGTGCGCTTGTGTGTTTGTGTGTGTGAACATTTTCAGAACAGTGATAATAGCAGTAATAGCTCCACGCCCTGCCACGGTCCTAGTAATCAATAGCATAACACACCCACAAAGTCAGATCTATATGATGTATATCTACATGTTTGATCTTTGTGCTGTATATCTACATGTCTGATCTACAATTGGTTGGATTTACCATTAGCAGCAGAATTTCAGTACAATTCAATCTATAAATGGAGTTGGTGAATGGAGGTGTTTCTGTCTGTGATAGTGTTTTTTGTTCAGAAGGGGGAGATCTACCTGTACTGTATCTACTACTGTAACTAAGAGCACATCTGTCTGTACACTCTACTAATTCAGTCTACTACAGGAACTGTAGCTGCTAACCTAGATACACTGGGTCACTTCCACACAGAGTGAGAAACAAGGTTAATAGTGTAATGCTCAAATACCAAAGAATGTTACATTAGACAAGCGAAACACTGCCATAACACTCAATTAACACTGGACCCTCCCAGCTCACCCCCCTTTCCGTCTATAATCCCAGCCTTGCCTCTCTTAGTCGTCTTGAATAAGAACGTCTCTGTGCCTTTTCCCGCTGTGACATACGGTAATACGCTGGTGTGAAACCCACTCTGAAAACAGCTCACATGACTTCTCACTGAAAGCAAAAATGTAGCTTGCAAAATTAGAAAGTGGACTGAGGTAAAGACTGTAAAATATGTGCGATCTGCAGATGTACCAGTATTTGGCGAAAATATAAATCGACCTACAATAATCACAATGATGTCAGCATGTCGTCGGACAATGTGTACGATGTCAGAGTCTCGGGTAATGACTCCATCACAGGACCACTGGACCACTGAGGTCCACATGAAGCCTGTGAGCTGCGAGGGATGGGAAGGGAAGCAACAAGAAGGATAGAACTGACTCACATTCACATGCATGCTGTCCCTATATACTGTACAGACACACTCACACACGCACACACAGCCCCACACGCACGATTCATACATACCTGATTAGTAAATGCCTAGTGCAAGCCGAACAGTGGCTGACTGCAAAATCCAGTGTGTGTAATCTCCTGGGAGACCGTGGTGCGAGAGGAGGGGAAAAGAGAGACGGAGTGTCGGCTGAGCAGAGCGGCGGGGAGATGCGGCTAGCAGCTAACGTTTCTTCCCTCCGTGTGCTGGGAGGAGAGAAAGAGACGGAGAGGTTCCCCTTTTAATGCCACGGCTCAGAGCATCGTGTCCCTCTGACCGGCAGCGTCTACATTCCACAGTCTTCCTCACTTCCCACTGCAAGTCTGTCTGAGCTCCACGCACACTAGGCTGTCACACGCCTCTCCTCCACGCCTCCGTCCGCGGCAGTTGCCGTCGGGCTTATATTCTACCACTGTTTCCTTCCTTCCACCCTCGGTCCTCTGGTTCTGTGTGCAGATGTGGTGAAGGGACGCGTGTTCTTCCTCTCAGCACGTATTCTTGCTGCTTGTGTGAGTGGCTTGGCTCATCTAACACACATCACCTACACGCCCTCGGCACGCGGTGCGTAGCCCAGGGGACCCAGCAGACAGAGAGGGGGAGGTGGTAGGGCTCCTGCCCGGCTTTGGTGCCTCCTGCTGGATTGCAGAGCGTGTCAGACCCCCTCAGATGGACTAACGGGGAGGTGAGGGAGCAGCGGTGTCTCTCTCCCTGCTCGCTGCACTGGGCTGACAGGAATGAGCTCACAGCCGCGGATCGCACACACGTGACAGCAGTGAGGGGGGCGGGGGGGGGGGGTGAGCTGGAAGCTGAGGATGGCAGAGGCTTAGTGTGTGTGTGTGTGCGCGTGTGTGTGCGTGATGCAAGGGAAAGGGGTTTTGCTATATCCCCTACAAACACACACACATACAGAGAATCATGTCTCACTCCCCTTCATAAATGTAGCAAGACCTCTAGTCAGACCAACAGCATTCTACTAGCATCCATCATCTGTCTCTGCAACTCTCCCATCCCCCTCTCCGTTTCTGCTGCTCCCCGCACACACAGACACACACACACACACACACACGCAGACACACACACACACACACATCATCCAATTATGTCTCTCACCGGCTTTCATCATACATGATTGCTAATTTCAAATTCCGTTTATTCATTGACGAATTATGACATTTTAAATATTATCATGAGCATGAGATGAAATGTAGGAATTATATTCTTGAGATTAATATGTTATTCGACATTATCCTATTGCATTATAATGGACACATTTGCAACCGACAATTGCTAAAACGTGTATGTTTTTATGTAATTTCTTCATGGGTCGTAAACTGATTCAAATAATACCAGACAAGCTCTGCTATAGTATTCAGTTCTATAGTATCTTTCGAAGCCTGCCTTGGTTTCAAGACAGTTCACATCGGATCGACTTCTGAATTAGACGTTTGTCCAGCAGGGTAAAACGTCCATAACTGTATGACTTGAAAATTGGCCACTATGGGCTACAATCAGCGCTGTTTCAAATAAATAGGCTGCATTAGGTAGACGGGTGGTTATCTGGGTTGTGGACAGGGATGGTGGATGGACAGCTAAGCAACAGACTCTAATGCAAATGTCTCTTAAATTCCAATCCATTAAGATACAGATTGTTTTTGCATAAAGCCTACTTTAGACCTTAAACCTGTAACTATACCGGTCAGGATTTTATACCGTACATTATTTCTAACACTAACCTTAAGAATGAACTTAACACAAAGATGTTTCTCTTCTCCCCTTTACCTATACACATTTATTTCCTACCTTGATAATCATCAAATACCTATGTGAGTATTTATGAACCTATTGCTGATTCAATCCCCAAAAGCTGGTGAAATCTTTCTTCTTTTTCTTTCCCTCCCTCTCTATCTCTCTCTCTTCAATGTAAAACTCTCCGTCTCTTCTTTTTCTCAAATTCAAATGTCTGTCAACCTGTTCACCCTTTTCTTGTTTTCTGCGCATTCAGAGTTCCTCTCCCCCTCCCTCTCCCTCTCTGAGATGTTGTCATGCTATCTTTCCACTGGCCACTAATTGTCTGGCCTTCCAGCTAGATCACATTTTCTCCCCCGGCCACATAGTTCCACCAGACAGGGAGAAGGGGAGGGAATGAAAAGGGAAAAAAGGGAAAGACAGAAGGATGTTAAGGTGATGTACATGGCTGCTGCACACCCCCTACTGGTCATAGAAGGAATACAAATAAAATGAAAATGTAGCAGCAACAAACCAGCCAATCAATGTTTATTTTATATTGTTCAAATAAGAGTCTATATGTTTACATTCAATAGAAACAAAATGCTTTGAAAATAGTTAAAATGCTTCTGTACATGCCTATGACTGCTGACTGCTTAAATTTGCGGATGGCAGGATCATTTATTGTCTTTATTGGTAAAGAGATTTCTCCTCTTTTCTGTATATATAACCAACATCTCAGGCTCCTCCTTGTAGTGGATTCCAGCTCTCTCCAGGACGGATAATGTGTTATATTTTGTGTTCATCTGTTGTTGTTAGTAGTGCCATTTGCTAGCAAGGGGCCATCTACTTTTAAGTGCTGTCTGCTCATATGTTCCAGCTGATTGTTGACATGAACTAGGATCAAGAGACAGACACTCTCTACCACATGACTTCAATTCTTCTAATATAGTGTCAACCTGCCTGCACAACCTTTGTGGAATTCCTGGTCTCCAGTAGCGTTGTTAGTCTGTCAACAAGCTGCTCAACAAGCCGCTCTCTAGTCATTTAACTTTTTGACCTTGATGGAGACATGGATTAGTCCAGAGAACACCGCTACTCATGCTGCTCTCACTTCATCTGATTATGTTCAGGAAGGATCTTGTCATCATGGTGGTGCCGCAGGGCAACTCATTTCTTCAGATTATCTCCAGATGGCTTAGCGAAAATGGAAAATGTAACTTCCAGAAGACGTGTAATCCTTTTACTTTTTCCTCACCTCTTTCTATTCTTCTGTCTGATGATCAAGGGATTGTCGTATCGTCAAGTGGCCGCTGGTTCCACCATAATGAAGACAGCATGGAAGAGTAGAACCACGCAAGACCATGGTGCTTGCCTCCGAAGTAGGAGAGGAATGCCGCTCCCTGCCATCAGGCAATGCCTAAACCCTGCACACGTGCCGCAGAATTTTGTTTTGCCACCTTTGGTGTCTTGGCCCTAACATCCATCAAAGCATGTTAAAGCTCTTCTCTGTCCTGGCACTCTAGGGCTGAAACCAGCTCCAACTAAATTTCTTGATCCCTTTTATTCCCTTTGCTGATAAGCTACAATAAGTAAAAATATACTTAGTTATCCCACCTACAGTCTAAAAGGAAAAGGACCTTAGAGGATCTCAGAGAATCTTTAGATGAAAACCTGACTCAACTGTTACCCCAAAGGGTCTTCAAATGTTTTTCAAGCAACCATCAAGCAATCTTTCACAGGGTACCTCAGATAACTTTTAGGGGTTCCCACATAGTTTAAATTTAAAGAACCTCCACATGTTCTTCCAGGAACCTTCTCTTTTTGTATCTTATGAATGCAGTAACTGTGAAGTCACTCTGGAGAAGAAATTGCATAATGACTTAAATATATTGTTTATGAATTTGAAAGCAGCAGACTGATTCAAGTTGTGAGCAAGATAACTCACCAGAAATGCTCTACCCACAGGGATTCTATAACAAACAAAAGACAGAAGATCATCTTGATACACATGAATAATCACAAAGGGATCTCTTCAAGGTTAAATAAACACATAGTATTATTCATATTTGACCTAAAACAAACGTCAGTACGACAACACTAAGGTCCACTTCCAAAAGCCACGGCTAGATTATACATACAATCAACCAGAGTAAAACAGAACAACAACAAACACACATCAATTATCAAAAAACTAATCAAATAACTTCAGACAGCCTCCCAGCAGTTGAAATATAAGTCAAAAGGGGTTTCAATTAAGGCCACTTGAAATCAGATTACAACAAAATTGTATTATAGTGATGCCATTTTAATGCCATCTCTACCATATAGTTTCCTCTGCAACAAATACTAACACACTAAACTCATCTCTCTGAGCTATAATGCTTTATTTAATCATTCATTAATGCTCAATTGCATTGATTCCTGACAATCTTTAATTCTGGGAAAGAGGGCCCACCTTTTGTTGGACATATGGGTCTCGAAAGACCATTCTCTTCCTCAATAGTGTGCAGCTAATTTGACTAGGCCCTTCATCAATTAGATTTACTTGACTCCTTTGTATTCTCCTTCCTCTTTCTTCTTTTGAAACAGGTCGAAGGTAATCAAGGAGAGGCCCTGAAGAGTTTGAAAGTGGACATATACGCAGTTGTTTGAAATTAGACTTGTTCTCCATTTGCACGTCCTCAGGCAAATGCAGTTTAGAGGGGTGTATTCTTAAATAATTTTGGAAGGTAAAAAAAGGAATGTTAGTCATTTTACAGATCAAATTATAAGTGCCTCTTTGTTATGAAACACTTGCCTACTCTCCTCTGTCAGGGGGTACTGCATAAAGTACCTCTGTCAGGTGCAGATTTCAGAGCGTTACTACAGTGTAATACACATGACTGACAAGGAAGGGAGGACGCCTGCATTTGCCTGCTAACAAAATGACACTCTTTGACCACTCAACCACCTATTATTTTCCAGGTCACCGAGGACTAAAGTTAGAGGAGGGATGTTTTTCTAATTGATTAAAGGCCCTGGATAAAATGGAAAGAAATGCATGACATCCTGGAATGCAAAACACTCACAATTTCATAGAATATAAAATGCAATGTCTTCTGTCCACTGCCCCTCTCCCACCACCCCCCTTTGCAGCAAATCCCAGCAAATATTAGCGGGCTTGGACGTACACTTCAGATCGGGCCATGCCTTGTCGGCGAAGATGTTCTGCGTCTTATCACACTGCTTGCTCAGTCAGTACCCAACACGCTGTTCTGCGTCTTATCACACTGCTTGCTCAGTCAGTACCCAACACGCTGTTCTGCGTCTTATCACACTGCTTGCTCAGTCAGTACCCAACACGCTGTTCTGCGTCTTATCACACTGCTTGCTCAGTCAGTACCCAACACGCTGTTCTGCGTCTTATCACACTGCTTGCTCAGTCAGTACCCAACACGCTGTTGGAGCGCCCATCTGACTAACAACCATACCTTGTTGCCTGGCGCCTGACCCTCAACAGGGTAGCTAGAGCACAGTGGGCCCCTGTCCAACCATCCCTCCCACCAACCTAAACAGTGCTTATGCAATTTTCAAACGTTGCAGTGGCATACTGGTAAACCCGTGTGTCACTAAGAGGCTTTGCTGCTGCTATACATTATTCCTATGACTCTGACATGACCTGGGTTCAAACGCTTCTCTTCGACTCACCCCTGCCACCACATCAGGTACTTCAACCAGACACACACACACACACACTCCCCGTGGGCCCTACGCTCAGTGAGCTCTCCTGACCTATATGGGGACAGAGTCAGAAAACAGGATCACTGCCCCAGGCCTACAAACCTCTCCCTCTACAAATGAATACACACCTCAACCTTAACACTTTCCATCTGGGCGTAGAGGAGCTGTGTGTGTGGGTGGGGCTGTGTGTGGGTGGGGCTGTGTGTGTGTGTGATGGGGTTGTGTGTGTGGGACGGGGCTGTGTGTGTGGGATGGGGTTGTGTGTGTGGGTGGGGCTGTGTGTGTGTGTGTGTGATGGGGTTGTGTGTGTGGGATGGGGCTGTGTGTGTGGGATGGGGTTGTGTGTGTGGGATGGGGCTTTGTGTGTGGGATGGGGCTTTGTGTGTGGGACGGGGCTGTGTGTGTGGGATGGGGTTGTGTGTGTGGGACGGGGCTGTGTGTGTGTGATGGGGTTGTGTGTGTGGGTGGGGCTGTGTGTGTGTGATGGGGTTGTGTGTGTGGGATGGGGCTGTGTGTGTGGGATGGGGCTTTGTGTGTGGGAGGGGGCTTTGTGTGTGGGTGGGGCTGTGTGTGTGTGTGATGGGGCTTTGTGTGTGGGATGGGGTTGTGTGTGTGGGATGGGGCTTTGTGTGTGGGACGGGGCTGTGTGTGTGGGATGGGGTTGTGTGTGTGGGACGGGGCTGTGTGTGTGTGATGGGGTTGTGTGTGTGGGTGGGGCTGTGTGTGTGTGATGGGGTTGTGTGTGTGGGATGGGGCTGTGTGTGTGGGATGGGGCTTTGTGTGTGGGAGGGGGCTTTGTGTGTGGGTGGGGCTGTGTGTGTGTGTGATGGGACTTTGTGTGTGGGATGGGGTTGTGTGTGTGGGTGGGGCTGTGTGTGTGTGAAGTCAAGTCAGTTTATTTAAAAAGCACATTTAAAAACAACCAAGTGCTGTACAAAGTTATGGAATCTATCAAAACATACAACAATAAATAGAAACAAGAAACAAACAGTTAAGTTAAACACAAATGTTCCTAAACTGACTCGAACGCCAAAGAATAAAAATAAGTTTTAAGACGTGACTAAAATGTCTCGGTGGTGGGGGATGACCTGATAAAAATTGACCGTTTATTGCACAGTCTAGGGGCCACAACCGAAAAGGCACCATCACCTTTTGTTTTCATCCGAGACTGTGGAATGTTTAAAAGGAACTGATTTGACAATCTAAGAGGCCTGGTAGAGTGATACAGCATAATGAGATCTGAAAAATACAATGGAGACAATCCATGTAATGCCTTAAAAGCAAGTAATAGCACCTTAAAATCGATTCTATATTTGACTGATACCCAGTGAAGAGAGGCCTGTATAATGGAGATATGGTCCCTCTTCCTGGTACCAGTCAACAATCTAGCAGCTGGATTCTGGACAAGCTGCAAGCGTGAAAATGATGAGAGACAAATTCCAGAGTACAAAGAATTGCAATAATCAGTTTGAGACGATGTAAGTGCATGTATTACAGCCTCCAAGTCCTCCAAGAGAGAGGAAGGATTTTAGTTTTGAAATAGTCCTCAGATGAAAAAACAGATTCATTTTTCAAAACTGTGGGGTGGTGTGTGTGTGTGTTGGGGGGGGGGGTGGGTCGGTGGGATGTGGTGGTGTGTGTGTGTGGGGGGATGGGTGGGTGGGATGGGGCGGTGTGTGTGTATGTGTGGGGGGATGGGTGGGTGGGGTGGGGCGGTGTGTGGGTGTGTGTGTGTGTGTGTGTGGGGGATGGGTGGGTGGGATGAGGCGGTGTGTGTGTGTGTGTGTGGGGGGGGATGGGGCGGTGGGATGGGGCGGTGTGTGGGTGTGTGTGTGTGGGGGGATGGGGCGGTGTGTGTGTGGGAGGGGGGTGGGTTGGTGGGATGTGGGGGTGTGTGTGTGTGGGAGGGGGATGGGTGGGATGGGGCAGTGTGTGTGTGTGTGTGTGGGAGGGGGATGGGTGGGTGGGATGAGGCGGTGTGTGTGTGTGTGTGTGTGGGGGGGGATGGGGCGGTGGGATGGGGCGTTGTGTGGGTGTGTGTGGGGGGGGTGAATGGGTGGGTGGGATGGGGCAGTGTGTGTGTGTGTGTGTGTGGGGGTGGGGTGGGTGTGTGCGTGGGATGGGGCGGTGTGTGTGTGGGGGGGGATGGGTGGGTGGGATGGGGCAGTGTGTGTGTGTGTGTGTGTGTGGGGGGATGGGTGGGTGGGATAAGGCGGTGTGTGTGTGTGTGGGGGGGGGTGGGATGGGGCGGTGTGTGGGTGGGTGGGGATGTACATGTGTGTAGGAAGTCTGTTTTATTTTTTACTTTAGAGATTTCTTTGGTACTGTATCACATTCTGTAATGATCAATTGCACCTGAGGAAATACAACTTCCACAGCCTTATTGTGAACCTTATAGCAGATGAGCACAAAGCGTCCTTTCTTCAAGTTATCTGTGGGAACCAGCTGACTAAACGAATCCAACTTAAAGTTGCCATAAAAACAGGCCGCCCATGGAGTGCTTCCTCCTAGCTATAAACCAGGAGCTGAAATGGCCATGCCAGTGTGGCCCTGCACAGATGCTGTCACCAAACCCACTACGCAATGTAAGACATTAGCAAGATTTTTAATAGCACTTGAATGAAATGACAGACTACTCTTTACACACTCAGTGCAATTTGTTTTGGTTTTTTATCAATTATTGGCAAATCAGCTGATCTGAATATAATTAGGATGTGCCAATAACCTAATCTCTCAATAAAGATTATTCTGAATTTTCTTTTAAAATTGTTTGGCAAAATTGTTTGGCTCATTACTGAGCTGCCAGCTACATGTAGCTGGTGATCTACCTGTTGTAGACCCCTAATGAAGCCTTTACTTTAGTGTGGCATGTTAACACAACTAATCATGATGTTTGAAGCGTTCTGCAGATGTTGCTAAGCGACACATCCTCGCTTACCTGATCTGTCAGACAGTTTTCATTTCTCTTTATTATGTTAAACTTTGGTAATCCACTCAAAAGGTCTAATTTCTCTACCAGGTAATTTGGGATTGTAACTTGCCAAGCTCAGCAGTGCTTCGTTACTAATTATGTACCAACGAATGGGTTTTTTCATATCTAATGTATAATTTTGGGATCCATATGGGTTCTCCTGTGGGGACAGCAGAAGGACCCTCTTGGAACAACTTTTTTTCTAAAAAGTTGAGTGTACCCTCAACACCCTCTTTTATCAGTACAAACATTTATTGTTCAATACCATACTGACATTCAAGAGTATTAGCAAAGTTTATATATTGCAAACTGTGGGGGAACCCTTTATAAGTTCTTTCAAAGAACCTCCGTGATAAAGGTTCCTCAAAAAAACATTTGAAGTATATTTTGGCGTAGATGTTTGAACAGTACAGGAAAAAAGAACAATATAAAAATGTTCCTCCTGAAAACTGTTTGTCTTTAGAACTTCACCTGGAGACGTTTTGGGGTGAGTCCAGCCATTGCAGTAAGGACTCTTGCACCCAACTAGACAGCCAAATAAATCTCTGACCAAAACAACCTTCTGAGTAATGCTTCAAAACTAAAAGTAAGCTGAAAATATGGTCTACCATTAGGTCTAAAAACTGAAATACCCCTTTAAAATGTGTATGTGTGAGTTTTTGTGCGTTTATTCTTCTGTTTTAGGTAATTGCACAGTAGATATGCATTGCTGACATTTGCCAGTAACAGCAGGGCCTGTGAAATGTCAAAGATGGCAGAGCATCTTGTTTTAATACTGAGGAATCCTTCAGCATGTGCACAAAATGCACCCATGTGCAATCATGCCAGTACACACGCTGTTCAATGAAAACATTAAGCAGTGAACCATTTCATAAAAGCTAATAATGAAAAATAACTTGAATTGGAACATCTTTAGAAAGGTTGAAAATAAAATAATTTTTTACCAAATACAATTCTTCAGAGAACAAGTTAACTACTGTCTTTCAGCATGCATATAGAGAAAGGTGTCTGCCAAAATTGCCCTAACATTGTCCCGACATTGTCCTGACATTACAAAGCTGGTACATAATAACCCCAAAAGAATTAAAGCTGTTATTGCCGTGAAATATGTCTGTACCAAATATTAATGACTGGGGGCAGAATACTTATACAAAAAACATATTTCCATTTATATTTTTATTACAAATATTACAAAAATGTTGAATGTGGTATTACAATAGTTGATGTTGAGTTTGAGGGTTTTAGAATGAAATATCAAACAGAATAACCCTTTTATGTCAAATGTTTTTAGTATTATGAGAGAATTGGCCAGGCCTCTGAATACATTTTCAAGGCACACTATACATGCACACAAGCGTTTACTTGAAACAACCTGTATAAGTAACACACATTTAAATAATAACATACAGTATTAATTGTAACCATATTCAACACTAGGCAATAACACATTTCAATTGCATATGAAACTCATATTGTAAAAAACTGTTCAGTAGATTTTTAATACATTTCAAACATAATTCTATTTTATTTCCACCTATATCTACAAGGAAGCTTTTAGGGCTATTCTTTTACAATTTGACAATGGCTGTGTGAACTTTGATGAGCCAAAACACACCTGCTTGGTTTTTGCCCATTGAGTCATTCACTTTGAATCTGGGGCTCCTTGTACCTCATTCTTTTAACAGTGTACTTGCTTTCAACTGGTTTTACTCTACAGTGTCTTTTACCTGTCTGATTGTTTTTAGATGACAAATGTGGGGGCACTTTGTTTTTTAACACAGTAACTCAAATGAAGTAGCTCCATTGGTTATGTGTGGAGTGGGGCGGTAGTTTGTAGAAACTCAGTCATTCTAGGTAGGTGTATACTTTCTGCGGTCTGTATGCAGTCTTTCACTGCCATTTCATCATTCAACATCGGCATCAACCTGGAGGTAAACTGACAACAATTATTGGAACACAAATAACAGAGAACGAATAAGGACTTGGGTTGTGACAGTAGAAGTGTTGGCGTTGTCAAAGAATTACAGGGCAAGATCTTTGCTCTCTTGGGCATAGTGGCAGATGTGGGTGGAGTACTGAAAGTGAGAGTACAGTTCCTGATGTAAAACATAAAAGCTACGATCATAAATAGAAATGCTCAAGTAAGAATAAAAGAGTACTTGGTAAATAAGTACTTGAGTACTACTTACAGATGTAGTTGTACATTGTAACACTACAGAAACAGTTGGTAGTGTTTCACCTGGAACATTTTCGACGGCTTCCTCGTCTCTATCGTGGGTAACCGTCCTGTAGCAACAACTTGTCAGGTTTTTTCCAATGTTGTTTCCACCATCTGGTATCAAGCCGGCTTGACATTGTCCCATTAGAAGCAGGTTAAATAATCTACCGCTAAACTGCAGATAATACAAAGTTCCCACGTCTTAACAACAAGCAGTGGTCTTGTTTCAGTCCCAGGCCTAAAACAGAAAAATGCATAGTAATATACAGTGTTGATAAAATGTCTACACACCTCTGTTAAAATGCCAGGTTATTGTGATGTTAAAGAATGAGACAAAGATAAATCATGTCAGAACTTATTCCCCCTTTAATGTGACCTATAATGTCAACAATTCAATTGAAAAACGAACAGACATTTTTGAAGGGGTCTATATGCAGTATGAAGGCATTCCTTTCCACCTAATGAACATGCTCTCCACACACAAATAGGGTTTCTGAAGTTTATTATTTTGGTCCCTAATATTTTATGTCTGTAATGTCTATGTACTGGTTTTGTAATGTAAGGTAGGCAAATTCTAATGTTTTCTTTTGCCTATATACTGATTTTTTCTTGAAGTGTCCAAACCCTGGGAGACTAGCGTTCCGGATGGTGTCAGCTGAGGATCCAAGGAAACTAAAATAAATAAATAAACACACATAAAATCCAACAGAAACCCAGTCCATTCAATCTAAATGGACATATAGCCAATAAGATTTATGGATTTGAATTTCAGCCAAAGCCACATTGAACCCAGACTGGCTTTTAGAAGACGATGATGCCAGTTACTACCCCTGCAATACTAAACACCATACCTAGCTACCAATGAAAGTAAGATTACCACTAAACTATAATTTGTTTGATAATATTTTACTATAAGACACTGTCACTAGCTAGAATCTGCCATTGTAATTGAGTATTCAGTATATAATAAAGCACTTGTAGCTTATATGTACCTCTAAATGTATTTCTGGGAAAAATATGAACAGAAACGTGCACTGGCCGTGGTTGTATTACACCCAAGCAGGAAAACAACATTATCTCGTACTTTGCATATTAGCACCTGGGAGAGGGAATAGACATTACTACTCCAGTCCTAGGGAGATATGGGAAAAGGGGTGATACAGGGAGGAGAGCTCAGGGGAGTTGAGGAGCTGGATAAGGGGAGAGGGAGAAGATAGAGAGAGAAGGCGAGGGAAATTAAGGAGAGAGGTAGTGTAGGGAGGGAGAGGACTTGGCAGACATGGAAATGGGAGAGGTTTAGAGGGGAGAGGGAGAAAGCGGGGAGAATAAGGGAGAAAAGAGACGCCGGGAGGGGAGCGAAGTCTGTCTCTAGGGTCAAGACGGGGCTATAGGAGGAGACAGAGGAGGAATGTGGAAGGGATGCATCACAGCCAGTGCTGACCCTCAGTCCTGAGTTCTCCTGCTGCTACTGCATTGCAGATGAAACCCTCACAGCCCTGCCACACTACAGCCATCGACATCAGGCATAACTCTCAGCCATAAGCCCTTAAAGACCCAGTGCGGTTAAAATATTCATTCCAGGGTTTTCTTCGTGAGATTTCTTTTCTGCTGAAATAATCTAATACTACGAGTATCCGTCAGGTTTTTCTACATGGGTGGCGAAGCTCAACTTGTCATCCACACAAACTCACATATGACGAGGTACTGTGAAATGTACTCTGGTGAGATACACCGCACTTCAGGGGCAGTGGTTGCGCACAATACAGGATTATTGCTTGTAAGTCAACACGTCGTGTACATGTCAAGTCCCCACGACCTGGTGTATCTGGGGATGACTACAAGGCCCTTAAGTATATGAAGAGGACACGGCAGTGATATTAGGACCAAAGACTTACAGAGGCCAGTTGCGACCCACTTCTCTGAAGTGGGCCATAATGTGTCAGCATTGAGATACATTGGTATGGAATAAGTAGAACGTCCATGTAAAGGATGAGACTGGGAGACACCTCTGGAGAGAGTCCTTGTGGATCCAGGAACTAAAAGCTCTGAACTTTGATAGAAAACCAATCCTGTGATCAGACCGTACAGAGTATGCTACTGCAGTTTCACAGCAGCTACGGTGGGCTCAATACCCACTGATGACCCTCCCAGCTCCACCCACCAACACTAAATGAAAACAGAGGAACAAAAGGGAGGTCAGAATAGCAGGGATGTCGCAGTACTTCACTGTATCCATTATCATGTTTTCAATTCTATTCTAGATTAGGCTTACCCTTTTCTATAGCCAATGAGTGTAAATGCAGGATCTGAGGGTGAAGGCAAAATGTTGTTTGTTTCGTTTGGGGAAAATAAACCACTGGGAGAAGCTTGTACCGCTGTGAGGGCACAATGTTCTTTCCCCACTCAAACATGCTTGTTTCACTACATTTGTGAGGACTTTTTTGTGCTAATTAAAAATCTGATTTTTTCTTACCATGAAAGTAACCCTAATCATAACCTTAACATGAAAATCAAAACCATGATACTAACTATAAACCTAAACCAAACTATTAACCCATAGCCATAACCCTAATTTAAACTTTAAAGCTATGTATAACCCAAATCCTAAAATAACTTTTTCGATTGAAGACTGGCTTCTCACATTGCCATGGGAGATCATCCTAATGAAGACTTCTCGTTCTCACAAGTATAGTAATACACTCACACACATACACACACTTGCAAGCAAGCACAAACAAGACTAACTATAACACTGCCCCCCCAGGCTAGCTTTAATACATGCACACCAGGCTAACTTGACCACTGGCATACCCGGTTAACATTAACACTTGTACCCAAGGCTAAATTTGCAATGTGACCTGATCAGGGTAAGCGTTTGGTCTGGACTGCGGCAGAACAGGGGTGGCAACATGGGGAAAGGTCTTGGCCTTTCACTTCTTCAGTCTCAGAAACGGAACAGCCACAGGGCAGTTTGGGCAAATATCATGTGGCTGGTCCATTTTTACTACAGTGGAATAGTCTAGATTGGGAGGCTTTTGCACTAAATTATAATTGTTTGGCTAACAGGGGACTTTGTTGGAAATGTTGGTTTCTTATCCCATTCCTTTGCTGCTACGCCTAAAGATGTGTGGATCGGTCCGAGGTGCTAAACCTGACAGACACTATATTATTAAATATAGCAAAAGATACATGACTGGAAGGGAGGTTTTTGAAAAATGTAACTTAAATAAAAAAGCTGCAGTGCTAACGCAAGTTTGTGATTCCAGAAATGCCAAACCAACCCCAGAGACCTGCAATGGCTGCAAGCATTATGTTCCCTGTTTTTATTTTATCGCTGCCACTCCTCCACACTATTTGTACCGAGATGCACTTTAAAAGAGATAGTATGACATTTGGACAATCAAGAACAAATTCTGATTTACATTGACGGCCTGGCAAGAGGCACAACGCCTCCTGTCAGATTGGGGGGTGGGATTAATAATGATCGACATCTCAGAAGACGCTGGTGACAATGGAAATAATAAAGCAAACAAACAGGGGGTATGTCAGCTGGCAGGCATGTGTGTTTTGTATTTGCTATATGTTAAGTAAAATAGGAGACATTTGTCAAAGCATGTAGACATTGACAACTAAGAGCATCTGTTTTAGAAAATGTGTTCATCGATTTTCCCTCTTAAGCTCATCTAAGGACACCAATTCTTAGTGTTTAAGGTTGGGTTTTGGAGGGAATTCCAAGACCAGGAGGTATTGAAAGGACTTTCTGTCTTGTGACAAAACTAATGGCTGCATGACACGAATACGTGAATAGAAAATATAGTACTGTCTGAAAATTGAGTTTCCTGAATACAACTTCTCTGCATGGGTGGTATATTTAGACCTGCTCAATGAAATAACCATGGAAGGTAGTAATGACATGGTATTTAGTATTGTTGTCATACAGGGCGTGGACTCGAGATCAAAAGTAATTCCCTGTGACTCGACTTAATATTAGCAACATAGATGCTCAGAGCAGTATTATCAGGCACTTTCACCCACATATGATAAAATGGGGAGTGTTCCATTAAAGGAATGTAGGATGGTTATAGTATGATCTCCCTTATTTTCTTCATCTCATTCACAATTTATCGAGAATGAATGAATACATAAAAACTGCTCTTGTGTGCATGTTGCCTTCACATGATAATGATGACAAAAACAGAAAATGGTCTATAATCAGACTAGCAGGTACAAACAACCAGACACATACATGCAGACACACACAGACTAACTTTAACACTGAATATACAGAAAAGGATCCTGTGTCTGTTTTTGGTGGACATTCTTACAGTCAGCATACACATTGCATGCTTCCACAAAACAACTGTGGCATTGTGCGGAATGTACAGTGGCCTTTTATTGCCCTCAGCACAATGTGCACCTGTGTAATGATCATGCTGTTTAATCAGCTTCCTGATTTTCCACACCTGGTTTCCACATCAGGTAAATAGATCATCTTGGCAAAAGATAAAGCTATATGCTCTCTAACAGGGATGCAAACTAATTTGTACACAAAATGTGAGCCAAATAACTTTTCATTTCATAAAACATGATATCAACTATTTAAATGTTCCATTTATAATTTTTAATGTGCAAAATAACACGCATAGACATAGAAATTGTGTTTATGAGTTAATCTGACTCAGTGCTTGAAGTGGGGGAAAAAAGGTGCCGGTACTCTCTTTCATTTGCATATCATTACATTTGAGATTTTTACAGCGTCTAGCTCTGGCAAACGCGTTCTTTTATTGCCTTTCTGAAGCCAGGCTAACATGACTTACAATTTCAAATTCGACACACTTTTTCTAAGTTTCTAAGTTTTGGATTTCACCAGTGAAATATATGTTTACGCTCAGGCGGAAGCCGCATCCATCAGACAGCTCCTGATAGGGTGAACCGACTGCTTGCCTTTACGTGATTCGTCAAGATCTTTAGTAAGTCATGTATTGCCCTCTGGGTTGTGCACTTTATGTAACATTACGTTAGGTCATTACAAATCTCTCTGACACTGACGCTTTTTCTGTCAGTGGTAGAGTACCGGCTGCATGTGAGAAGTAGCGGTACGCAAGAAAAGGTGCAGGTACGCTTAAGAGTAAAATGTAGAAGTGCCGGTACTGCGTACCGGTGAGTACCGCCCCACTTCGAGCACTGATCTGACTGTAACAAAGTAGAGAGAGGCTTGATTGCCATAATCAGATACATTCTATATATTTGTAGTATACAGCCAGTAGTGTCATAAATGAGACCTACAAGCAAACGACCACCACCTGCTCCTTATCGTCTACCTACAGTGCAGTCATTCACATTAGTGATATTTCAGGATTTCAGCAGAAGTGACTTTCTCCCAATCATTCAATCACACCACACACACTCACACAAACCTTTGACACTTGTCACTGCTGCTGAAGACAACCCAGGGAAAACAAACAAGGGCAATGTCGTGTTGATGGATACAGTACACTAGCTAGCTGTCACCCCTACACATACACCCAGGCTATAGCCCAAATGGCCTATTCCTCTTCCAGTTCATTACTTTTGATCAGGACCCATAGGCTCCAATAGGGATAAATCCTGGGAGACAACCAATCTCCCCCCCAGCAGCGTGTGTCTAATATAAGGTCTACTAAGCCTCTCTCCTGCACAGCTCCAGGGACAGTCTGTCGGTGGGGCACTGTTCAGGGGCCATCTGCCCAGAGCATACACACATACACACATACACACATACACACATACACACATACACACATACACACATACACACATACACACATACACACATACACACATACAGTGTGCCAGACCTGGCAATGTTTCTAGGTCTCTCACTGACATTTGGTGTTCCAGCCCAACCATCTCTGCATGTACACAACTAACACCATGTGCTTGGCCATATCCTCTAATGGCGAATATCTAAGGTAAGAAGATGAATGTAGATAAACCATTATTAAATATTAGATTTCAGATAACAGCACATGCACAACCTCAGTGCAGCCGTCAAATAATAATGGCAACAAACTATCTCTGTTGTTACACTGTACATTTTATACTAGAGAGCTTAGGCTTTCATTAAAACCCAGTCAACACATCAACCTTTCATAGCAGATATTAGGTTATCATCTAAGGAATTGACCTTCAGTTAACAAAGCTATACTTTCCACAAGCTTGATCATCTTACACATCTTACACCATGTGTGCTGTGCATGTTTATGTTGTAAGCTGTGTGTGTGTGTGTGTGTGCAAAACCTAATGTTTGTGTGTTTGTGTGTTTGTGTGTGTGTGTGTGTGCGCGCGCGCAGGCTCTATTTTAAATGTCAAGTCAGATTACATTATTGTTCACTTTCTATTACCGTTAGATAGCCTGCACCTCGGACTAACAACACACATGCCCACACACACACAGACACACACAACAACAGCTAATCATTCAGTGATAGTGTACATGAATGCTGTAATCGAGACAATGATGCAAAGAGATATTAGTGCTGTAATGACACTACTCTTAACTGGCATAGAGGCGTGCGCACTGACAGACACACACACACCAGCCGGGTATGCATGTAATGATTAGTGAACCTACTAATGCTATTACTGTCAGAGCTACAATACATCAGGTGTAAAAAAGAAACAGCTGTGCACAGCGAAATGCACTCAAAGTAAATCATACTCAATCTTACACACACACACACACACACACACACCTGATGAAACACATTCAGGTGTTTTACTGCGAAATTCTGAGCTCATTAGCATGAGTATAAACACACAGACTAAAACCAGAAGATAAAATGGCGGCTATGTCACCCACCCACGCACACACACACCCTCACACACACACAGAGTCAGCACAGAACTTCCTGTTGAGCCGGCTGGAGCAGAAAGATAAGAGCATCACAATGCATTCTGGGAGATAAAACTGCCACAAAGCATGCTGGGGCAGAAAAGCATAACTAAGGTTCTGTCCCCAGCAAATCACCATTGAACCTGCCTAACTCAGCTACAATGGGCAGACTTGTCTATGAAACAGCAGATGTAGCCTACATTTCGTTTTTTCCAGTTCCCCTTAGCTTATGTCTAATTTTGCACCTAAAATCAGTTCACTATGTAGGGTGTGATTTGAGATTTCTTTTTTTTTACATAGGTCATCTGCTAACATTGCTACCTTGTGTGCAAAAGTCAAGCCAATGACTCATCACATTTTAGATTGGGTTTCACAGACATACTGTAGCATATCCAGCATTGTAAACGCAACATAAAAACACTACTGCTTTGCTCCAGGCTTTAGCTCAGTAAGGCAATATGTTGATTCAGATCACCTAGGTTCAAAACCAATAGTTCACACCTGACCTATCCTTCGATCTCCCTTCCAACTTCTTTTGTTTTACTCATCAGCTGACTGGGAGTGGAGGGAGAAGATGGGGGTAGGAAGAGCATAGAGTGGAGAGAAAAGGGGGAGGAGGCAGGGTTGAGAGAGGAAGGATAAGGGGGAAGGCAGGAGGCTGGAGAGAGGAGAGAGATAAAGAGGAGGAGGGAGTGTGGCGAGAGGAGGGAGAAGACGGGCAGAGGGGAAGAGGGAGGATGGAAAGACCAGGGAGAAGAGGGGACAAGAAATGAGGGAGAAGAGAGGAGGAGGTAGGAGGGAAGCTGGAGTGAGATGCAGGGTGGGGAATGAGAGAAAGAGAGCAGGGAAGAGGTTGAGGAAAAGGGACAGTAAAAAAAATGCAAAGGAAAGAGAATCAGCGTTGGAGAGATTTAAACATTTGTCCAGGTGCCCAGTACCTCAAAATATGCCTATTGCTAGGGGCAATAGGAAACATTAAAAAGATACAGCAGGCTAGGGGGTTGATGAGATGTTCACCCACAAGCTTTGGTTTCATGGGTTATGTGTTCAATCACAATGCTGGGCACTCATGTCTTTGTTTGAAGCCTTTCCCAAACATAAACCCCTGAACCACTTTGAATCATTACCCAAACAATGGCCTTTTCTTTTTAACTAAAGGCGTTTATCCCATGTCTAATCACATTTGCTCAAAAACAACCTTTCACTTTATAACGTTAACTATAAAGAGTTAAATAATTTCACAATGAATAGTCAAATAAAAAGAAAGGTGTAAACAACGTGCTGAAGTGAAGTGAATTAGAAACGTCTTGACGGGTGGAAGGAGTGAGAGGACAGAGGAGAGAGACTCAGAGAAAGCTTTCTCTGTGGTAGTATGTTCCAGTGTGTGTGATTAAGCTGTGTGTAGTGTTAAAGAAAAGAATTACACAACAGCATGGCTATGATGAATGGTGTTCTGTGGTGTTTTTCCTCACACACACACACACACACACACCCACAAACCCATTGAGGAGAAAGAGACAACATGCACCCCTGTGTCCAATTATTCTACAGTTTCTGAGTGTGTTATTAATCTTAAATATGCTGTGAGAATGGACACGAGTGTGTGTGTGTGTGTGTGTGTGTGTGTGGGTATGTGTGCACGCAAGAGTGTACATGCATGCAGCGTTTGTGTGTACTTGCACGGGTGTGCTTGGGTCCCTGTGTTGGTGGCATGTGTGTGTGTGTGTGTGTGTGTGTGTGTAGTGTGAACTGGTGTGTATGCTGGTTAAGGGGATATACGACTCGTGCCAAGCTGTTGGGTTTTACAGTAATTACAGTTACAAAGATACAGAAGCCCTTGTGGGAGTTAGACTTGGTAGCAGCTCGGTCATGTGTGAATCAGCTTGTATAAGCATGACGCTAGCAACACCACGGTCATTGGTCTGATTCCTGCAGAGGCCAGTGCCACCAATGCTGTAACGTATGCACTCATTGCTATCAGCGTTTTTGGACGAAAATTGTTCATGTGAGCAGACAGCTAATGTGTAAAGCAAGAGACAGCAGAACAAAAAGTGATAAATGGAAGAGGAACACATGAGAGGTGGTTGAAACTGCAACAGATGGCATCACATCGGGTCATAACCTGACCTCCCTCCCTCCTTTCCTCCCTCCCTCCCTTGGCTATCAGTGTTGGACAGCGGAAATGAATAAAGTGCCCGAAGTGCCAGTCCCTCTTAACGGCTGCTTGACAAATCCAGAACACTCAGACCTTAGAACACACACACACGTGTGTGTATGTTGAGGTGCGTGTGTTTGTGTGTGTGATCCACAATCTACAATATGAGTGCATGTGGGGACCAGATAGTGAACCTGGAAACAATAGGCCCCCGCAGGTTTTTTGGCCGGGTTAGGATTAGTTTTGGAGGTTATTTGTTAAGTAGACAATAAATGAAATATCAATGAGAAGACAATAAATTCAGTATCAAAATACTAGATGTTTTATCTAGCGTGGGCACAAGTAAAAACATGATATTTTCCAGCATACAGAAAAATTGGCATAAATTGAAAAAAGAAAAGAAACCAAGAAATGCAAAAAACTATAAAGACACCAAATAAAACAAAATGTATTAATTCAAAAGTTATGTTGCTGACATGTAGTGGGTTTTCACACTTTTCTGTATAACATTGTTTATGTCCTATATTTACATTGTGTACACTAAACGAAACCTTTAGTCAAAACACAGCCTTACAGCACTATGGAATACATCCAATAAATAACACTACATAGCTGCAGGATTGTTAAAACCCTATTGGAAATGCAGTCAGGCTTCAGTGGTGTTAATCGTGTTATGACGGTATGTGTGTGTGTATGTGTGTATATGTGTGTGGAGGCAAAACCTTGGCATGGAGGATTTCGGTTCTGACCAATTACCCCTGTGGTTGTGTGTCTGTGTGTACGTGTGCGTGCGCACACACGCGCGTGTGTGTAAAGGCTAAATCTGAAATCCTAGGTAGCATTCTGTCATTTCATTCCATTTGTGTGTCAGAAAGTGAACAGGTGTTATATTTTCTTTGTAGCCATACCTCAGTGATTGTAGCCATAGCATAACAATAAACAGTTGTTAACTGTTTAATCCAGGCATATTGGCTCCTGTTCATTACTGTTCATTATGGATTTTCATTACAGTAAACTGTGTGTGTGTGTGTGTAAATGTGCTTTGGCTTTGTGTGGTGGACACATGGTGGCTGTTGGATCTGCTCAGAGCTCAACACCCTCATGGCCAAGGTTTTGCCTCTACAAATACACACATTCATCTTTCTATTCTTGTGTGACCTGTGAGGTGATCCATAAATAAATGTATGCATGCCTAATGCATGCCCTAAACCTAACCTTCACTCTCAACATAACCTAACTCTAACGCTAACCTCTACCTATTGTTTCAGTTTTCTACATCACCCTGCTAATGGAGCATTATGAAGCAGCACGTTTTTCCTGTGAGAGTGGTGTGGGTTTTAGCAGAGCAATAGAAAGGGAGTGCCCAGAGCAGATGTGTTAACAGTGGGATTTCCATATGCTCAGTTCCACTCACACACTGTGGCGTGTATAAAATCAATACTTGTCAAAGTATTTAAATTCTCTCTTAGGGTTATATTCCTCAATTTAGAACATTCTGAGTGTGGATGTCTGAGGGTGATGTCTAAGTGTGGTCTGAATGCTTTGAGTGAATGCAGCTTGCTGCCTATGACTCTCCTGAACTACTACCACTGTGTAGCGGTCCTTTTGAGTGCTTGGCCTACAGCAGTCAAAGCATCACTCTGGTAGCTGCTACACTTTCAGCAGCTGATGGTCCAACCCACCTACGGAGGAGGATACAGGGGATTTCCCAATGAAGACCTGTCTATCTGAGTGATGCGTCTTCCTTCCTGTTCCATCAACGTTACTTCTGCTACTGTGGACTTCCAGAACTGCCTCAACATCGCCAAATCCACCACTGATCCAATTACATATACACGGACAGATGTGAACATGTAAACATACTGTATATATTCAATATTCATTATTTATAACAGCCCTCATCTCTTACCGAAAAAAGAAATGTACTACGGAACGTATTTGTTCAATGGATTAAGCATTAAAAAACATTGGTGGAAGCACTGCATTTATTTATAATTGAAACAAAACAACAATACACAACATACATATTAGAAATTAAAGCAGAGATCCTTGAAAACATGAAGCCCCACAGTGAGAGCTACTGACAAAAGACCCGCAGCATTAACTCACACACAGAGAAGATTTTTATTCTCTAAACAATAAAATCTTGTAATGTCTGTGCAGGGGTAGGAAATAGGCGCAGACAGAACGGAGGTGTCCAACAACAGGAAAGTTTGATTCCAGCAAAAGAGCGCACACACGAACAGTACCCGACAATAAACAATAACCGACAAAGAACTAAACAGATGACAGAAATAAATACAAGGACCAACAGGACAACACAGAACAGGTGAAAGCAAACACAGGTGAACAACATGGACTAATTAACTAACAAGGACAGGAACTCCAAATAAGGACATGACATTAACAAGCAAGGAAGCCAAAACAAAAACAAGGACTGGAACGATCCCATTAGGCTGGAATTGTTACAAATAGGCTATTCATATCTAAATACTATACAACCTAATAATTTACTTACCTGGAAACCAAAAGACAATTGGCAAACATTCCCTCAATCAAATGATTCAGTTGGAACACAACTACAGAACCAACTGTACTAAGTAACACATTTTAGACTTTTCATTTTAATTGATGCTTCTCAGGTGTGACCTACTGTCAGATGAACGTAAATCTCCGAGGTCAGTTGGTATACCTCAAGAAAGTTCTACAGTAAATTCTTGGACCAATTAGTTTCACTGTTATTAGACTTAATGATATCCTCTGCTTTCAACAACAGTTTATTCTCCAAAAATGATAATAATGCTATTATTTTAACTGCTGTTGAAGAATGACAAAGACCCTTCCAAAATGCTCTAGTTATCACCTTTGTTTTTTCTAAATGCAGATATAAAAACTCATGCCAAGGTGTTGGCAGCTTGCCCTGTGTTCCTTTATGACCACTATAGTTCATAATGACCCAACAGATCTTGTCAGACGCCTCCTCCATATCATTCAAATATCAGTGCTGAGTCTCATATTGCATTAATTCCCATGATGCACACAAGTCTTTTGATTGCCTACGATTACATTTTATGTATGGGAAGTATAAATATCAATTAATACGCAAACTCATCTTCAATGGTTCTTACAAAGATACCCAGGCTATCGATTCTCAGGCTACCTATATTTAAATGTGACATTTTCAAACAGAACATTCACTAAGTGAGAGCGAGATGGATATTGGAGCAAAATTTAAATGTATTAAAAAAAAACGCAGGCAGAATTTTTGGATTTACTGTGTTAATGTTGCAATTGACTGTTTTACTCTAGTTATGTAAATAGCCTGGGATAAACTATTGGAATGCGATTAGTTGTTATTATTTTTCGTTAAATTGCAGCTAGTCTGATTAGTAAAAAGACACTTTATCTGACACTAGTGTGACTTAACAACTAACACTGACCAGAGTACCTCCATGTGGACTCCATCATATCCATCATATCCCATAATTACCCAAGCCCTCAAGTAATGTTTCTAACCAACATATCCAGTAATAAATTAATACTAATTCATTAACCTTCATAGCATGCAATTTGTGAAAGTACAGGAACTTTAGAGGTTTTGCCTTTGATGAACACTTTCGCTGGAGGGAATATACGTTTCCGATTCATTTAATGTAGCGTGATGGGTTTTGCGCTGTTTAATAAAGGATTATTACACCAAAGACTGAACTGGTCTGATGTGGAGTACACGCAACAGAGTCATCTCTGTCTCTCAGGCACTCACTCACCTTATCTCAAGAAACACAAATAAAAAGTGGATAGAGTTCAGTGGTGGCTATAACATTTAATTCCCATCGGGGATAAAACTAGTTGCCCATGGGTGTTGTGAATTAATTGCTGTTAATGATTAAGACAAATAATGATAATATTAATAATTATAAGGAGCAATTCTCTTAGTAAAATAATCCCAGGGTTTTCATCACAGCTCTTGGATCCCCCTACAACATCAAGACTGAACCCCAATAAATATTAACCAGCATAAGTCTTTTTAATCAGATGCAGAATTGATTGTTGCAGGAGATATTTTCCAAACAAATCTAAAACCCTAATATGTAACGTAATTAAACACAATTGTATGGTGGCGGATAAGAGGGCACGGCGGCCAATAATAGGGGGTCGTATTTTTTTTTGTCACGTCGCTGTAACCTTCAGCATGCGCTGGGACGGTTTGCAGCCGAGTGTGAAGCGGTGGGGATGAAAATCAGTACCTCCAAATCCGAGGCCATGGTCCTCAGTCGGAAAAGGGTGGCTTGCCCACTTCAGGTTGGTGGAGAGTGCCTGCCTCAAGTGGAGGAGTTTAAGTATCTAGGGGTCTTGTTCACGAGTGAGGGAAGGATGGAACGGGAGATTGACAGACGGATCGGTGCAGCTTCTGCAGTAATGCAGTCGATGTATTGGTCTGTCGTGGTGAAGACAGAGCTGAGCCGCAAGGCGAAGCTCTCGATTTACCAGTCAATCTACGTTCCTACTCTCACCTATGGTCATGAGCTTTGGGTCATGACCGAAAGGACAAGATCCCGGATACAGGCGGCCGAAATGAGCTTTCTCCGCAGGGTGGCCGGGCGATCCCTTAGAGATAGGGTGAGAAGCTCGGTCACCCGGGAGCTCAGAGTAGAGCCGCTGCTCCTCCACATCGAGAGGGGTCAGCTGAGGTGGCTTGGGCATCTTTTTCGGATGCCTCCGGAACGCCTTCCTGGGAAGGTGTTCCGGTCCCGTCCCACCGGGAGGAGACCCCGGGGAAGACCTAGGACACGCTGGAGGGACTATGTCTCCCGGCTGGCCTGGGAACGCCTCGGTGTCCCCCCGGAAGAGCTGGAGGAAGTGTCTGGGGAGAGGGAAGTCTGGGCATCCCTGCTTAGACTGCTGCCCCCGCGACCCGGCCCCGGATAAGCGGAAGAAGATGGTATGGTATGGTATGGTACGTCGCTGTAACCAACTAGCTGAAAATAAATAAATAATAACAATAATATATATGTGTATATTTCCATTGACATTTCATAAATGCTAATTAATGACACACTAGTTAACATTTGTATGTTAATAATAATCACTAAACGACAACTTGATCAAATTATTACTCGGCACAAGAAGATATTTCAAAACTTCTGTTGGCTATGCCGATAGGGTTTTCTACGCTACTTATGCCTACTGGCAGCGCAGTGCACTTCCATGGCTGGATTCAATATTTTTCATTGTTTAGTGTATGTTAGAACTATTAGAAATATTGTGTCTTGCCCTAACTGAAGGGCTGACACAAAATTCCGTCCACACAACGTATTCAGCCATCACTTAAATCTGTTTGTCTCTCACTGCTAAGAAGGGCTGCACTTCTCCAAATACATCTTGTTTACAATAATTTAATAGGTAGCCATTAAGGTACCCTTTTCCATTGACTCTATTCTGAGGCGATATTTTCGTTGAAGTTTCTTTTGGGATTAGTTTTGGTAGCAGATCTAGATGCCTAGCGTTCTTTGACAACGTCCTTCCAGCCCTGTAATTACAGGCAATGAGTCATGCAAATTAAACTACCACATGCATAGTATTAGCCTACTAAATATTCTATGATGGCACAGGATACTCTTGTATTAAAGAGTACAGACATGTTTGATGCCCAACAAGGATGAAGTCACCATGTCAGAAAGTTTATCTTGCCGGGAGCAGCCTCTGCAACCGTTCATATTGTCCCATGCATGGCTGTCTAGTAGAAGCCCAAGTACACAATGGAGGAAGAACCAGTCATGCAATGTGGTATCATTGCATCCTCTGGGTTTCACCTTGAACTAAAAAGAGCAGGATAGAGAAAAACAAACATCCTGCTGCCGCTGTAATTGTTGTAGACTCAAATCTTTGCCTCTGAAAGTTAATGAGCAGTCAGGAAGCCCTCATAACCCAAAACCTATCGTGCAATTCAGGCTAGCAAAGGGAAAGGCTTTGCATCTGCACTGAGCCGCAAAGTTCCTACTCAGGATCTAGCAGAGAGTCAGGGAGACAGATTCAGTCCGAATTAAGTCAGAGGTACATTCTAATGAAACTGACTGGGTCAGTGAACTCCTGCAACATATCAATGCAGGGCACAAGGGGTCATTCCAGCAATGTGGGAGTGCAATTCAACTAGTTTGCCCAAGCAATCTGGAGAGGCTTAGGAAGAAGCAAAGGGGAGCCTCGGTATCACTTCAAATGTCTTGTGGTCAAACCATCTACTGAAATTTCGGTCATTTTGGACAGATTCTGTCACACTTTGGAGAATCTTCTTCTGTTGTTTTTTTGTCTTTAATTTTAGATGCATTTGTCCAGAGAATGGACTTACAGAAATATTCAGGTTTGTCCAGGTGTTCTCTGGTAAAATAAAAACAGGCAGTTTGGCTAGTTTTTGATGGCAGAGGCTATTTCCTAGCAACCCTCCAATGAAGGTCATTTTGATTCAATGTTCTTCTTATTGTTAAAGAATGCACAGTGTCCTATTATGTTTTTTTGTGGCTCTTGGGGATATTTTGGAAGGGTTGCTGTCGAGTTGCTGTCATGTAAATGTAAATAATCTTCCTCACAGTGTAATGATGCAGCTCAAATCATTTTGAGACGGTTGTATATCCTTCCCCAGACTCATTTGTTCTCACTATCATCCTCCTGATTTCCTCTGAGATCTCTTTTCCTCTCAGAATGGTGTATTTTGCATTCACTTGTGTGGATAACATCAAATTGACCACAGGGCTATAGTACGAAGCAGAACTTGGGGATAGTGAGCTTACTTCATGTTGAACCCTGGATTGTCAGTGTGGTTCACTTGCTATCGAATTACATCACCATGGTAACTTATGCTGCACCCCTAACTTGCTCCGAGCAGGTTATATTCAAGATAACTGATCGACACATATAAAAGCACTGCCTACTGACCAATCAATTATCGGTTGAAAATGGCATCACCATTCTTAGAAGATTCTGGGATTTTGTTAATCGCAAGTCATTCCACAGCATCACCATTTAGGTAAAGGAAAAATAAGTATAGTAATTGTTTGATAATTCTGGTATATTGCCTGCATGGACACCAATGGTCTTCAGAAAAAGCAGCAGGCTGGACAATTAAAGGTAATTCCTTTTTGCACACATGGATATATTCACCCAGCACAGGTGTCACAGTTGGACTATATTTCTCCCCACCATGGAGTCCTTTTCACTGGTTTTTTATCTGCTCCCAAGACGCATAACACTGCCAGGGTTGCAACTGAAAGAATGCGGCAAACATTGTCTTACAATTTCATAAGATTTAATCTAAGAAATAATCTAAGAATTCATCTAAGCAACAAATAATTTAATGGAGTGCACAATTGTGATTATAGTCAGATCTAGTTGTACCTTAATGATGGGACAGTGATACTGATAAGCGTTATCACTTATGCATTTACACAGTGGCACATTTTTTTGCCAGCTTTCCTTCCTGCTTTTGGCAGCAGCAACTGTTGCTTTTAGCCTGGATTATATTTTTATATTCTTCATATTTCTCTAAAATTATTGTTTGCTCCTCTTGAATGAAATATGCCGCTCTGGTTGATTTTTCCATGTTTGCGATTGGTCATATGGTACAAAAACCGGCATTTTATGTGAATGCGCTCATCGCTAGATTTGGAAAACCTGGGTTCATTTAACAAAATTGATAACCACCATTGTAACACCGCTTATGAAGGATTGTGATTGTTAGGCTTAGTGAAGCCAGCTAACAAAAGGAAATCCTGTGCATGTTGGAATTGCTTCGTAGTACAGGCTTCAGGTTTCTTGACTATCAAAGTTCTTCACAAACCCTTCCATAATGTTCCCTGCTTTGATTGGTTAATTTGGTTCTCAAATTTTTACCCGCCTGATTCTACTTACCTACTTGAGCTTACCAATGAAATTTGCGGTTCACTTGTTTTTGTACATGCAGTAATTCCTTTTTTCCCCCAATTTTTCTTTTTTGTTCTACTGCACACATGATTTCCTCTAAACCAACAACTAAATATAAACATGTTATGTCAGATAAGAAAGACTGGTTCTGATTAAAGATGAACACTAAAAACTATTTACAATTGCATAGGGGTTCACATATGTTCAGGCAGCACTGTATACACACATACACACACACACACACACACACACACACACACACACACACAGACACAGACATTACAGGCACACAATTCCAAGTAGCATATAGGACAGTTTAATTCAAATGCAACCTATTAATAGATCTCAAAGCCTCGAACACCACTTAATCTACCAAAAGTATTTCATTCTACAAGAACAGACACAAAGGCGAGCACAAAATTATGATTAGCTGTGTGAAGACATATTAGTCTTTTAATTAAACCTATTGATGCATGGAAATAAAACAAAACTCATTTTCATAGAATGAAATTTCTAATGATTCTATCAAAAAACAAACACATTTCCCACTAATTTGCCCAAAATAATTACTTTCAAAGAAAATTAAAGTCAACAATTTTCATGGAAGACACATCACACCAACACACAGGTGCAATGATGCATGGACACAAACTCAAACACACACAATGTGAAGTCGTCTAACAACTGAACGAAAAACTGTCGTGTCATACCTGTTATCGTACAGCCTTCAGCAACAGACACAGCATACAATACAAACGCAAAGACACAGCTGAATCCAAACACCCAACAACGCACCATAGATATACACACACATTCACACACAATGCTAAACAAAGGTTTTTGCCACTTTGGCATAATGTCCAGGGCATGCAATGAGGCCAGAATATACTAAACTTCACTCAAAGAAAAAAAAACTATTAGTACAGAACTAATACTCACAGTGAGGGGCCAAACAGTATTCTTCATCTCCCTTGCCTTACCTCCCATCCTATCATATGCTGTCCCTCTTTTTACTCCCGTCCTTCAAACTCCGCCCCTCCCTCTTACCTCTTTCAGACCTAGAGCACGTGCTACTCTGGGGACAGGAGGTGGCAGGACATCAGCTGGCAAAAAAATTACATGAGATTAGGGGTTGCGAGATTCTGAATACAATTCCCAGGTTGTCCACAAATCCCAGTTGGAGGATTCCAGTTATCCTGAATATTGCCTTTCTGATTCTGAGAACCCTCCTACTGGAATTGTATTGACGCTGCATGAAGCTGATCCTTTCTGTCCACATAGGCAGATGTGAACAGAAACACAGAAAGAATACACAACATGCATGCACACACACTTACTCATACACCAGATTCAGACACACAGTTTTGGGGTACCTTCATGGGTTGCATGGTGGTGTTAGTCTTTGTACTGTGGGACAGCATGGGGAAAGAAACTGTTGAAGTGACAGGATTTTTGGTCATGACTGACCTGTACTGGCCGCTTGCCCTTCATCGGCCAGAGGTGAATTTTTGAAACAATGGTTGGGAGGGGCCAGCAATGATCTTGACCAGATGCGCTTACATCAGCAGTCATTACAAACATTTCGGTAACCTTGAATGAACAACAGCTTGTGAGTTGGCTATGTTAGATAGCTGAGCTTAGGCTAGCATCAGCGCAAACTAAGGACAAAACTACACTGCCTGCAAAAGCTGTGTTTAGGTTTTTTAGGTTCAGCAATATGTCATTGATTTACAGTCATTATTGACAGTAGTATAACTGTGTACGCTTGTTGCTGAAGTGATAGTAAAAGCACAGTGCAACAGTCTAGTACAGTATATTGCAACAGCCCTGTGGGACTGGGGTCAGGTGTCAGTACCTGTGTTCTTTTTCTAAAAATGCTGTCTTGTCTGTAGTTGTGTAGTCACCACCTCACCTTACATCTGGATCCTGTTACACATGAAGACACAAAACTGTTAGGACGGAAGGAGCACACACACTGACTCCACATAAAGAACACACACACACACAAGCCTTTGAAATTGCTGAATCCTTAGGTCTATCCTGAGCTGTGTGGGTAAACAGTGGTCCTCTAACTGAGCAGTGTGTGTGTGTGTGTTGTGTGCGCGGGTGCCTGTGTGCGTGGGTTGGCAAAGGGGGCTACATAATAGGCATCCTTTTCCTAATAGAATTGTGTTGACACACACAGTCCCTCCAGGTCCCCACGCACACACACACACACACACACACACACACGATTACATAAACACAACGTTGTGATAATAATCAGTTTGTCATCTGTGTGTTCCCGTCACATGGAACCCACTGCCTGTGTGTCACACCCATGTCCCAGCCTACACACACACACACACACACACACACACATCAACACATAGACTGGGAGCAGGGATTAACCTGAATTAACATCCACAGTGACAGACAGTGGAAACCCTAACTCGGGCAAAGAGGGAGCGGGTGAGATGGGGGAGGAATACAACAAAAACACTATTGACTGGTGAGAGAGATGGAATATCCAACTTCGGAACATGCCTATTTACAATGCTCAATATACACTGATCAGCCATAACATTATGACCACTGACAGGTGAAGTGAATAACACTGATAATCTATATAAATATATACAGTGATCAGCCATAACATTATGACCACTGACAGGTGAAGTGAATAACACTGATAATCTCATTATCATGGCACCTGTCAGTGGGTGGGATATATTAGACAGCAAGTGAACATTCTGTCCTCAAAGTTTATGTGTTCGAAGCAGGAAAAATGGGCAAGTGTAAGGATCTGAGCGACTTTGACAAGGGCCAAATTGTGATAGCTAGACGACTGCAGCCCCTGTGGGGTGTTCTCGGTCTGCAGTGGTCAGTACCTATCAAAAGTGGTCCAAGGAAGGAAAAGCGGTGAACCGGCGACAGGGTCATGGGTGGCCAAGGCTCATTGATGCACGTGGGGAGTGAAGGCTGGCCTGCGTGGTCCGATCCTGGAAATTGCTTAAAAAGTTAATGCCGGAACTGATAGAAAGGTATCAGAACACACAGTGCATTGCAGTTTGTTGTGTATGCTGCGTAGCCGCAGACCAGTTAGAGTGCCTATTATGACCCCTGTCTACTGCTGAAAGCGCCCACAATGGGCATGTGAGAATCAGAACTGGACCACATAGCAATGGAAGAAGGTGGTCTGGTCTGATGAATCATATTTCCTTTTACATCACGTGGATGGCTGGGTACATGTGCGTCGCTCCCCCGGAGAACACATGGCACCAGGATGCACTATGGGAAGAAGGCAAGCCAGTGGAGGCAGTGTGATGCTTTGGGCAATGTTCTGCTGGGAAACCTTGGGTCCTGCCATTCATGTGGATGTTACTTTGACACGTACCACCTACCTAAGCATTGTTGCAGACCATGTGCACCCTTTCATGGCAACAGTATTCCCTGATGGCATTGGCCTCTTTCAGCAGGATAATGCACACTGCCACAAAGCAAGAATGGTTCAGGAATGGTTTGAGGAACACAACAACGAGTTCAAGGTGTTGATTTGGCCTCCAAATTACCCAGATCTCAATCCAATCGAGCATCTATGGGATGTGCTTGACAAACAAGTCCGATCCATGGAGGCCCCACCTCGCAACTTACAGATCTTGAAGGATTTGCTGCTAACGTCTTGGTGCCAGATACCAGAGCACACCTTCAGATGTAGTAGAGTCTATGCCTCGATGGGTCAGGGCTGTTTTGCGGCAAAAGGGGGACCTGCACAATACTTGGCAGGTGGTCATAATGTTATGGCTGATTGGTGTAGGTTAAATAAACTTGATTTGACTGCACACTTTTTAATGGTCCCATCTTGATAACTGTCAGGTAATGTGATCAGGTGCAGTAATGAAGATCTACCAAAGTTGATAGCACATCTAGTTTTCAATTGCACAACAAACATTAACACCATGCATGACAGTCTTTCTTGGTTGTGAGGGACTGACTATGGTCCTAGTTTCTTTCAGAAACATTTATGTGTTGAACCACCTGTATCAATCTTTTTTTTTAATTTAACCTTTATTTATCCAGGTTAAGCCTAACTGAGATCAAATAATTTTGCCAAAAATAGTGCCAATATTTTAAGTTCACCAGACTTAAATAAAAACAGCTGTGTATATTGCCATGTTATGGTGGAATCTTCTGCCACAAGAGGTTTCATGTTGTCATGCAGCAGGAGTTCATGTTGTCATGCAGCAGGAGTTCAGGTTGTCATGCAGCAGGAGTTCATGTTGTCATGCAGCAGGAGTTCATGTTGTCATGCAGCAGGAGTTCATGTTGTCATGCAGCAGGAGTTCATTTTGTCATGCAGCAGGAGTTCATGTTGTCATGCAGCAGGAGTTCATGTTTTCATGCAGTAGGAGTTCCTTTTCCTTGATTCTGTCTGCTTTGATAATAATGTTGTGACTCAAATCATAGAGGTATGCCTGATGTCCAATGTAAAGTATGAGTTATCAAGCCATTCTAACATGTAACCACACGTTGTATAAAAACATAAGTGAACACAAGGTGTTTTTCTAGCCGCATGAACTACTATGTGTCAGCATATATTTGAATGACATCTCCTGGACATGTTGCAGGAATACAAAGTATACATAGACTAAAAGTAAGAATGCATTAAACCAATTCCTGAGGAACAATCATTCTGCTTTTCTGTACTCTAAACCTGTTATAGATCATCAATCAATCAATCAAATTTATTTATAAAGCCCTTTTTACAACAGCTGTTGTCACAAAGTGCCTTACAGAGACACCAGGCCCTAGACCCCAAGGAGCAAACAACAATAGTGTTGAATTTCAATGTCTAGGAAAAACTCCCTAAGGTCGAATTTTAGGAAGAAACCTAGAGAGGACCCAGGCTCAGAGGGGTGACCAGTCCTCTTCTGGCTGTGCCGGGTGAGATATTAAGAGTCCAATTGGAAAAATCCAGAATCTATTTGATTTTTTCAGAAATACAACCAGGTGGACAAGTACAGGGACAGCAACGGGCCCCCCAAACCAGGTAATCCGCAGGTGTGGACCAGGACCTCATCTCCTCCTAAAATTTAAAACTAGATAGATAATTCCACCTATTCTTTCATTTATGATTAGAATTGTCGTAAGGCTTCATTTTAATTTTTTATTTATTTTAGTTTTGAGACCAGAATGTTGTTATAAACATTGTCAAAATGTATGCTTACTTTGTTTAAAAATAGCACCAGCCACATTGTCTTTTCCCAGTTAAAATTTAAAACGATCAGAAATAAAGTTAGCCTTTTCTGTTGATTGATTAAGTCTAAAGCCAAATTGCTGTGGATGCAGAAATCGATTCTCCTTGAAGCAGGCCATTCATTGCTTGGCAAAAACTCCAATACTTTTGAGAGAAGTTAGGGGAAAGTTAATCAGCCTATGGTTACATTTCTGGTCGAAATCACATGATTGGTCCTCCCAGTGCACTTTTCCACCCTCCTGGAAACATAGTCGCTCAATCTAAAATATTTACCTGGTGGAGGAAACCCCTGACAAGTGTGTAACCATATCTTTTTAAGTAGTTTTGAAATGTTCAATTATTTAATTTTTGACTGCATCATCTTCAACAGAAAACTGAAATCAGGTCGAGAGCAATGTATGGAAATTCCCTTATTCTAAGCATAGAATCTACATTTTAATCTCTCCCAAAACATTTTAAAACGATTTTTTTTAAAGAAAATGTCTATTTAAACTGCAATTCCTATGAAAAACAATGTTTGAATGTATTTTTGTTTTCAGGATTTTAGCACTGGAGGGTCAATTTGGCCTTGTGCTTAGGGTCATTGCCATGCTGGAGTTCATGTTCCCATGCGCAAATTTTGTGCAGAAGAATGTAAATTGTCTGCCAGTATTTTCTGATAACATGCTGCATTCATCTTGCCATACATTTTCACAAGACTCCCTGTGCCTTTAGAGCTCGCACCCCCCAAAAACATCAGCGAGCCACCACCAGGCTTGACAGTGGGGATGGTATTCTGTTCACTTTTGGTCTCATCACTCCAAATTACAGTGTGCCAGAGTCTGTGAGGTGTCATGGTGTTGTCGGGCATATGGTAACCAGGCTTTTTTGTGGCATTGGCACAGTGAAGGCTTCTTTCTGGCAACTCGACCATGCATTTTTGTTCATGTATCGTCATATTGTGCTCCTTGAAACAACCACATTGTATTTTTCCAGGGCAGCCTGTATTTCTCCTGAAATTACCTGTGGGTTTTTCTTTGTATCCCGAACAATTCTTCTGGCAGTTTTGGCTGAAATCTTTCTTGGCCTACCTGACCTTGGCTTCATATCAAGAGATCTGCGAATTTTCCATTTTTTAATAAGTGATTGAACAGTACTGACTGGCATTTGCAAGGCTTTGAATATCTTTTTGTATTCTTCTACATGTTTTTAAAGTTCCATTACCTTGTTATGCAGGTCTTTTGACAGTTCTTTTCTGCTCCCCATGGCTCAGTATCTAGCCTGCTCAGTGCATCCATGTGAGAGCTAACACACTAATTGACTATTTATACACAGACACTAATTGCAATTTAAAAAGCCACAGGTGTGGCTTTTTAAATTGCCACAGATAATAAATGGCTTCATATGATCACTATCCTTAAACAAAAGACATGATCAGTCAAATTTTCTAAATCAATGCCAAAAGTTCACAATTTCTGCCAGGGTATGCAAACTTACGAGCACAACTGCATATACCAAAAATACCCTTTCTTCAAGTGTGAGTGTGTGCATATGTGTGTGTACTTGCTTGTTTGGAAAAAGAGAGCTGCATGGAGCACTGCTCCAGAGTGTATGCTCTAAATCTGATCTGCCCAATTGGGAATCAATTCTCCTTCTCCCCACCCCTCGTCCTCCTCACTGTAACTCAAAGCATTCAGCTCTCCCCTCCTTCTCCCCACCCCTCGTCCTCCTCACTGTAACTCAAAGCATTCAGCTCTCCCCCCCGTCTCCCCCACACCCCCATCACTCCCTCAGGCTCCCAGAGCATAGACTGTCCAGTAATTGTTTTCAGTACCAATCAAGGTGATGATGAGATAACATGGTTGATTTCCCTGCTTTATTTATTCCATCTCTCTTCCCCTAATTTTCCTTCTCATCTACGCTCCATTCAGTCCTCGTTAACAGTTGGTTCCATATTCCAGTTGGTTTGATATTGAGGCGAGAGCCAAGTGTCGTCGTACCAATACACACATCGAAAGCAATGCTGCATAATGTATAGAATATATTTCAGCCCCATATCTGATGGTGCAATGTCTACAACCATGCTATTGCGCTATCTAGACTATAAAACTAGATGACTGTGTAGGTTACACACTAAAGACAGGAGTTGTTCAGCACAGTAAAACTATTAACAAGAACCATCACATTGTAGTCGTAGGCTACTATACATTAATCATTTCAATGGCTTCTCCCTGGTGGTCTAGTGGTTCGGATGACTCATTTCTATTGCCAAACATAGACAACAAGGACAATCTATTGGAGGAGGGGTGTGGGAGGAGCAAAAGATGGGAGGGAGTGGGTGAAAAAGCAGAGAGAGAGAGAGAGAGAGAGAGAGAGAGAGAGAGAAAATTAGGGAAGATAGAAAAGGAAAGGGGGAACGAGGAGATAGAGTATTTTTGATCAGCTTACAGATGTAAGACACTGTACTGTTTTTAGATTGGAACTATATTCTTTATTTTAGAGTCAACTATGAACAAATTCTTGTTTACATTGACAGAAAGAGAAAGAAAGCTTCCTGTAGACATGGAGGCCAAATGATTAACAGGACAAACGAACAACACAGGCAGAAGACGCATAGTAACAAGTCAGACTTGAGCACATCAAGACAACCATTATCTCACGTCAGATAGCACGATAATTCCACCGGCCCTGATCTGTCTTGTATCTCGCAAAGGGTAATGGGATAGCTCGAATGTAGTGTAATCTAGATGTGGCTGCACTACATGACACATGGCAGCAACTCAACCTAGGTGATGTTGCCTGCTGAGGCGTATCCCTGCCTAATCAAAAACCTTTCTGAATGTTACAGTGCAGTGGTCACAATGCTGGCCTGATCGACAAATCCATGTAATATCTATGGGGCAGCACATTTATAGGTTTTAAGAGAAAGCAAAACTAGCTGGTCAGTAAATAAAGCTAGCTACGTAGATAATTAAGCTAGCTACAGGAGGTTGGCTAAGCAGGTTATTAAGTTACTAGCATTTTAGTTTGTATATATTGTCACTTTTTTATTTTCTCATTGATTTTTCATTTCAAATCAATTAATCACTATCATTACACAAGTAATAGGTTTGATAGCTAGCTATCAAGCGCATAGATTTCAGTGATCAGTGGTATTATATACATTTGGAATGATCTTTTCAAGTTCTCATGGTGGATATTTAATATTTAAATTGTTAACATGACTTCCAGGTCCTGCAAGACAGATTGGGTGACGAATGAGCATTGAGAAAGCATAACGCCATGTGACATAAGAAAACACCTCAATACTCAAAACCTAAAGAGAACCTACAACATAGCAGAGACACAACATGATAGAGACAAAACATGGCAGAGACACAACATGGCAGAGACACAACATGGCAGACACACAACATGGCAGAGACACAACCAGCGGTAACATTTGTGGTTTTTGGGAGGGTGTGTGTCCAACTCTGGGGGTCCTGTGACCTCTGTGAACCTACAATTAAATGACTGGAAAGAGACTTGTTACAAAATATCTAAAAGTCTAATTACATTCAGTAACTAGGATTTCACTGACTACACTTACAGCGTCCATTACACTAACATAACATGCATGTGTCTTCATATCCCACTATATCTTAATTTTGCAACATTAAAATTGTTCATATCAAACTACTAACTAGTTTACATTTAGAGATTTAGACCAATTTTCATGCAACAACATTGAATATTGATGTAATTGCCTATAGTTTTGCATATATATATATATATACTCACCAAAGGATTATTAGGAACACCTGTTCAATTTCCCATTAATGTAATTATCTAATCAACCAATCACATGGCAGTTGCTTCAATGCATTTAGGGGTGTGGTCCTGGTCAAGACAATCTCCTGAACTCCAAACTGAATGTCAGAATGGGAAAGAAAGGTGATTTAAGCAATTTTGAGCGTGGCATGGTTGTTGGTGCCAGACGGGCCGGTCTGAGTATTTCACAATCTGCTCAGTTACTGGGATTTGCACGCACAACCATTTCTAGGGTTCACAAAGAATGGTGTGAAAAGGGAAAAACATCCAGTATGCGGCAGTCCTGTAGGCGAAAATGCCTTGTTGATGTTAGAGGTCAGACGAGAATGGGCCAACTGATTCAAGCTGATAGAAGAGCAACTTTGACTGAAATAACCACTCATTACAAACGAGGTATGCAGCAAAGCATTTGTGAAGCCACAACACGCACAACCTTGAGGTGGATGGGCTACAACAGCAGAAGACCTCACCGGGTACCACTCATCTCCACTACAAATAGGAAAAAGAGGCTACAATTTGCACGAGCTCACCAAAATTGGACAGTTGAAGACTGGAAGAATGTTGCCTGGTCTGATGAGTCTCGATTTCTGTTGAGACATTCAGATGGTAGAGTCAGAATTTGGCGTAAACAGAATTGGGCATCGTTTTAATGCCACGGCCTACCTGAGCATTGTTTCTGACCATGTCCATCCCTTTATGACCACCATGTACCCATCCTCTGATAGCTACTTCCAGCAGGATAATGCACCATGTCACAAAGCTCGAATCATTTCAAATTGGTTTCTTGAACATGACAATGAGTTCACTGTACTGAAATGGCCCCCACAGTCACCAGATCTCAACCCAATAGAGCATCTTTAGGATGTGGTGGAACGGGAGCTTCGAGGCTTGGATGTGCATCCCACAAATCTCCATCAACTGCAAGATGCTATCCTATCAATATGGGCCAACATTCTAAAGAATGCTTTCAGCACCTTGTTGAATCAATGTCACGTAGAATTAAGGCAGTTCTGAAGGCGAAAGGGGGTCAAACACAGTATTAGAATGGTGTTCCTAATAATCCTTTAGGTGAGTGTATATATAGTGGGGAGAAGAATTATTTGATACACTGATGATTTTTGCATGTAGAAATCTGTCATTTTTAGCATAGGTAGTCTTCAACTGTGAGTGACGGAATCTAAAAATCCAAAATCCAGAAAATCACATTGTATGATTTTTAAGTAATTAATTTGCATTTTATTGCATGACATATGTATTTGATACATCAGAAAAGCAGCACTTAATATTTGGTACAGAAACCTTTGTTTGTAATTACAGAGATCATACGTTTCCTGTAGTTCTGGACCAGGTTTGCACACACTTCAGCAAGGATTTTGGCCCACTCCTCCATACTGACCTTCTCCAGATCCTTCAGGTTTCGGGGCTGTTGCTGGGCAATACAGACTTTCAGCTCCCTCCAAAGATTTTCCATTGGGTTCAGGTCTGGAGACTGGCTAGGCCACTCCAGGACCTTGAGATGCTTCTTACGGAGCATTCCTTAGTTGCCCTGGCTGTGTGTTTTGGGTCATTGTCATGCTGGAAGACCCATCTTCAATGCTCTGACTGAGGGAAGGAGGTTGTTGGCCAAGATCTCACGATACATGGCCCCATCCATTCTCCACTCAATACGGTGCAGTCGTCCTGTCCCCTTAGCAGAAAAGCATCCCCAAAGAATAATGTTTCCACCTCCTTGCTTCACGGTTGGGATGATGTTCTTGGGGTTGTACTCATCCTTCTTCTTCCTCCAAACACAGCAAGTGGGGTTTAGACCAGAAAACTACATTTTTGTCTCATCAGACCACATGACCTTGTCCCATTCCTCCTCTGGATTATCCAGACGGTCATTGGCAAACTTCAGATGGGCCTGGACATGCGCTGGCTTGAGTAGAGGGAACTTGCGTGCTTTGCAGGATTTTTATCCATGACGGCGTAGTGTGTTACTAATGGTTTTCTTTGAGACTGTGGTCCCAGCTCTCTTCAGGTCGTTGACCAGGTCCTGCCGTGTAGTTCTGGGCTGATCCCTCACCTTCCTCATGATCATTGATGCCCCACGAGGTGAGATCTTGCATGGAGCCCCAGACCGAGGGAGATTGACCATCATCTTGAACTTCCTTTTTCTAATAATTGCGGCAACAGTTTTTGCCTTCCCACCAAGCTTATTGCCTATTGTCCTGTAGCCCATCCCAGCCTTGTGCAGGTCTACAATTTTATCCCTGATGTCCTTACACAGCTCTCTGGTCTTGGCCATTGTGGAGAGGTTGGAGTCTGTTTGAGTGTGTGGACAGGTGTCTTTTATACAGGTAACGAGTTCAAACAGGTGCATATAATACAGGTAATGAGTGGAGAACAGGAGGGCTTCTTAAAGAAAAACTAACAGATCTGTGAGAGCCGGAATTCTTACTGGTTGGTAGGTGATCAAATATTTATGTCATGCAATAAAATGCAAATTAATTATTTAAAAATCATAATGTGATTTTCTGGATTTTTGTTTTAGTTTCCGTCTCTCACAGTTGAAGTATACCTATGATAAAAAGTACAGACCTCCACATGCTTTGTAAGTAGGAAAACCTGCAAAATCGTCCGTGTATCAAATACTTGTTCTCCCCACTGTATATATACACACACACACAGTGGATACAAAAAGTATACACACCCCTGTGAAAATGTCAGGTTTTTGTGATGACACAAAGATAAATCATGTCTGAACTTTTTCCACTTTTAATGTGACATATAATGTGAACAATTCAATTGAAAAAAAAACTGAAATCTTTGAGGGGAAAAAATGAAAAATAAAAACCTTACAATAACATGGTTCCATAAGTGTGCAAACCCTCTTATAACTGGGGATGGGTTCAGAATTAACCAATCACATTCACACTCATGTTAAATAGAAGTCATTATACTCCTGCCATTATTTAAAGTGACTCTGATTAATCACAAATAAAGTTCAGCTGTTCTCAGTTGCATCTCAAAGCAAAAGCCATGGTCCATAGAGAGCTTCCAAAGCATCAGAGGGATCTCATTGTTGAAAGATCTCAGTCAGCAGAAGGGTACAAAATAATTTCCAAAGCATTAGATATACCATAGAACACAGTGAAGACAGTCATCATCAAGTGGAGAAAATATGGCACAACAAAGACATTACCAAGAACCGGAGGTCACTCCAAAATTTATGAAAAGACGAGAAGAAAAATGGTCAGGGATGTTTCCAAGAGGCCTACAGCAACATTAAAGGAACTGCAGGAATTTCTGGCAAGTACTGGCTTTGTGCAACATGTGAAAACAATCTCCTGTATTCTTCATATGAGTGGGCTATGGGGTAGAATGGCAAGACGGAGCCTTTTTGTACAAAGAAAAACATCCAATCCCCACTGAGCACGTGGGAAAATGTGTTATGGTCTGATGAAACCAAGGTTGAACTTTTTGGCCATAATTCCAAAATGTATGTTTGGCAACACTGCACATCACCCAAAGAACACCATACCCACAGTGAAGCATGGTGGTGGCAGCATAATGCTTTGGGGCTGTTTTTCTTCAGCTGGAACCGGTGCCTTAGTCAGGGTGGACGGAATTATGAACAGTTCCAAATACCAAGCAATTTTGGCACAAAACCTTCAGGTGTCCATTCGAAAGCTGAAGATGAGGAGGAAGTTCACCTTTTCAGCATGACAGCAACCCAAAGCACACATCCAAATCCACAAAAGCATGTCTTCACCAGAAAAAGATTAACGTTTTGGAATGGCCCAGCCAGAGCCCAGACCTGAATCCAATTGAACATCTGTGGGGGGGATTTGAAAAGGGCTGTGCACTGGAGATGTCCTTGCAATCCGTCAGATTTGGAGCGCTTTTGCAAAGAAGAGCGGGCAAATATTGCCATGTCAAGATGTGCCATGCTAATAGACTCCTATCTAAAATACTGAGTGCTGTAATAAAATCAAAATGTGCTTCAACAAAGTATTAGTTTTAGGGTGTGCTCACTTATGCAACCAGGTTATTGTGAGTTTTTTCCTCAAAGATTTCAGTTGAATTGTTCACGTTATAGGTCACATTAAAGGTGGAAAAAGTTCTGACATGATTTATCTTTTTCAAATTTTTTTACATCACAAGAACCTGGCATTTTAACAGGGGTGTGTAGACTTTTTAGATCCACTCTATATGCCCCTATAGTTTTTTTTAGTTTTTTTTTAATCCTGCAATTGTATTCTATTCATTGCAAGGTCTATTTTTGTCCTGAGAATCTATGAATAAGAAACCTTATATTTGGCATTGATCAGGGAGCAATTGGGGTTAACTGCCTTGCTATCGGACAGATTTATTTTTTTTCCAGTGTCAGCTCTGGATTCAGTCTAGCAATCTTTCAGTCCCTACTACTGCTACCCCCTATTTCAGCTCCGGTTATAAAATCTGGGGGTTCAGCACCTTGGACGGCAACCCCTGGAGAGTGCCCCAGAATGGGGAACAGCGGTGAGAAGGACCTTGTGATAGGCAAAGCGAAATACAAGGCCCCACCCATCCACACCGGCCTCTCGTCAGGGCCTATCTGCAGCTCTAGAAAGGAGAAAACGAGAGAGTTGAAGAACGGGAGGAACTGACTAACATGGTAAATGTTTTCTCTCTGTTCCACCCTAGGCATGTCCTTTTCTGGTTGATGCTCTATTGTCGCCTCATTTACGGTGAAAGGGGAATTTGATGGAATAACGGCACTTTCCACTTTCAACCGCCATAGCAACTCCATCAATTGAAACTACAAGGTTAATTCATTTCAAAATCAGTCGTCCCACAGCCAGGGTTGCCTGATTTTACTGACCGTATCCTGCCCAGTCACCCACGGAATTCACCAAAAACTGCACTAATGCAATGTTTTCTATATTGACTCGCCCAAGGCCATTTTTGGCCACACATCGTCATTAAAAATAGTCCAATTGGGCGGGAAACCGCCCCACATGGCAACATTGCCCACATGTAGCAATTCTTATTGAGAAATGATTTATAGCCTTAGGCGATTAAACCAATGCCTATTGCCCCAGAAATGTTTAACTTCATTCTGACTGCCTAATGGAAATAGACAGTGTTCCATCAGATTTTCATGGAATTTGAGTGGAAGTGTCTGGAAACAAAACTTGATACCTGTTGATGGCCACCTCTATCTAGGCAGTACTATGAAATTTAAATTAATTCTGGATATTTTGGTTTGTTTAGACCCAGAATTATGTAGATGATCCATTTCTTTCTAAGATGCAGAAATACCATATATTTCCATATAGTGAAAAGATTTGCAATTTTAATGACACATGTCATATGTAAAATAAAAATATATATTAACATACATAGCAATAGACCAGCTGACAAATTTTCCTTTAACATCCTTTATTTTCTCCCCTTTCACCCTGTCTGAAAAATATCCTTTAGATGGAAAGCCCACTGTGATGTGATGGATAATTGCCCAAGCCACCTTTACACAGATGCATCTGCTATCTATAGTGATGAGAATATACAGACTGACTCTTAAATTGCACCCTATTCCCTACTCCATAGTGAACCTTCTTTTTCACTACTTGTAGAGGCATCTATAAAGGGAATAGGGTGCCGTTTGGGACACCCCCCCAATCTCCTGCACATTTTAGATGGAAGGAAGGCGACCTCGCCTTTTCTTTTTCCAGTTTCTTATCTCACCTCCGAGCTGCAGCCTTTCCTCTTATCTTTTGTGACATGGCTTAACTCCTACGTTAACTCAGTATACACACACATGTACACACACACACACACCCACACATATGCGCACATGTACAAACACATACACATACACATATACATTCGCATGCATGGTTGTACACACATATACCTCCATAACACACAAACACAGTCAGCAAAAACTACAGGCCTGCTTATGATGAAGATAGAGGTGAGTGTGTGTGAAGATAGAGGATTGTGTGCGTGAAGATGGAGAAGGGTGTGTGTGAAGATGGAGAAGAGTGTGTGTGAAGATGGAGAAGAGTGTGTGTGAAGATGGAGAAGAGTGTGTGTGAAGATGGAGAAGGGTGTGTGTTTGAAGATAGAGGAATGGGTGTGTCAAGATAAAAGAGTGTGTGTGTGAAGATAGAGGAGGGGATGTGTGAAGGAACTGTGAAGTTAAAGAAGGGGGGTGTAAAGATAGAGGAATGGGTGTATGAAGATAGAGGAGTGGGTGTGTGAAGAAAGAGGGCGTGTGTGAAGATAGAGGAGGGTGTGTGTGAAGATAGAGGAGGGGGTGTGTGAAGATAGGGGAGGGGGTGTGTGTCTGTGCCTCTGTCCATGCATGGCGGTGGGGAAAGGCTTCAACCCTGACAGCATAAGTAGGTAAAACTGTTTCCTAGGCAACGCCAATGACACACCTGGAGCATCACCATGGAGACAGTAACTAAGGTGTGACGAGCTGTATCGGCTCTGCTTTCAAGCTTTACTCACACCCTTTCATCATGATATATTTTCACACACAACGTGCATTGGAATCAATGTTGATATTGATTCCTAATACTGAACTTTGAGAATCTGCCAGATTAGTACAGATCCATTAATGCCATTTTCATTTTGCTGGCATGTGCTATTTCCATAATCCTTGAAAATGTCTTTCATACAACTTTTTTATTAACTTTCAATATTAATGTAAAATTTAAAGTGGAACTTTTTAACCATTTTAACAGCATCAAATTTTATTGAAATATGTTGAAATACACCTTGGACACTCCAAGGTAAAGGAAGGAATTTGTGGAAATTCTATGTGAGTGTATGGGAAACTGGATATGTACTAGACAAATATCACTGCAGTGGAAATTAGGGATGTGACTAACTTACAATTTTCTTTAAAGTTGGTACAAACATTTTCTTTTTGGTATTTAGTTAAAATCATAACATTCTATGAGAATTAGCACATTTAGCTGGTTGTCATCCAATCACAACATGATCAAAGTGGCACTGGATTAACTGTCGGCGTGCTAGCTGGTGTTTAGGTGCTAGCTGGTGTTAGCAAACTTAGCTAACAGTAGCTAACTTTCCTAGCAGTGTTGTGTTCTCAATTAGCCTGGCATTAACTAGCTGGTGATACCTAGCGCTAACAAGCATAGCTAGCATCAACTAGCTGTGGTTAGCAAGCTAGTTTAAGCTTGTCCACTGTCACGCCTTCACAAGGAATGTTTCTGGTCTGCCCTACATCAACAACTCAGCGGGTTTACGGCACATTGGGAGAATCTCTTTTGTGGCATCAGCTCATTACATGGACTCGCTGACGCTGATCCCCCATCCCATATCTTTGGCCAGTATTGGAAACATTTCTGAATCACTGTCTCTAAGTGTATGCACATGAACATTGGCTGGGACCTTCACTGACTGTGGTTTAATAGGCTTTCCTTCTAAATGCATATTCATTATTGAATGCTGTCATCACTGACAATGCAAGACTGCATTTAAATCAGACTCTCCTAATCCCACTGCCAGCATTGCTGCACCTGTCCCCTGTAGTTGTCCCTCAGAGCACTTCCTGGTAATCGTTTCAGTTGGTACTGGTGAACAAGGTGCGGACGGATCTGCAAAATCAAGCTCATGATCTGGACATCTTTTCTGAAGGTGTCTGCCTCTATTATCTAAGCCCTATCACCTGTCTGTTCAACCTCTCAAAGGACTATCTGGCCTGTTTTGAACAAAGATTTCAGACCTTGAACAGTATGTCAAATCTGAGGGCATGCTGTCTACACCTCCTTAAGGTTTAGAGGTTAGATTCTGTGGTTGACCACATTCTCTGTGTATATTAATTCTGTGCTTGCTACTGGTAACTCCTTTATCCACCTTTCTGCACAAAGACACTCTCCTGTATTAACTCAATGAGCACTCTGCTGATCACCATAAAACACTTTTTAATAACATCCAACAAGCCTTTTTTGATTTTTAACTATTTCTTTATATCAAGAAATATACCATAAACTTAAAAGTATGCACTTCAATCTGAGCTTATCTCAACCTACATGCCCCCCAAACATCCTTGCCCTGAATGGGCCTGAGTTACAGTTTGAAAAACAACTTCAAACACTTTGGTATATGGCTAGAATGCTTGCTGTCATTCATACCCATATTACTCACATTCAGGTTAACTTAAAATGCAGAATGGATTTCTAGTTCCGCAATAAGGAATAATATATCCATGCTGCCAAGTCCTTTTAAATTTGACCATCCTGCCAATCCTCAGCAATGGCAAAGTAGTTTAAAGGCTTGCCACTAAAACGCTCCTCAATAAATTAAATGTAATTTATCGCACTACCAGGGGTGTTAAAGGATCTTTAAATGGAAGAATGTGTTGATTGTGCTTTGCTTTTGTTATTGTGTTGTGCATTGTGGAGTAATGTGTATAAACATGTATTTTTTTCCAAATACACATAAACAACCACCACTCCTTTCGGTAGATCAATAAAATATTTAAATATTTAAAGGAAAGGTGGATGAATTGGTGCCTCTAAGCCTAGGGCAATTCTGAGGGATGTTAAAGGATCTATACATTGAACAATGTGTTTGTGTTGATTGTTTGACTTTTTGTGATTGTGTTGTGCATTATGAAGTTTTACATGTCTGGTGTATACCAATGTATATACATACAAACTTGTAAGTATGTATGTGTGTTTGTATGTTTGTAAGTAGTTATGCAAAGTGTTACTGTCTTTTCCAAGGATACATCATCACAACCCCCAATGTTGGAAGGATCAATCAAATATAAAAATATTTAAGGGGGAGGAAGATTTACCCATCTCTGGTAGAAATTGTTAGGCATTGGTTGGATTGGTCAATAACCTAAGCAAATAATTATTCTGAGGAGCCTAAAGCCAGGTATGAAACCAGGCAACTTATTTGTGGTAATAATCAAATTAAATAATCAACATCAAAATCAGTCCTCCTCCAAATAAATATAGTTTAGCCACACACAGTAGGCAATTTAATTGGTCAGCTATATTTTTATTCTATGCTGCAAAAAATAATCTTTTAGAAATTCTCAGATTCAAATTCTGCGTGTAGGTTTCCACAGTGATAACCCTACCCCAAGGATTACCCTACACCAAGGATTACCCTACACCAAGGATTACTCTTCCCCAAGGATTACCCTACCCCAAGGATTACCCTACCAGATGGAGTAATTTACTGTAGAAAGTATCTTACCACTGGGAACAGCTGACCACTGGGAGTAACCTACCACAGAAACTAGCCTACCATAAGGACTACCCTACCACATGGAGCTCCCTACTGCAGTGATGACTCTACCAAAGGGAGCTCCCTACTGCAGTGATAACCCTACCAAAGGGAGCTCCCTACTGCAGTGATAACCCTACCAAAGGGAGCTCCCTACTGCAGTGATAACCCTACCAAAGGGAGCTCCCTACTGCAGTGATAACCCTACCAAAGGGAGCTCCCAACTGCAGTGATAACCCTACCAAAGGGAGCTCCCTACTGCAGTGATAACCCTACCAAAGGGAGCTCCCAACTGCAGTGATAACCCTACCAAAGGGAGCTCCCAACTGCAGTGATAACCCTACCAAAGGGAGCTCCCTACTGCAGTGATAACCCTACCCCTAAAGGACCCCATAGTCCTTGCCCAATATTCACTAAAACCTTAGGCCTCTAAGGGAATAACACCTGTCCCATACGGAAAATAAATGTATTTTAAATGTATTTTTGAATACATTTGGAAAATATATTTTTCGAACACATTTGGAAAATATATTCCAGAATACATTTGGTAAATATATGTCAAAATGTTTGAAATTGTCCGCTTAAATATATGTATAATTTAATACATTTTTTAAATGCATGTTTAAATATACTGGTACATTGGCCAGGCTGTGTTTGGAACCTGCAATCTTATATGCCACAATCAGCAGGTGCACTAACCACTACTCCAAACAGGATTATTTCTTTTGGAAGGGCAAGTAGTGGTCTTACCAAGTTTGCTATAGTACGTTAGAATATATTTGTGACCATAAGATGAAATGTATTTTGGTAATGTATATCTATAAAATGTGTTTCAACACCTAAATGTGATATAATCAATACGTCTGTAATTACATTTCATCTTTTTACTTTCACAGGATCTGAAAAATGCATTTTAATATGGGCTTCAAAATACATTTTGTAAAATCCCAATAGTACATTCCGTCACTCACAGTTGAAGAGTACCTATGATAAGAAATTATAGACTTCTACATGCTTTGTAAGTGGGAAAACCTGCAAAATCGGCAGTGTATCAAATACTTTTCTTCTCACTGTATCTTACCTGTTCATAAGCTACACATCTGGTGGAAAATGACTGGCATATCGTAACTCTACGGTTCACGTGTGCGTATTGAACTGTAGGGTGCGTACAGTTCGATAACATACTTCGTACCGTTGCATCCCTATTCATAATACAGGCCAATATGTTATTGGACTCATTTCTAGATGAGGAAATTACACTTCAATTTAGGGGAGAGCTTTAGATCTTCATGTTTGTTGAAAAATAAGTCACTCAATGGGAATGTAATTAAATACTAGTCTGCCAATTAGAGCAGTTCATTTTATTGAGTACGCTCTGATATAGAGTAAGCTTTTGTACGTTTATTCTATGCTTGTTGATAAATAGAGCACATTATTGATACTAACCTATGGAACATTGTGTTTTGAAGTGGGAATTAGGGGGGAATTATCATTTAGATTAGTTTCATGATTTTATTTTGAATTCCTTTTGGAGTAGTGTTCATTTGAACAGATGCCGAGGCATATACAGAAGGGAAAATACTTAATGTTCAATATACTGTGTATTAATTAAATAAGCTTACATTATGGTCCCAGTATTTAAAACAATAATCTACTTCTTACTGTATGAGTGAGAAATTATCAGAACTAATCCGTAGTTAAAAAAAATGCCTTGTTTTTGGCCAATTTTGTTGAATAATTCAGAAATGCTATTCTGGCTCCAGGTTTGTAGCTAAACAGTCATAGCTTGATTTCTTGCAAAAATATATTTTAAATACCGCAAATGCAGTCCTTTTTCATTTGTGTGCATCTGAAAGCAGTTTGAGGCAGAGGATAGGGATGGAGGCAGCTGTTGAAAGCAGTGGAAAGCAGTTTGAGGCAGAGGATCGGGATGGAGGCAGCTGTTGCAGGGTCCTGTGCAGAGACCATGACAGGTGCGGTAATGCAGCTGAGCATCACAGAGTTTTAATTGAACAAGAGGATTAAGCTACATAAACAATGTGGGGCATGTGTTCATTATTGCATATAGAACAGGCTAATGGTAAGGTATACAAACTTTTAATTGGTCTGTTTTTCTAACTGCAATAAAATAAATGACTTTGACATTTACTCACATACAATGGTCTAAATTATTTCCATGTTTGTTTTTTTATGCATCGTCTTGGCATATACTCTCAGTATACTGGGTATTCCAGCGCCTAGCTATATCCCCAGTGTGCCCGTGCATAGAAATTATTTGAAAACCGTCCATACATGGAAATTATGCGCACCATTAAAAATGGACTGGTGGATGCTTGGGAATTGGGGGTAGGAATTGTGGATGTGTGGTCAAGCTGCCGACTCCCACTCTTAATGTAATGTGATGGTCATCTCACTCTAAAGGTAGCCTGTTTGACCTCTGACTTTAAAGAAAGAGTTTGACATCTCAATCTAAAGTCAGCTTGTTTGACCTCTGACTCTAAAGGAAGAGTTTGACATCTCCCTCTGGAGGTAACAAGAGTTAACCTATCACCAGAGAAAGAAGTGCTATTTTGTCTGTCTTTCCCAAATAAAAACCTTTAACCCCATGGGAAACAGAGGTGCTGGTGGTGTTGCAGCACCCCTGAAGCAGCCTCAGCCCCTCAACATCCTAGCCTCATCCTCTCATCCCCTCAACATCTCAGCCTCATGCCTCATCCTCTCATCCCCTCAACCTCTCAGACTCATGCCCATCCTCTCAGCCCTTCAACCTCTCAGACTCATGCCCATCCTCTCAGCCCTTCAACCTCTCAGACTCATGCCCAGCCTCTCAGCCTCTCAACCTCTCAGCCCCTCAACCTCTCAGCCTCATGCCCCAGTCTCTCAGCCCCTCAACCTCTCAGCCTCATGCCTCATGCCCCAGCCTCTCAGCCCCTCAACCTCTCAGCCTCATGCCCCAGCCTCTCAGACTCTGCGTCAGCAGTCCGTTTGTCGCAGTTCATTTCAGCTGAGGGGTTGGCATCATCTGTCCATGTCATTATGACCGACAGGCACGCGTTGCCCGCATGTTCCATATCCGTTCAATTCAACCATGCAAACAACCGCTATCAGTTTATCTACCCTTTCTACAAACGTTAAACATTAATGTGAGATCACATATTTAAGTGTGTTTATTTGTGTGTTTGTATGTATTCTGTAAATGTGGGTGTGTGTATGTATGTATGTATGTATGTATGTGGGTGTGTGATGACGTTATGTAAAGTGACAGTCTGTCTTTGGCAGTGTCACCCAGAGAAATCTCACACAGACTCACAAGAACTGGCATTCATTTCTAACTGTGGCAATTTCCCTGGTAAGCTTATGAGTGTACTCAAAATGGCCACCAGTACTGTCCTTATTGCATAACTGACTAGAGTAGGGATGGCAATTCTAATGATTGTATTTCTGTGAAGTCAAAACAAAATATGAGATTAGTTTTTCTAAAAATGTAAATAAACAACAACAGTTATAGACAGAATTGGTGCTATAACTGTTGTTGACAACAGACAGACAAAATAAAAAGGGTAAGTAAATACAGACAATAAAGAGGTTCTATATCTACAGTACAGAACAAAATAATAATAATAAAAAATCCCAGATCCACCCACCCCCCTCTTACCAAAACACTCATCAACCCCCCTCCTATATCAGAGCCACTGCACAGGTTAGAGAATAGGCCAAAGCTGCGAAGCAGTGTGCCCTAGGAAGCTTGAAACTTGTCACACATGGTAGAGGTGTCAGGGAATACGCTACGGAGCTTAGGCTTGGAGTAGTGGAGTCTATGTAAGATACATTGTCTAGAGAAGATTGAACAGCGGTAAATGTATTCAAACTGTCCTCCCTATCCGACACAGGTATTTCACAGCTCAGTTCTCCCTCCCATGAGTACACTGCAAGTTTGCATTTCCAGGAACAAAAGGATTATGAACTTAAGATATGGGATAGGATTTGGGATGATTTTGTATTTCGTAGTGTTTTCTTGATCAAAAGTCACACAAACGCATCATATTATTGTGCTTTATGTCCAATTAAATTCCTGCAGCATTTTGATTCATTTACAGTGAAAAATAGAACACATATTATGTACAAATGTTCATTTTGAAATTAGGTATGATATATTTACCAACAGGATGCATTACAAATGTTCCTAATATAATTGTAAAGAATAGCTGTGAAGAAATAAAACACACATCTGCACACACGCCTACAGGCTTAACATGCACACGCGCACACACACACACACACACATACACAAAGCAAATAATTAAAGGGTAAATGATCTACCAGTATCACTGTATTATCTTTGTATTACTGATGTTCATGTTGATGATTCAATTTCACAACAAGGAAATAAAAAAAATCAACAAAGTTCTACTACAATTCTAACTCTTACAAACCCTCCCCGACTCATTCCTTTTCTTTCCCTCCATTGTTGTCCTCTCCCCATACATCACCCTCCATGCCTCATCTTGTTTTGCCTCCCTCTATACATCCACCACTACCTCATCTTCTTTTCTCTGTCTCTCGTGTGCATGTGTGGTTCCCAGAGGACTTCCCTGGCTGGAGATAGAGACAAGCCAATGACTCCCCACTCCTTCCTCTTTCTTTCATTCTTTTCCCTCCATCAATCAGCTGGTGGAGAAAAACCTCCTTTACTGACCTGACAGGGTTATCACACCACAGAGAGATGGAGAGGAGAGGTGTGGCACTTGTGTGTGTGTGTGTGCGCGCGTGTGGGGGTTGTTAGTATTCTATGCTGTGTGCAGACAGGCTCGCGGCGTGGCGACACCTGGTCACACCTCACAGCACCAGGCTTTTCTTGGACTGCTCAGATAGAAAACTCCCCGGGGGTTACACACAGACAAACACACACACACACAGTCTAACAAGGCCTTTTGTCTCTGGCCTTGTTTGTTCATCATTCCTAATATGAGGAAATTTCCACTGAATGTTATACCATGTATCTTTTCATAAATAGCTTGTACATTTAGGCCCAGCTCGTGAACATTAAGCTTCTAGGAATGTATTTTCAATATGTAATATCTACATTGGAGAACAACGAGTGACTTGGAGCCTCTTCTCTCCCCCAGTTAATGTTAACTAGACATTCTGGACATTTTGGTATTGTTGAGGTGTAAATATTCCCGAATCACTCAGTTCAGGTTCTGTAAGTCAACTGTGGTTACAGGAACTGCTTGAATAACACCAGATCTGAAGCTAATAAATGTATGCACCTCATTACCATAAAGGTACATAATAATGTACATGTATACAGTTGATTTAAAACAACAAAAACAGAGTCCTTTGTGGATGATTCCCCACAAAAAGGAAAATGTGTGTGGGGGGCGATATTTACTAATACTCTGACTTGCAAGGAAATGTAGTTTTGTTACTGTGGGTCTTTTGATCAACATGCAGTAATGCTTAAATGACAGCCACAAATGTCAGTGTTAGCTATAACTCCACATACGCAACAAAAGCACAGTCCCACTTTCCGGCTTTCTTGAACTACAGTGTTTTGTCCTTGAATATAATGTCAGGGTTATTTTGATTGGTGATTTCACTATTCATGTTGACATGATGACAGACTGTGTCCAAATAATCTTTTGACCTCGATGGACTTTATTCATGAGATTACTTGACCTAACACTAACTGTGGCCATACTTTTGGACCTGGTCACTACCAAGGGGCTTCTTGCTTTTATTTTCTGCTGTTGAAGGTGCTTTATCTGATCAATACTGTGTGTTTGTAACTTCCTTTTTGTCCATAGCAAAGGGTAATACTGAACACATCATTGAAACATTTTATCTCACCTCTGAAGTTACTGAACATTTTATTGAGTGACATTCCTCTTGCGACAGCTTATTTAGTAAATTTAAAGGGGATATCCCAAAATGTATCCAACCTTGCAGACATCAGCTGAATTACAAGCAACAACACAGTCAACAACTTTTACTTTTGGTCAACCAGCTAACAAAATCTTTTATTGTGTTACAAATGTTGTTAGTGACTTTAGATGGCACAGTGATTCTCTGCACTATTCAATGCTTGTTTTATCACTTGAACGTACATTTAGTGATATGTTTAGAATTCCTTACAGTGATAACTGGTCATCATATATATCATTGAGGACAATGCTTTATGAAAATATCTTCACTTTATCAACAATAATCAGAATAATCCAAGATGGCTGTTAAATCCTACCCTTTTTGTGGTAGGATTTGTTAAATCCTACCCAAGCTTTTTGTGAACTTCTGTACCCATCTAAATGTGATGAATTTTCAGCATACTTCAGGGATATGATTAAACCAGCCTTCGCTACAGTATAGTGGTAAATTATCTTAATCAGCAAAGTTACCAAAAAGGTTTATGTCCATGTGATCTTGGATTTGTTGACCACGGTGCATGTCTGGAGTGGATGTGTCGCTACAGTTTAGTTCTTAACTGGCTTATACTGGATATACTGGTCAAGTGTCATTTCTGTCCCTCTCCCTGTTACCACATCTGAGAATAGATATCACGTGGTGTGGCACTAGGTTCCACTTTAGGTCCATTACTGTTTATTTGGTATGTTACCCCTAGACAGCATTATCAAAAATCACTGCATTGGCAATGATTTTCACTGCCATGTAGTTAATACAAATCTGTATTTTTTTGTGTCACTGTGTGATATGGATCAAAATATTTGGATGGCTCACATCTTGCTTCAACTAAAACATGACTGAGGTATTTACATTTGGAGCCAAAGCTCTGAGAGAGAATATGGCTGCACATTTGAATGCATGAATACTGATAATAAAGCACCAGTTAAAAATCTGGGTCCTTTTAGATTATGAGCTACATTTTCAAGCACACATTAGGAATGTGACCAAAACAGCTATTTACCACGGAACATTGCCAAGGTGCAGCCATTTTTCTCTTAGGCTGACACTGAAAGATTAGTCCATGCTTTTATTACAAGCAGGCTAGATTACTGTAATGCTCTCCTTTCTTGTCCATCCAAAAAAGCCATTGGTCAACTGCAAATCATAGAGAATGCAGCTCCACAAAGTACCGACCAAGACTAGAAGGACATTGTACATTACACCAATGAAGTCTCATATTTGGATGCCTGTGAGTTTCAGAATGTATTTAAATTAATTCACAGTGATGCATCCAAATATATGACAGACCTGCTTTTGAGTTCCCCAGTAGGTCCATCAGGTCATCTGAAACTGGCCTTTTAACAACCCCAAAGGCTAGAACAAATGGAGCCTGCCAGAGATCCTATTTTTATACATTCATTAAGATGTGGACTGCACAACACTAGAATTATTTTCCAACAAGATATCCATGACTATCCATGACACAAGTAATTAATTGTGCATCCTTTACACACTGTTAATGCAGTGTTTATCCTTATTGATTGACATTTAATCCAGTGTGTATATTCTACAGACAAGTAATCCAGTGTGTATATTCTACAGACAAGTGATCCGGTGGGTATGCATTACATACACAAGTTATTCAGAGTGTATCCTCTACACACTCAAGTGATCCAGGACGTGTCCTTTACACACTCACGTTATCCAGTGTGTGTCCTTTACACACTCACGTTATCCAGTGTGTGTCCTTTACACACTCGCGTTATCCAGTGTGTGTATTTTACACATTCGCGTTATCCAGTGTGTGTCCATTACACACTCACGTTATCCAGTGTGTGTCCTTTACACACTCACATTATCCAATGTGTGTCCTTTACACACTTGCGTTATCCAGAGTGTCTTTTACACACTCGCGTTATCCAGTGTGTGTCCTTTACACACTCACGTTATCTAGTGTGTGTCCTTTACACACTCACGTTATCCAGTGTGTGTCCTTTACACACTCAGGTTATCCAGTGTGTGTCTTTCACACACTCACGTTATCCAGTGTGTGTCCTTTACACACTCACATTATCCAGTGTGTGTCCTTTACACACTCCCGTTATCCAGTGTGTGTCCTTTACACACTCACGTTATCTAGTGTGTGTCCTTTACACACGTTATCCAGTGTGTGTCCTTTACACACTCCCATTATTCAGTGTGTGTCATTTACACACCCTCAAGTGTCTCTCCTTTACAGGCACATTCCTGATCCTTTATTCATGGCCAGCCCATATTGATAAGTTGGTTTGTCTCAGACAGCCTGTATCCTCAGGTTATTGTCTCAAAAGAAAGAGTGGAAGATAAACTGGGTCATCTCACACAGTGGAATGTTACTTAAGTCATAAACTCAATAAGTAATGAGTGTCTACGTGTGTGTGTGTGTGTGTGTGCGTGCGCGCGCACATATGTGTCTGTGCTTGTGTGCTTGCATGTATTTATATTTGTGTATTAAAACTTGACCCCAACAATAAGGAAAACCTCACCCGCCCACACCCTCTCTTTCTCGCTCTCTCTCTCACACACACATACGCGCACACACACACACACACACACACAAACACACACACCAACACATACACACAAGCCCTTCGGGGGCTATTCCTATAAAGACTGAAACAAGAAGGTGATTTATATTCAGATCAGTACTTTGTATAGTCTAAAAGCTTCAAAGAAGGGAAACGTGTCTGTTCTTAAAGTTGATCTTACAAATGGACTTCAAAATCAATTTGGTCTAGGATGATAAATGTCTCTGGGAACATGGGTGATAATGGGTGTTTGGTTTTGATGCAAACATTTATGTGGAAGTGGTTGAGGCATTGTTGCCTCCAATCTACGAAACCAAAGTGGAAACAAAACTTGGATGCTGACTTTCAAACTGTGACAGCCTATTCTTAAATGTAGGTATTCATTCAAAGTGGTTAAGTTAAGGGCAGCGTTTGCCTCGGGCTAAAATAAATGCAGGAACTGCCAAATTCCACACATTAGACTATGTTCATCAAAATGTATGTGTTAAAGCTTTTTCCAATAAGGTTTGCTCTTTTGCCAAAAAAAGTCAAGCACTGGTTATTGAGGGTTACGTTTTGGGGAGGTTTTACAACATTAAAATAAATATAACCCAGGATTGGATTCAGCATGTAACCCCCTGAATCCAAGTTTCATGACCATCCTTACCCCACATCATATATACGTCAGAGAAATGCCATATCATTAACATCTATCATGTAATCGCAAACCAGTTAGCCTGATTTACTCTTCCAAAGGGTCCGTTTTCAGAATTTTTTTTAATTTGGGAAAGGATTATGATGTCCTAGCTGTAAGGGGAAGCTGGTTCCACCATTGAAAACAAAAGACGGAGAAGAGTTTCAACTGAAGCTGAGCGAGAGATTTCCTTGGTTATTGGTTGGATGGCAAACGGACCAGAGTTGGCCGAAAACATTTCTTAATGGTGTGGTAAACACTGTGTCAAACCTGGCCTTCATTAGCCAATGAGAAATTCCTGCTCCGATAGACATTGGTTTAATCGGTTTAGTCTACCGACTAATTATCTCCCACAACACCTTGTCTTTGTGCGCCCAAGCACCAATCCCTATGGTGAAACATTGCTGTGGAACAGCTGCGCTGTCTCAATAATCCACGGTTATCCTCAGGTTTACAGCAATGGATGTTATCCATGTCCTGCCTAGGTTCCAAAATGTAACAAACAAAACACAGCGAGCACTGTCCACTACACTGAGAATGCTCTACCTAATTTATTGGTATCATGTGACTTCAGTAGCATGGCTAATAAAGGCTACAAGGGCATATGAAATGGGCCTGCCATTATTCTGCTGCTGTTGTGTGATGTTACAGGACTTTTGCCTGGGACATTTGCTGTGTTTTCTAGACCCACTACTGATTTTATTCTCTCTAAAATTAGGTCAATATGTTCCAATGCATTATGATTTCTATTCTTCTCTGCATACTCCAACCTACATCACTCAGAAATCTCTTAGCGGCTATTCATTTCTTCAACCTCTCTTAAAACATGTAAACATACTGAGCTTCATAAAATGTGATGTCTCTACCACAGGAATATAGTTTAATAGGCTGGGTTCAATGAGCTTAGACAAGGGCCTATCTTGCTAAAATTGGATAAACATGCCACACTTTTTATTTCTTTTTCTTTTCCATTCAGGGATTCAGTTATATTCCATATTGCCAATAACTACATTTTGAGTTACAAGAATTGTGTAAAAAAGAAAGAATATGCAAAGTAAAATGAAATTGATTAGTTACGGATTATACTTTACATAATGTTAAAACTGGAGAGAAGTTGTACCATGAGAAGAGTGAGGATTTGAGACCCACCCACATGTGTTGAACTCTTTGTCTGGGGAGTTTTGGAGAGGGGAACCCACGAGCAGCTTAAAACCAGTGGTTACTGGTGAGAGAATAATGTATATTTTCACAGTTCGGGGATTTAACAGATCATTAGAAAATAAAATACATTTATAAACAAACTATTTTACAGATACTTCAATCACTATTTATAAAAATATATATATATTTTTTTACAAATAGTGGTTGAAGTATATTTAGGAGAGTGTCAAAGTGACGTTATGCGCCTGGGGAAGAGCAATGGGTGGAATGAGTGAAGCTCTGCTCGCATACTTTTTACATAGATTAAATAAAGGTATGGAGGTTTTTCCATTTCTGTAATTTCTGTTCCTTTTATTGATGGCGTATGACTCGCTTCGTCGTAGCATTAACGGGTTTCAGTGTGATATAATCATTTACAGAACCTTGCCTATGCCCTGCTCCATAGTAGTGTTACCATACATGCAGACTGAGAAGAACTATTTACATTGAGTGTCACTGAGTGAGAGTGAAAGTGGGTGTGAATTATTTGAATCCAACTGTTGCAGCAGGTTTAACATCCCAATAGCCACCCTTGTCTTTATTGACAGCCGATTGCAGAATTATCCGGTCATGGGTAATTACATAAAAAAATTGCATCGTAAACATATCTCCTTGATGATACTAATTTTATCCCGAATACACACATCCCTACTCACTGAAAACCGACTTACACTTCTGCAATGGCCATTTAAGTGCCATAACCTAAAAACAAAACCTGTAGAGTGAGCTAAAGAGGAGAATCCCCAAGTGAGGACAGAGGATTCTAAAGGATCTGGGGTGATTCGGCATGGATGAATAGTCTCAGATCCCTTGTAATGTGTTCGCCCACCTCATCAAACATTACAGGAGATGACATTACAGGAGGGTGCAGAACATTGTAAAATAAGTCATGTTAATAATTGTGACACATATTTTTGAGAAATCTATTGTTTCGTTAAGAAAGTTTTCTTCTACAGTTTTACCTTTTAATGTTAGATTTCGCTAATGTTTTTAGCTTAAAATTAAGCTTGGAAAAAATACAATTACTTGTTATATAGTTTTTTTGCTCATATTTACAAGCAATGCCAATAATTGTGGAGGGCACTGTAACATTTAGTTACATGTCTTTTGTCCTCTTTCTTTCTCTCTCTCTCTCTCTGCAATACAAACTGTAACTGCGATGGGGGATTTCATTGGTTCTGTGCACAAGTGCGTGTGAGTATTATTCTAACTGTGTGGGAAAGGTGTCTCCCCATCAGATACAGTGCTACGATACAGAGAACAGGAAAACCTAGGATAATGTACATATATCAGGTCAGATCAGGCCTACCACAGTTGTGTCTTCAGCAAACATGGTGATGGTGCTGGAGTCATTCAAGGCCCACATGGTGGGAGAACAAGGAGTACAGGAAGGGACTCAGCACACACCCCTTGGGGGCCCCATTGCTGATGGTGAGTGTAGCGGATATGTTGTTGCCTACCCTCACCAGCAGAGGGCGGCCCGTCAGGCAGACCAGAATGTAGTTGCAGATGGGAGATGTTCAGTCTCTGGCTCCTGAGCTTAGTACTGAGTTTGGAGGGTATTAGTGTGTTGAGCACTGAGCTGTAGTTGATGAACACCATTCAGACATGGGTACTCATCTTCTCTAGGTGGACGAGGGCAGTGTGTCAATCAAAACTGTGTCATCTGTAGATCTGTAGAGGGGTCTAATTAGGAAAATTAACTGGACACATTTAATTTGGGGTTAACTTGGCATGTCTCAACACAGGAACTTTCCCTACTCCATCAACAACACACTATGAGCTAGGCTGGGTGCCATGACTTCAAGGCAATGGGACAAACAAACGTGTGAGGTAATGTCCAGCAGAAGTAGTTGGAACGTGAACCATTTAAATTCTGCCCAAGATGTGGCCACACCAGTTGTGAAGTGGGAATTCACCACGTTGTGAAACTGGTGGTTAGATTCTTTTCAACTTCAATTCAATCCTAATAATCTGGCATTTCTAGTTCCTCAACGGTGCTGGCAATGGTGAGGCCCCCATGTAACAAATGTCCCCATTGTCCAACACAGATAGAAATGACATAGAAAAATTACATTTGTTCCTAAATAAAAATGTAATTTCCATTTCAGTTCCATTGCCATGATTTCGATGCACTGATCAAAGGTTGCTTTTCATCAAACTAGAGATTATTGACATGAGGACACCCTTTCGATAAGTTGATTGAAGGATAAAATTTGCAGAAGACATCTGCTGAGTCTTTCTGGCATTCAGCACACGTTTCAGATGGAAGAGTTGTTTCTGAATGTCATCAAAAGCCATTTGCAAATCTTGAAAGGCCTTCTCAATTAAAGTGGCACAGGAATAAATAATTGTGTCATCAGCATGCCAGTGGAGTTTTGCACAAGTTGATATTTTTGCTACAGTGGCTCTAAAAGTATTCACCCCCCTTCGACCACATTTTATTGTGTAACAACTTGAAAGCAAAATGGATAAAATTAGGAGTTTTTTTCAGTGATCAACACAAAAAGGTCAATACTGTCAAAGTGAAAAATAAAACCTGCAAATTGTTCTAAAATAATAACAAATATAAAACAGAAAATACATAAATTGTGTATTCAACCCCTTTGCTATGACACTCCATAATGAGTTGTGTCACACACAATTGTTTTTCACAGGTCGTGGCCAGTCAGCCTGAGTATATCTGGACAATAATTACAAAATGTGGCAAGTGTTACAAATCGCCGTTCATCAAAGGTCCACATTCAACTTCACAGAGACTTAATTTTTGCAAAGAAGAACAGGCAGAAATTGCTGTGCACAGATGCAAAGTTTGCAGAGACTTATCCAAATACATTGATGGCTGTAATTGCTGCCAAGGGTGTCTCTACCAAATATTGACTAAAGGGGGTGAATACTTATACAATCAATCATTTTCTGTTTTGTATTTGTAATTAATTTAGAACAATTTGTAGATTGTATTTTTCACTTTTACATTATGGACCTTTTTTGTGTCAATAAGTGGCAAACACGTAATTCAGTAAACCCGTTTTGGGAAGGCTGTGTTTACAGTGTCAATTTGGAATCACCAACAGCAAATTCCGTGCAAAACGAGGGCACCGATTTTCCTTTTTATTTAATTTCACCTTTATTTTACAAGGTAAGCTGATTGAGAACCAATGCAATAAAAACCTGGCCAAAGGCATAACAGTGCAAGGCCACACAAAGATACACATAGAATATCCTCAAGAAACCATTTACAGTGGGATGGGTGAGGGGTTAGATCAATGAATGACACCAATAAATTACCCCATGTATGGTGATACTTATATAAGAGGGTTAAATTACACTGTATGTTGTAATACTTTAACATAGAGAGATAAGGTGCCTAAGATAAGGTGCATAACTGTGAGGTATTGTAGAAAAGGATCCATAGACTGCAATCAGTTCCCATATACTTAAGCCGTGCTTGAAGAGAACAGTGTCCACAATCGAGTTCTAAAAGGTTACAATTTCCTTGTTTCAGTGTAAAGACTACTGCATTGTGCATTCAGGAAACAAAGATAAGAGGGACTTGAACTCTTGACCCCTCCCCATGATCCATGCTTGCTGTGGTGAATTAGCAGTCATCTCTTTGCTGCAAAATAAACTAGGGCTCCCAACTCCTTTGGAAAGTAATGGTGTTTACAATGCATCTGAGGAGTATGGACTAGACTAGATGAAAGAAAATAGAAAATTGAGGAGTTAATGGAATGGTCCTGTTAACCCCTAAAGGCTTGGAAGCCGGTCAGGCTGCCCCTGTAACTGCCTTCTGAGGGAGGAAAACGCTAATCATCTGCTCCTCCTTCTCCTGTTTTTGCAAACTGAGCCTGCATTGATTCCAAGGTAAAGATGCAAGGTAGAGCTGCAAGGTAGAGCTGCAAGGTAGAGCTGCATGTTCTATTACCAAATAACCAAAGTGTACACAATTTTACTGTACTGTGCACAGACCTTCCAAAGGGCAGGTGCTGAATCTAAAAAAGTGGGCGGGGTTGTCGGCTCACACGGACGGACGATGTGTTGGAGTGAGTAAAGCACGTAAAAAACGGACGACACATGCCCATCGGAGTGACTAACGCGTAAAAAAGATGGATGAAGCATGCGCGTCTGTGTGCTCGACGCACTTCATCAAGGCGGACGGAAACACGTCAACTGGAAAGGGAACTAGATCACAATGGGGCATGTGCTCTGCACAGGTTGAGCCTTCCCTGTGCACCTGCCAAATTCTTTACATAGTCATTACACCACAGTTAGGTTTTGTGTAGTAATTCAGTAGGTAAAACAGGAAAAAATGGGGACTGTGGGGGATGGCCAGTAAGGATGGGCTAAGAAAGGTGGATATATTTATACGAAATTGAGGTGCCTCAATGAACAAGAACTTGAAACAGGTCTTCTAAAAGTTATATTTCCAACATAATAAATGCAGGTCTTCTAAACATCTGAATACTGACCTGAAACAGATCTTTAAAAGTTCTGATTCTTTACTGGAGGCCAAATCCATAAGCAGTCACAATAAATATATTCCTTGGCTGGCTCCTCTGAGAGATAATGTATTCTGGGTTTGTTTATTGTGGAAATGTTATATTGTCCTCTGTGTACACAGTGATGTATGATTCATTTATCTTGTGTGTATGTGTGTTTCTGTGCATGGCTGCTTTCTCACTACTGCCAAACAGATATTTGTTATTTGGTCATTGTCTTCCGAAGCTAATGAATATTGGTATCCAATATGTTTACAATTTTCTTTTTTCTATTAATTGAATTCATCAAAATGTTTCAATTACTTCAACTTTCCCTTTGTCCTGGTGAAGTAGACAGTGATTTGTCAGTACATCAAAATAAAGCAGGTCTCTGTGTACTGAAACCCCTGTAACACACACTATTTTACAAAAACTGTTTGTGAACCTTAACTAGTTCTTCAAAGAAACACTTTTAAGGGTTCTCAAACAATGTTGTTAACAAACATGTTGGGGTATTTTTCTTTACAGACTTAATTCTATATTCAGCAGAATGATGATAAAAAAGCATTTAGTTGCCAATGTTTATTATTTCAGTGTCAAACCAGAATTAAAAAAGTAAAGTCAAAATTCCATGAATTCTCCTCTGGCAGGCAGTACAGGTCAATCGTAACCATGAAGACCCAGCCCCTAAACAGTTACTTTCCCTGTGCTGTGCTCAGCAACCAGCCATCTGTCCCATAGAGACTATCATGAGTATGCAGACCACATCAAGCCACTAACAAACTTTAAATTAAATCGCTGCCCTATATGACACCTATAGGGGCGTAGAGATCTAAAATCCTATCTTGTAATGCAATTTAACCGTTTATAAAATTGTCCTTTATTTTTTTTATATAATTACTAAATAATTCAAACTTTAAATCTTCCTATGGACTGTCTCATTGGCCCTCATTTATCAAAAGTGCGTACACCAAATTTCCAGCGTACACATACACCCAAAACCACGGTGACTTTGAGATTTATCAATATGGACGTTGGCGATATATTATGACCTACTGTAAAAAATAAATAAACATAATTACAAACTTCAGTGTTTATTTTTGTGCAACATGGACTTCAAGGTTTAATTTGTGTGACTTTACCAAAGCATTTGATTTATATGTATTCCTTCAGATGCGAGCCTGTGCGCTTTACATGACGTTTCAAGGTTAGGCCCGGCAGTTGCGCACGGACTGGGTTCAGTAATAAAAGGCTTTTAATGACCAGAATATAATTCAGACTGAAAAAATAATAAAAATGACATTCTTCTTCTTTTAAATAATAATAGAAATAATAATAATAACGACATTCTTCTTCTAAATAACAATAAACGTCATTAATAATAAATATCATGAAATAATAAGACGAATATTACAAATTGTCATGCAATTATTAATGTGAATGAATCCGCATCACATCATCATCTTTTATTCCGCTTTTTAAACTGCCAAATGAAACAATTGTATTTATTTCTACCTCCCTGGTGATCGTCTCAATCTCCACGTCAGAGAAGTTTATCTTTTTTGCCATGTGTCCATGGCATAAAATGAGGGCGTGGGGGAAGCGGAGACATATAGGGGCGTGTCATTCTAGAGAGGAGTGTAAGCAAAATCTTACGCCAACATATACGCCCGTTTCTACGCAAGAATGATAAATGAGGGCCATTGTGTTTCAAAAACTGTAAAAAAATTCAATTTTCATTTCAATTTTCTCCATTTAAATTAAATCAGCCGCAACTCGGAAGAGGAAGAAATAGTTAATAATAGCAATAACTAAGGACTCTCAGGGGTGTGTGGTATATTGCCAATATAACATTGCTAAATTATGTATCCAGGCACTCCTCAATGTGTCATGCCTAAGAACAGCCTTTATCTGTTGCATATTGACCATTAGTCACACCCTCTCATGACTTACAGGTAAAATGTAGTATTTCATAAAAGAACTAAGATTGAAAAGTACTAATAAATTTTTCAATATATCAGTTCATAGACCATATGCCATGGCATTGGGAAATGAAATGTCTGTTCCCCAACAGACTTAAGTGTCAAAACATATTTGACATCATTACAATAAATATACAGTGCTTCAGTTTTGCACATCTGTGCACAGATGGGGAGCTTTGGTGAAAAGCAATTTTCTATTTGTTCTACATATTCTTAATTGGATTTAGGTCTGGGCATATACTGGCCACTCAAGGACATTCACATACTTGTCTTGAAGCCACTTTATGGATTCTCTTGGCTGTGTGTTTAGGGTTGTTGTCCTGTTGGAAGGTAAACCTTTGCCCCAGTCTTAGGTCCTGTGTGCTCTGGTTTAGGTTTTTCTCAAGGGCCTGTCTTTATTTTGCTTTGTTCATCCTTCCCTCAATCCTGAGTCTCCCAGTCTCTGCCACTGAGAAGCATCCCCATAGCATGAAGTCTCCCACCACCATGCTACCCTGTAGGCCTGGCATTCTCAGTATCATGCGCAGCTGTATTTGGCTTGTGCCAAAATAGCAATCAGCGTTGAGGCCAAAAGGCTCCATTAGACCACAGAATCGTCATACACTCGGTCTCAGTCTCCCACATGCCTTCTGGCAATTTCTAGCCGAGATTTGAGGTGAGTTGTGTTATTTTTTTCATACTATAATTTATTGTTTGAATCTTTATTAGTGAGTTCAGATGAAGACTCTGTAAAGAGAATACAATGTTATCTTCTTCCATATAGAGACCCACTGTGGATTTTCATATAAAACCAAATGTTCCAAAAATGTTAATCTTCAATACATGAAAGATCATTGTTGCATACGGTATCCAATGCTTTTGAGGTGGAATCTGGAACAGATACCGATCTTTTGCTTGAGCTTTCTTACTACATTACATCTTATTGTCAAGCCAAATAGATGAGCAGTGAGAGTACCTTCAAAAAGGCCTGATTTACAGAATTAGTATATTATATATACAGGTATATATTAGATACAGTGGGGAGAACAAGTATTTGATACACTGCTGAATTTGCAGGTTTTCCCACTTACAAAGCATGTAGAAGTCTATAATTTTTTATCATAGGTACTCTTCAACTGTGAGTGACGCAATCTAAAACAAAAATCCAGAAAATAACATTGTATGATTTTTAAGTAATTAATTAGCATTTTATTGCATGACATAAGTATTTGATACATCAGAAAAGCAGAACTTAATATTTGGTACAGAAACCTTTGTTTGCAATTACAGAGGACATACGTTTCCTGTAGTTCTTGACCAGGTTTGCACACACTGCAGCAGGGATTATGGCCCACTCCTCCATACCGACCTTCTCTAGATTCTTCAGGTTTCGGGGCTGTCGTGGGCAATACAGCTCCCTCCAAAGATTTTCTATTGGGTTCAGGTCTGGAGACCGGCTAGGCCACTCCAGGACCTTGAGATGCTTCTTATGGAGCCACTCCTTAGTTGCCCTGGCTGTGTGTTTCTGGTCATTGTCATGCTGGAAGGCCCAGCCACGACCCATCTTCAATGCTCTTACTGAGGGAAGGAGGTTGTTGGCCAAGATCTGGTGATACATGGCCCCATCCATCCTCCCCTCAATACGGTGCAGTCATCCTGTCCCCTTTGCAGAAAAGCATCCCCAAAGAATGATGTTTCCACCTACATGCTTCACAGTTGGGATGGTGTTCTTGGGGTTGTACTCATCCTTCTTCTTCCTCCAAACACGGCGAGTGGAATTTAGACCAAAAAGCTAAATTTTTCTCTCATCAGACCACATGACCTTCTCCCATTCCTGCTCTGGATCATCCAGATGGTCATTGGCAAACTTCAGACGGGCCGGAACATGCGCTGGCTTGAGCAGGGGGACCTTGCGTGCGCTGCAGGATTTTAATCCATGACGGCGTAGTGTGTTACTAATGGTTTTCTTTGAGACTGTGGTCCCAGCTCTCTTCAGGTAGTTCTGGGCTGATCCCTCACCTTCCTCATGATCATTGATGCCCCACGAGTTGAGATCTTGCATGGAGCCCCAGACCGAGGGATATTGACCATCATCTTGAACTTCTTCTATTTTCTAATAATTGCGCCAACAGTTGTTGCCTTCTCACCAACCTGCTTGCCTATTGTCCTGTAGCCCATCCCAGCCTTGTGCAGGTCTACAATTTTATCCCTTATGTCCTTACACAGCTCTCTGGTCTTGGCCATTGTGGAGAGGTTGGAGTCTGTTTGATTGAATTTGTGGACAGGTGTCTTTTATACAGGTAAGGAGTTCAAACAGGTGCAGTTAATACAGGTAATGAGTGGAGAACAGGAGGGCTTCTTAAAGAAAAACGAACAAGTCTGTGAGAGCCGGAATTCTTACCGGTTGGTAGGTGATCAAATACTTATGTCATGCAATACAATGTAAATTAATTATAAAAAAATCATACAATGTGATTTTAAAATGTGATTTGAAATTACAGACCTCTACTTGCTTTGTAAATAGGAAAACCTGCAAAATCAGCAGTGTATCAAATACTTTTTCTCCCCACTGTAGTATAGTAGTACACTGTATCGCCAGCAAAGCATTGTGTACAACATTCTAAATGTGATTTTATGTAACAAACTCAGCCGTTCACACCACCCTCTGGAGCGCTATGTGATTGAAAGCTATGCCAGTGCCGTACGATACAGTGATGGAGCCTGTCAAGATGCAAATTTCAACCCTAAACAGCTGAGACACATGCCTTAACAGAGAACACTGTCATTCCCCTCCAGATGGGCACTAAAACATTCCCACCTTCATTTTGTGTAAATATTAGCAACCTGAAAAATATTTAAGGACAGTGTCAAATATAGTCTTTAGTTTGTTGGATTTTAATATGCTGGAATTTAGAGACTAAATGTCTTTGGAGTGCAGTAAGCTGAGTCTGACAGGTTTTTGATGTTTTCCTCTCCTCTTTGTCACACACATATTCATGGGGGACATGCAAGTTGAAGCAAAATACTCAGAGAGAGAGAGAGAGCCTACCCCACCATCCATCCATCTCCCTCCACACACACACACACAACGCCATGTCAATAGACTTCTATTACCCTCAGATGACATCAAACCCGCTCTATGCATTTCTCAAGGACGTCACTCCAGTCTCTCTGAAACGCGCACACATGCAAGGTCCCTTTTAATCTCTCCCCCCCTATCTGAGGAGCCATAGTTCTGAGCAGTGAGCATCGCATTGTTTGATTCATGCCTTTCACACTTAAAATAAGGATTGGTTTCCATCCAATTGTATCAGCATCATCATATCACAGCAAAGCACTGGGAGAAGCATAAAGTATATCAGAAATTCTTGACATCTGACATTAAGAACAAAATAGAAGACCATCTATCTAGTCATACTGTACCCGTCAGTAGAAAGACTCACACACAGTACGTGGCTGAAGGACTGGAAGCATGTGTAGAAGGGTGTAGAACCATGGTGGAGCATCAGCTCAGATGGAAATATTACCATGGGACACTACGTGGCTCTGTTACTGTCTCACCTGTCAGGTGCAGGTAATCCCAACCAAGGTCGCAGCTTGGCCTTTATAATATGGAGTGTTTGTTTTTATTGTCAGATTTTCTCTTGTTTGAAAGTAGGCCTGCTGTGGAAGAGCAGGACATGGTATGATGTTAGTCTTTGCCAAATGGCCTTTGTGTAATTTGCACTATATTACACTAAAGATGTTGTCTGCTTCTCCCTTGGCACCTCCTAAGTAAACTATCTCCCTGAAATCTTAGTCACGGTAGTATTACATTATACAGATGTTGAACTTGAGGGTTTTATCCCAGTGCATTTTGTGAATCCTTAGGATAAACATTTATTGGAATTGAAATGTACAGTTCATAATTACATTTATGAAAAACAAAATGTAATTATTTGCCTTTCTCCCAAAGCTCCCACCCTCAACAAAATGTATTTTATGTTTTAGTGCTTTTCCGAGATTCTCATGTTGTTGTTAAATGTGGTAAACCTTGACAATTTAGTGCAGACTGCCACACAATTACAACATACAGATTATAGGTTGTGGTGCTGTATTGGGTTACCCATATACATTCACAGTAAACACTCATATAGAAACTCTCACAAACAGAACTAATGTACAGTGGATATAAAAAGTCTACACACCCCTGTTAAAATGCCAAGTTCTTGTGATGTAAAAGAACGAGACAAAGGTAAATCATGTCAGAACTTTTTTCACCTTTAATGTGGCCTATAACATGAACAATTCAATTGAAAAACAAACTGAGATCTTTGAGGGGGAAAAATACAAAATAAAAAACTCACCATATAACCTGGTTGCATAAGTGTGCACACCCTTAATATAATACTTTGTTGAAGCACCTTTTGATTTCATTACAGCTCTCACTTACAGTCTTTTTGGGTAGTAGTCTATTAGCATGGCAAAAGAAAAATTGGCAGTATATGCCCACTCTTCTTTGCAAAAGTGCTCCAAATCTGTGAGATTGCTCATTGGCACAGCCCTCTTCAGGTCACCCCACAGATTCAGATTCAGGAAAATCCTACTAGAACAGCTAAACTTCATTTGTGATTAATCAGAGTAACTTTAAATGATGTCAGGTGTGTAATGACTTCTATTTAACATGAGTTTGAATGTGATTGGTTAATTCTGAACACAGCCACATCCCCAGTTACAAGAGGGTGTGCAAACTTATGCAACCAGGTTATTGAAAGGTTTTTAGTTTTCATTTTCCTCCTAGAAGATTTCAGTTTGTTTTTCAATTGAATTGTTCACATTATAGGTCACATTGAAAGTGGAAAAAGTTCAGACATGATTTATCTTTGTCTCATTCTTTTACATCACAAAAACCTGGCATTTTACAGACTTTTTATATCCACTGTATATGCTTTTCCATTTAATTAAAAAGTTGAGAAGGAAGATTTTGAGTGAGGAACAGAAAGGTTAAAATTAAGAGACCACTGCAAATTGAACGCTTCTGTTCCTCAATCAAAACCTTCCTTTTTGACTTTTTTGGAAAGGAAAGAAACAGTGGTCTCTTAATTTTTCCCGGAGCTGTATACGTAGAGAACCCTTCAAACCATATACACTCACCTAAAGGATTATTAGGAACACCATACTAATACTGTGTTTGACCCCCTTTCGCCTTCAGAACTGCCTTAATTCAACGTGGCATTGTTTCAACAAGGTGCTGAAAGCATTCTTTAGAAATGTTGGCCCATATTGATAGGATAGCATCTTGCAGTTGATGGAGATTTGTGGGATGCACATCCAGGGCACGAAGCTCCCGTTCCACCACATCCCAAAGATGTTCATTTGAGTTGAGATCTGGTGATTGTGGGGGCCATTTCAGTACAGTGAACTCATTGTCATGTTCAAGAAACCAATTTGAAATGATTCGAGCTTTGTGACATGGTGCATTATCCTACTGGAAGTAGCCATCAGAGGATGGGTACATGATGATCATAAAGGGATGGACATGGTCAGAAACAATGCTCAGGTAGGCCGTGGCATTTAAACGATGCCCAATTGGCACTAAGGGGCCTAAAGTGTGCCAAGAAAACATCCCCCACACCATTACACCACCACCAGCTGCCTGCACAGTGGTAACAAGGCATGATGGATCCATGTTCTCATTCTGTTTACGCCAAATTCTGACTCGACCATCTGAATGTCTCAACAGAAATCGAGACTCATCAGACCAGGCAACATTCTTCCAGTCTTCAACTGTCCAATTTTGGTGAGCTCGTGCCAATTGTAGCCTCTTTTTCCTATTTGTGGTGGAGATGAGTGGTTATTTCAGTCAAAGTTGCTCTTCTATCAGCTTGAATCAGTCGGCACATTTTCCTCTGACCTCTAGCATCAACAAGGCATTTTTGCCTATAGGACTGCCGCATACTGGATGTTTTTCTCTTTTCACACAATTCTTTGTAAACCCTAGAAATGGTTGTGTGTGAAAATCCCAGTAACTGAGCAGATTGTGAAATACTCAGACCGGCCCGTCTGGCACCAACAACCATGCCACGCTCAAAATTGCTTAAATCACCTTTCTTTCCCATTCTGACATTCAGTTTGGAGTTCAGGAGATTGTCTTGACCAGGACCACACCCCTAAATGCATTGAAGCAACTGCCATGTGATTGGTTGATTAGATACTTGCATTAATGAGAAATTGAAAAGGTGTTCCTAATAATCCTTTATGTGAGTGTATAATGAATGCTATTTATTGTGACTGCATTAATGTATGTTTCAAATTGTGAAAGCATTGTATGACATGTTCCTGTTATCTTCACATAGGCCAATCTCAGCTGTTGTTCATAGCCTCTATCACTGATCTCTGTTAACATCTGAATTGTACAGTTCTCCACTTAGGAAAAGGATTGGCATCATCAAAAATCGCTATAGTGAACTGAGTGTCTGAAAATAGAAGCATTGCAGACCTGCAATTATAAATAATTTGCCATTTATTCCTAGATTCAAAAGAAATAGAATGCAGGCGGAAGCAGAGACCTCTTTATAGTATGTTTTAAGGCGGATGGTTTGAACCCTAAATGCAGATTATCTGAAAGCTGTGGTTTAAGTTAACAATTAGGCATGAGGGGGTGTGGTATATAGTCAATATTCCACAGCTAGAAATTGTTCTTAAGCATGACACATCTCTTATATTATCTTTGAGGTGACAATAAGAAATTATTCATTTTGAGTCCTCAAAGTACATTTTAAAGGAACTCAGTAATTACTGAGTTCCCTCAACATTTATTTAGAGCAGGGGTGTCAAACCGGTTCCACGGAGGGCCGAGTGTCTGCAGGTCTTTGGGTTTTCCTTTAAATTGGTTCCCAGGTCAGACCTGAACAACCAGGTGGGGGTAGAAACTAACCAATTAGTGAACTCATTAATCAATCAGGTACAAGGTGAGAGCGAAAACCTGCAGACACTCGGCCCTCCGTGGAACCGGTTTGACACCTGTGATTTAGAGGGTTAAAAATATTTAGTTCTCTTCATGTCACCTCAGTGAGTCCGTATACACCTGGTTAAATTAGTTAAAAGTGATAATAAGTTGACCAAATGAAGGAGGTGTGCTGCTTTCAAGTAAAAATTAAAAACATCTGGGGGGAGATGAGGACTTTGGGAATGTTCTTTTATACATAGAGTTTACGTATGTATAGAATATACAATTTCAATAAGCTCAGTAAAAATGCCTTGTTTTAACACAATGGGATTGTGGTGTGGGATTGGATTCCAGCATAGCAGTTAAACTCCCATCTGTCCTGGAAAGAGGTAGCGGTGTAGAATGGCCCCCTAATGGCCTTTATGGTGCGGCTCAGGGCCCTGCAAGATGCCTGCATAATCAGTGCTCACCCACCCACCCACGTGCACGCGCGTGCACCCCAGACCCAACATCAATCAGGTGAGCATTTCTAGCTGTACTCTTTAGGCACTGGCCATCTGTTGTAGTGCAATGGAAAAGGCCAGCTGACTACTCACTGGAACAATGGCACTACGGGGCTCTTGATGCCTGTCTGTGTGTGTGTGGGTGTGTGTGTGTGTGTGTGTGTGTGTGTGTGTGTGTGTGTGTGTGTGTGTGTGTGGGTGGCTTCATGCAAAATGTTTGTTTTGATGTTTTCATCTTGCTGTTCTGTTCAATTGCCAAAGAAAAGAGATATGGCTAGTGTGTTTGTGTGTGTGAACCGTGTTTCTACACAAATGTTAACATAGTAAAACCTGAAAGATCTGTCCCCACAAGTTTTTTTAGGGGTCCAGTTTAGGGGTTGAGTTTAAAGAAACACGTACTATTGGGAACAATGTTATAACTGAGGTTACATTTAGGATTAGGCTCTACCAGTTAGGTTTAGGGTTAGACATTATGTGTAGGTTGTGTTCAGTTTGGTTTTTGAGGTTACGTTTAGAGTTGGGGGTTAGGTTAAGGTTAGGACTAAGTTTAGGGCTAGGGAATAGGGAACATGGCCCTGTCTCTGTTTCCTACAAGGATAGATGGACTACCCTGTGTGAGTGTGTTTGTTTGTGTGTGTTCTGGTGTTATACTGGTTACATTAGCAGGGTTGGTTTTAGTCAGCTAATCATCACCAAATAGCCTGCAGGGAATAATTAGACCGTAAGACACAAATCTAGAACACAATATTTCTATACTGTCCTGGAAAAAACCTAACTTTACAGTCCAATGTCTTAGCATCACATTTCTGGATTCAGCAGTCCAAAAACCATTCACCATAGGACAACAGACTCTATAGACCTCTACTTCTATCATATGTTATATGTAAAAAAAAAAAAGTGAAGTATATTAGAAATTGCTATTAAATATGTACTGTATAAATCCATTTAAAAAAAAATCATTTTGAATTAGTTAGAGACAATTAAGATGTGGATGGAGCATTTTTTACCTGACAAAATATATTTATTTTATCCTAAAAACCTACTCCGGGCCAGATTGAATTGGCTCAACAACGAGATTTGCCCCGCAGATATTAGTTTGCCTATCAGTGCTTCAGGAGAATGAAGAGACAGGATGGGCAGTGACTACCCAATAAGGGATCCCAGAGATAGGATGGGCCAGTGAGGGATTCCAGAGATAGAATGGGCAGTGACTACAAAGTAGGAGAATCCAGAGATAGGATGGGCAGTGACTACCCAGTAGGAGAATCCAGAGACAGGATGGGCAGTGACAACCCTTCGGTACTCCTTTGACCGGTAGCAGTTCACTATATAGGATATGGAGTTCCTTTTAGAATGGAAACATTAGACATTTGCCTAGAATACCTGACTCCATCCTGGAATCATACCAATCCTACGGACGTTCATTTCTTCTCCACAAAGAGCATGGGGATATTAACCTTCCCAGCCCATACAGTAGGGAAACACATTCAGGCACGTCTGATTGGTCTCATGAAATCTGATGGGTGTGTTCAGAACCAGAATACACATGAGTAATTCTTGTTTTTGAATGTTTCATTGAATTAGACGCCAAGAAGGATACGTTGCTATGTATTCCCTCCTGCCGGAGATGTTACATAGCCATTGCCAGTATTGCTAAAAGCTTCACCCACTTTATGTATGGTGTTTTATCTAATAAAGTATATTTGTTTTTCATCCACCCTTCTTGCCTGTAAAACAAGGTTAGATGCTGTTTATCTACATAAGGTGCAAGGCATATGAGTAACACTTATCACTTGAGGCTGTTATAACCGGTAAATTCACACCGCGTCGTGGAGTGTTGAGTGTTGCAGTCGTTACAAAGCAGTCCTCCAGTGTAACTGCATCCTTAGGGGTGTTGAATGACAGAGCTGTCAGCTTTTATGGCCTTACATTTCAGACATAATAAACACCCAAGACAGGGTTTCCTTGCATGATTTGCCCTGACGGATGACAACAACGTGCAGGAACCCAGCTAGAAAATGGCTGCCGAGCTTGATGCATAGGTGACTTATCTGCAGCAGTTGTCATTGCTGAGGCAAACTTGTCAAAGGAGAGGCTGAGAAATGTCTCCCGAGATGGCTTGCTCACAACAACTCCACTGAACATCATTAGTGTTTGGGAGAATTAACGCTTCTCACTGCTTAGAGTTAGATCTAGGCCTCGAGCACAATACTCAACTCAGAAATCAAATGGTAACCATATCAGGACGGCCAATCTATTTGGCCACACAGCTAGGCCCATATCTGGCCCACCTCTCCTCTACGTGGCCACACAGCTAGGTCCATATCTGGCCCACCTCTCCTCTACGTGGCCACACAGCTAGGCCCATATCTGGCCGACCTCTCCTCTACGTGGCCACACAGCTAGGCCCATATCTGGCCCACCTCTCCTCTATTTGGCCACACAGCTAGGCCCATATCTGGCCCACCTCTCCTCTACGTGGCCACACAGCTAGGTCCATATCTGGCCCTCCTCTCCTCTATGTGGCCACACAGCTAGGCCCATATCTGGCCCACCTCTCCTCTACGTGGCCACACAGCTAGGTCCATATCTGGCCCACCTCTCCTCTACGTGGCCACACAGCTAGGTCCATATCTGGGCTACCTCTCCTCTACGTGGCCACACAGCTAGGTCCATATCTGACCCACCTCTCCTCTACGTGGCCACACAGCTAGGTCCATATCTGGCCCACCTCTCCTCTACGTGGCCACACAGCTAGGTCCATATCTGGCCCACCTCTCCTCTACGTGGCCACACAGCTAGGTCCATATCTGGCCCACCTCTCCTCTACGTGGCCACACAGCTAGGTCCATATCTGGCCCACCTCTCCTCTACGTGGCCACACAGCTAGGTCCATATCTGGCCCACCTCTCCTCTACGTGGCCACACAGCTAGGTCCATATCTGGCCCACCTCTCCTCTACGTGGCCACACAGCTAGGTCCATATCTGGCCCACCTCTCCTCTCAATAATCAAGCCTGGGTGTGTCTGCTCTAACTGACTCCAATGATCAATTGAATTTGGTTAATGGATTGATTGAGTAACTAATTGGGCAATCAGTTAATGTTGGGTAAAAATGTTCCTTCAAAAAATCAAACTATAATGAAAACACAGAATTTTGTTTTTACTTGAATTATCTTCATCTTGAATGACAATATTATGAAGTTCTGAAACCATTCAGTGAGACAAATATGCAATAATATGGGAAGACACTGTGCTGATGCCCTTACTGGACCAGAAACATCCACAGGATTGAGTAAGATGAAACCATTCCTCCAATACATATAATATACACACCGCTGAAAGTTGTTGAATGACTTCAATTTAAACATCTCCGTAGTTACTGTTTTGGAATGAACTACAATTTTTTCTGTTTCCATCACAACTTCACCATGGACCAAAACAGATCTGTGCTAGGGTCTGTACTTCGGGTCTGTCAAGTTATGAGGGGCTCTGGGAAGATGTACCTATTGCTTACCTCTTGGCCAGAGCATAGTAGAACATTTGATTCCAAATATCGAACCATCCCCTTAGAATTCAATGTCATGCCTTTGTCTGAGGGTCACAGGCCAAATGTTAAAGTTGTTATGTTAGAGTTCTAAACTTCTTTAATAGGCAAAATGTTTTGAGTAAAAGACAAACTGGTCTTAGCTAAAATGTTTTAAATGTGTAATTTAACCAGTTGAACTATCGGAGAGGTGTGGGGTCCACTTGCAAAGTAAGATTTCACTTAATTGGACAAGTACCCCATTGAAACCCTACATAAATACACAGCCAACACCCACTATTGAGCTCGCTGGTGCCCAGTCAATCACAAGCAGCCACTAGAGCACTACGAGACAAGGTTGTTCTGTCTGACACCCACACATCCTCCCTGAATTGAATGTAAATTAATAGATTTGAAAGACAGAAAGAGTGAAATAATACGAGAGATTCAGAGAGAGCGACACAGAGAGGGAACCAGGTGGGCTCTGTGAACTGTAAGAGCCACAATGTCTGCATTAAAGCACACGAGTGTGTTATGTGTGTGTGTGTGTGTGTCTGTCTGTCTGAGTGTGTATGTATTGGTATTTATGAGCATGAATGCATAAGTTTGTATGCGAGTTATGTCGAGTGTGATAACATGACTGCACACACCTCACAACTGCTCTTTGTCCTACCTTCTAATGTGGTCAGTTGAGCAATGGGAACACCTGGGTAATGAGTACACCAGAAATAGAAAGAGATTGAGATGTATTTCAGAAAAACAGTAAGATGTGGCCTATGAGTATACCAGGCTATGGATACACCATATTCATTTCTGCCTTCAGGGCAGATCTGCCTCCTAGATGTGTTTGAGTACAAACAACTATCACATGCTGAGTCAAAGGGAATGTGAACAAAGCCAATGTAATGCAGCCAGTTGGTTTTCATTCCTCTCAGAAAAAAATGTAACAGTTCAGTGGGACTCGAAGGGAGAAAGAGGTGTGCTTGAGAGGCAGAGGAGCGAGGCATGATCTAAAGGGGAGAAAGGTGACACAGGTTGAAGGGCGGGTGAGAGGCTGGGGAGAGGGGCGAGCTGAAAGAGGGGAGAGGGGTGAGTAGGGGTGAATGAAGCAGATGGAACAAAAGGACAAGAGTGAGAGAAGGTCCGGGTGAGCAAAGAAAGCACTAGAGGTGGATGTTCTAGATAAACCGCATGAAGAATAAATACTACAATATCACACAGCACACCTGAAACCATTCTTGGGGCATCGCTGTCTTTCACGGTACAGCACAGTCAAAGCATACGCATGTATTGCAATGATGATCACATTATGTTTCATCTGCTGAGAGGACTTCAGTAAGAATTACACTGACTGACACGCGCACCTTTTCAATACTTCATGTGAGCCCACAAATGAAATAAACAATTGATAAAGGACTTTGTTGTGTTTTCTGTTCTCCGTGACAAGATCTAGGGTTGCAGCTACACGGCTAGTCTGCCCAAGACTGCTGACACGCCGCATTATCTTGCCAGAAACTTTGCCCTTGACTTATGTAGGAATGCAGTCTGAAGGCCAGGCACTGACAGCCTGTTAACATGGCCCTGTCTCGCAAATATCAGCATCGCAAGTTCGCACTGATAACAAAGGCTGATCGGGCATAATATGAGGGGATGACACGGCAAAGGCACACACACACATACACCCACACATGCACATAACCACACAGATTTACACGTACACACACACACTATACTTTTTTGTGACCTTTTTAAAGACTATGTGAGGATACCTAAGGCTACACATGACACCCACAACCTGGAGATGAAGACCTGCTGAGGCTTGTAACTCTATCTCTTTCAAATGGCCCTGTCTTTGATAGAGGCCCAGTGAACTGGCTTGTAACCCTATCTCTTTTATATGGCCCTGTCTTTGATAGAGGCCCAGTGAACTGGCTTGTAACCCTATCTCTTTCAAATGCCCCTGTCTTTGATAGAGGCCCAGTGAACTGGCTTGTAACCCTATCTCTTTTATATGGACCTATCTTTGATAGAGGCCCAGTGAGCGGCCTTGTAACCCTATCTCTTTCAAATGCCCCTGTCTTTGATAGAGGCCCAGTGAACTGGCTTGTAACCCTATCTCTTTTATATGCCCCTGTCTTTGATAGAGGCCCAGTGAACTGGCTTGTAACCCTATCTCTTTTATATGGACCTGTCTTTGATAGAGGCCCAGTGAGCGGCCTTGTAACCCTATCTCTTTCAAATGCCCCTGTCTTTGATAGAGGCCCAGTGAACGACTAGCCTGCAGCAATGGAAAAAAAAAAAAGAAAAATAAAAATAAAAAAATGACTGCAAGTAGAGCACAATAAAAACAGGACAGCCCACAAAGCATTAAACCCTAACCCCTTAACCCCAACTCATCTCTCTCATCCCTCGTTCACTGTCTTGCTCACTTTCTATTTCAATCCGTCTCTTCCACCTCTCTCTTTCTCAATGTCTCTTTTGGTCTCCCTCCATCTCTGCCCCTCATAAACAACAGCTATGTGATGGTAGTCGCTCATCACACACTCTCGTTCACTCTCTCTGTCTCTCATTCTCTCTCTGTGTGTTTCACTCTCTCTCTCACACACACACACACACACACGCGCGCGCACGCTACGAGTGTTGGTGAAAGTGGGTCAGGCTGCCTTCAGAGAGTCAGCCTGTACCATTCAGTGATGTGGAAATAAATCTCCTTCATCATTCACACAACCAGGCAGCCCTACTCAACACACAGGCAACAACATACACTTGCATACACAACGTCACGTATACATGCTCGTCCTACACACATTTGCTCACACAGCTACCCAACACCCACATGCCACCACTAAAGCCTGATGGTTTGCTGATGATCAGTTGGAGCATAAAAGCTTAACAACCTCTGGTGCACTTTTGGTTTTTACTGAGTAAAGCAGTTATTGGTTAACACTTAATTACTTTAATTCACTGAGCAACTTCAGGTGAGAGGATGTCTTTGTCGCTTTCACCTCTCTGATTCACTGCTATTTCATCACTCTGAGCAGTATGATTCACAAATCTTGAATCTTGATATTGGCAAGACTAGCTGCAATTTAACTGAACGCTTTGGGGGATTTTGTTTTCTTATGGACGTTTTGTTTGTGAAATTTATCTTTGCAGACAATTCTCTCACTTGTTCAGCCTGGCTAACTGTTGCTTAAAACAATGATTGGCAAACAAAGCAATAATGGCAACCAGTAAACCTGTTTCAAAAAGCAGACCATAGGACAGGTGTCGGCAACTTGGTTTGGCCTCAGGCAAAATAATACAACCTGGTCCAGACAATTAATAGCCTAAATTACAAAATTTGGTAACACATATTAGTACATAATATATTCATTTACAGTAATTTAACATCATAATTTCATCACTATTATACACCCAGATGGAAGCCACTACCCATTTATAGACACATGAAACATGCCTGCTTGCACTTTACCAAAAGGGTCATTTTTTACCGAAAAACAACCCTATACACACAGCCAAGACAATGCAGGTGTCTTTGTCCTTGAGGGGCCAAGACAAAGCCTGGACTTGAACCTAAAAAAACATGAAGACCTAAAAATGGCTGTGGAGCAATGCTCCCCATACAACCTGTCGGCGCTTTAGAGGATCTGCAGAGAAGAATGGGAAAAACTCTGTAACACATGTACCAAGTTTTATACCAAGGAAGACTGTTATTGTTGCCTGAGGGTGTTTCAATAAAGTACTGGGTCTGAATACATATATTAATGTGATATTTCTGGAATTCTTTTAAATAATTTGCAAATATTTCTGAAAACCTGCTTTTGCTTGGTCACAATGGCATATTGTGTTTAGGTTGATTAGGAAAAGGCTGTAACTTAACAGAATGTGGGGAAAGTGAAGGGGACAAAATACTTTGTGAATGCACTGAATGTATTTAGAATTTCTTTTACCAAAATACTTGGGTGGGGCAAAACAAATCTGGCTTGCGGACAACCTACTGCCATCACCTGTTATTGGGTATGTATTGTGTTTCTTTCAAAACAAACTATTCTCTCATTTGTTTCATCTGACTAACAAGAGATTTCTGACATGGTTGCGGACAATGGCTGCTACTAACGTGGGTTTACAAATCAGCTGGTGTAAAGCTTTCTCAAAGATTGGCTTGGCGTTTTACTTGAGGCTGGATGAAGTGTGGGTCAGGCAGGTGCCCGAGCTGTATTATGGCACTGTTGGCTATTATTCAACCTTTAAAGCCTGGTTCACATGCTGCCAGTAAGATGGCTAACAAGAATAAATGAAAGGATTGAAGTACCATACCAGCTGTCAGCTCTAGACAACAGTTGGTTAAGCACTACCGTTATATTTAGACATTTTAAGCACAATTTAAGTCCCTTATGTTATTATGACCAGATACCCCCCTCACACAGAAAATACCTGAGGTTACATTTAGAAGCTACAGCCAACCTATGGTGTGGTTCTCCCCTTCAGCCTCTCTCTTTCACTTCAAGTTTCTTCCAAAAGGCATCTTTGAAGTGCAAAAGCCTCAGCGTGTTGGCATAATTTGGACAAATGACTTCTGGTGGCAGAGTTGAGAGAGGAGGTGCTATGCGACACTTCGGGAATGAAGCGGAAAGTTGACTGGCTCCCCATGTCAGCACATTTTCATTCTATGTTTAGAGCTGGACTGTCTAGAAACGTACATATTCATAACAGAGCAGGGGGGAAATCTTTCACCTTTACATAGCTTAATTTTTGTCAAGGCAGTTCAGTACAGCGCCACATCTGCCTGTGCGTCCATTGGGTTGATGGGGTCCTGAGGGTGAGAAGGTTGCCTTGATGCCTTGATGTCACAGCCAACCATCCAATCAGCTTGGGAGACCCGTGATGAGGAGTCTCTATATATACAAATGTCAGGCATTCATGACGTGGTGCCTAAACAGAGGTATGGTTCCTTCCCAAATCCCACTGGGGACATCCTCTTGTTCCTGCAGGATCTGTTTGAACTGACTGGTTTACTCTCTACCTTGATGCAACACGATTTCTGAAGGATGTGCGTTGTCTGAGGCAGATTTCTAGACCTAGGGCCCGAACATACTATTAGCCTATGGTTTTGATGAGCAATGTGCATGAGAGTTAACCTAAACTGAAGAAAAAGATATACGTCATGAGATGAAAAAAGATGAGAGTTGAAAGACCCTGAAACAAAAAGCTAAATTCTCTCAAATTTTCTGCACAAATTGGTTTACATCCATGTCGTGGAGTATTTTTCCTTTGCCAAGATAATCCATACTGTAGCACTGGGCAAGCATATCAAGAAGCTTATTAAACATCCTGATCAGGTTCAACACAACAGACAACAGATGTCTCAAGTTTTCAGCGAGTGTTCAGTTGACATGCTGACTGCAAGAATGGGAACCAGACGTATTGCCAGAGAGTTCAATGTCCATTTCTCTACCTTAATCCCTCTCCAACATAATTTCAGAGAATTTGGTAGTATGTCCAAACAACTTCACAACCACAGACCTGGTTTAACCATGTCAGGCTAGGCCTGAATCTCAACTTCGGCTGTCATCACCTCATGATTCAGCATTATACTATTACACAGATCCATGTTCATCCCATGCAAGGACGTGAACAACAGCTCCAGGAAGCTGAAAACATCCAAGGTCTTCAATGGCCTGCATACATGTCACCCAAGCTATGGATTGATGGGAACCAACAGATACATATATCTGTATGCACAGCCATGTGAAATCCATTGATTAGGGTTTAATTAACTTTTTCAATTTGCTGTTTTACATCATATTAGTGTCACACCTCATTCCTTCACTCAGTAAACTGGGATTAAAGAAAGAAATGAAGAACACTCTAGACTATGGAATAGTTCACTCCATGGGAAATGCAGTGTGATTAAAGTCTTAGCCCTCAGTCAATACCCTCCCTGTCTCAGAATGTTGGTCATTGATTACATTTGTTCCCAGGCTATTTCGCACAATGCATACAAGCCTGGAACACCTTCCATTCAAAGTTGGGCTGGTGGGAGGAACTTTAGTAATGAAAATGTTTGTATTTTTAAGTTCAATCCAACAGTCATACAGCAGCATATGAGACATATACCGGGAAGGATGTGGGGGGAGATTGGTTGTTTAAGTTTTACAGATTGAGCCAATAGCTATCGAGATGTCAATTTCTGGCGGCGTTCTGATAGGCTACGACGGCCACATCTGAAGTCGGACTGTACCACAGCTGCAGTGAATTTGGGCAGAAGTGTCTGGGAATTAGATTACTGATATGACTGGCTGTCCTTTAGTAAGGCACAAATAGGAGCATAGCAAGTATGTACTGACTATCATAGAGCAGTGGTAGCCAGCTACCCGAAACACTGCAAAGTTTTGCTGTAACCCTGGAAAACAACTCATTAAGGGCCTGATAATTAGATGACCAGTTGAATCAGGTGCGCTAGTCTGGGGATACAATAGAAATGTGTGCTTTGGGTAGTACTCGAGGACCAGACTTTGAAACCACTGTCCTGGAGAAAAATCAGGATGGGGGGAATACGAAAAAAGAGAGACAGAGAGAGGGTGAAGGAATGAATGAGAGTGTGCTTGTGAGAGACCGAGCAAGAGACATTAAAAGAAAGACAGGGGGAGACAGATAGAGAGAAAGTAAAAAAAAAAAAAGAATGAAAAAAAGAGAGGGATGGGCTGAGCTGGGCCGGCTGATTCACAGTGTTATTTCCCCCTCGGCCTCATCTCTCCTTCATTAATATAAACCCTGTTACCTGTCACAGACACAGACACACATTGAGCAATAAAAAATTACATTGTGAGGTCAAGCAGGAACTATTGTGTTGAGGGAGAAAAAAAAAACACTGATCTAATGACTATCTTGTGAACCATACCCCGCTGTGTGTGTGTGTGACGCTCCTGGCAGCGACCCTTATTTTCCCTTGGGGATCAATAAAATATAGGTATTGATATTTTGGATGTTGTTGGATGAATCTCCATTGTTCTAGCATGTTCAGTAGGTGGGATCTAGGGATGGAAAAACAGGTCTTTGTGCTTTGGGGTACATAAGCATAGGAGAATTGTTCAGCTTATCTAGGCGGTGATAATGACTGGCTATCGATAGGGTTTTGCTTAAACACAATTACCTCCCACTTCCCAGCTTAGACAGAGGACAACATTAGTATGTATGAATCAGTGGGAGTGGCTTGGTTGCAGGAGACAGTCTAGCTCTTTTCAGTGCCATCATATCGGTTTTGCTGTTATACTGCCATCTAAAGGTCTGGTCTCTCATAGCAGGCTCTAGTTTAGAAGGAGCACGCTGTCCTCTTCTGGACAGTCAGAAAAAGCTGAAACCAATGAAGCTAAACATCACGTTAACATTAATACTAATAAAGTATTAATTGGTGTGGTTAATACTAATAATATCAATTCATAAAAATCCTGCAAGGAAAAATGTCTCTTCTTTTAAATCTTCGTTATTTATCCACACACAAACTTAGAGAGATACTGTTTAACACATTCAGACATTCATACATATAAAAGTTAATGCAGCAGAATAGATTCTTAACTAGATACAATAGTAAACCTTTGTGGAGTCATCACTTGATGTAACACGAACAAGGTCAGACCAATCAGATGAGAGAGTGTGATGAGGTCAGAAGACCTACCAATTGTCTTGTGGTTTTATTGAAAGAAGCTGCAGAATCAGAGTGAAACATAAGGTCAATATTGATCAAGCCCCATCCCAGCCATATCCCAGCCCCATCCCAGCCATATTCCAGCCTTATCCCAGCCGCATCCCAGCCGTATCCCAGCCGCATCCCAGCCATATCCTAGCCGTATCCCAGCCCCATCCCAGCCGTTTCACAGCCGTTTCCCAGCCATATCGCAGCCATATCCCAGCCGTATTCCAGCCATTTCCCTGCCGCATCCCAGCCGCATCCCAGCCGTATCCCAGCCGTATCCTAGCCAATTACATAATTACACGACTGGAAACCAAAAATAGGTTTAGGGCTGTTTTATAATGGCATGTACAGTGGGGGAAATAATTATTTGATCCCCTGCTGATTTTGTATGTTTGCCCACTGAAAAAGAAATTATCTGTAATGTTTTAATGGTAGATTTATTTGAACAGTGAGAGACAGAATAACAACAAGAAAATCCAGAAAAACTCTTGTCAAATGTTATAAATTTATTTGCATTTTAATGAGTGAAATAAGTGTTTGATCCCCACTCAGTCAGAAAGATTTATGGGTTCCAGGTGTCTTTTATACAGGTAACGAGCTGAGATTAACAGCAAACTCTTAAAGGGAGTGCTCCTAATCTCAGCATGTTACCTGTATAAAAGACACCTGTCCACAGAAGCATTCAATCAATCAGATTCCAAACTCTCCACCATGGCAAAGACCAAGACCAAGGATGTCAGGGACAAGATTGTAGACCTACACATGGCTGGAATGGGCTACAAGACCATCGCTAAACAGCTTGGTGAGAAAGTGACAACAATTGGTGCGATTATTTGCAAATGGAAGGAACACAAAAGAACTGTCAATCTCCCTCGGTCTAGGGCTCCATGCAAGATCTCACCTAGTGGAGTTGCAATGATCATGAGAATGGTGAGGAATCAGCCCAGAACTACACGGGAGGATCTTGTCAATGATCTCAAGGCAGCTGGGGCCATAGTCACCAAGAAAACAATTGGTAACACACTACGCCGTGAAGGACTGAAATCCTACTGCGCCTGCAAGGTCCCCCTGTTCAAGACCCGTCTGAAGTTTGCCAATGAACATCTGAATGATTCAGAGGAGAACTGGATGAAAATATTGTAGTGAGATGAGACAACAATCGAGCTCTTTGGCATCAACTCAACTCGCTGTGTTTGGAGGAGGAGGAATGCTGCCTATGACCCCAAGAACACCATCCCCACCTTCAAACATGGAGGTGGAAACTTTATGCTTTGGGGATGTTTTTCTGCTAAGGGGACAGGATAACTTCACCGCATCAAAGGGACAATGGACGGGCCATGTACCGTCATATCTTGGGTGAGAACCTTCCAGCATGACAATGACACACGGCCAAAACACACGGCCAAGGCAACAAAGGAGTGGCTCAAGAAGAAGCACATTAAGATCCTGGAGTGGCCTAGCCAGTCTCCAGACCTTAGTCCCAAAGAAAATCTGTGGAGGGAGTTGAAGGTTCGAGTTGCCAAATGTCAGCCTCGAAACCTTAATGACTCTGAGAATTCTGCAAAGAGGAGTGGGACAAAATCCCTCCTGAGATGTGTGCAAACCTGGTGGCCAACTACAAGAAACGTTTGACCTCTGTGACTGCCAACAAGGGTTTGCAGTCACACCGAATGTTTTGTGATACTAGCGATGCCTCTGCTGTGTATTCACGAATCATGGCTCACATTTATGAGTTGTATGCTGTGAATACAAACATTTTGGCAGTATTCTATCTCCACAAGATTCCCCATTTCTGTGTTTCTCATTGTGACAGAAAAGTAATTTTTCATATCGGTAATTGTTAGTTTACAAAATTCTATGAAATCCCTTTAGTGGGGTGAAAGCACAGTAACCCTCTGACACTGCCCCACCCTGCTCACACTGAGTGAGAGAGGGGAATGAATAGAAAGACAGTCCAACAATAACTTTAAGTGAGTGATTTATGAACATAGACAAATCTTATTAACTTCTGAAATTATGTTGCCTATGTTTATCTGGGCTGTTGATCAGATTGTAATTAACATTAATATCACACACACCTTTTATTTCATTTTTAAAGTGGAATACTACTTTAACCAATGGACATGATGGGTACGCGAGACTGCAAATGCTGCAATGTAAATCTATTAGAACATGTGTTAATTTGTGTGAAAGCAGTGGACATAAAAAAAATTGCTAAAGTTTATGTACCCAAACTTATTTTCTTTTACAGAAATAAAAGCCATTAAAAAATTCTGAAACACTCCACAAATTGTGTACTATTTCTTTGCCGGTATGTTCCTTAAGTTGGTTCCTCACGTCATCAAAACCACTCATTTTTTAATTTGGATTCTACTTACAGACTGTTAACACATCCAGCTGCAGAAGTCTCAGGCTGCATCTTTAAGGACGGACCTTAGATAGATTTGCCAGTCAAAAACAGGTTGTCATATGTGAATTGTACTGTAGACATATACATAGACTTATTAAAGGATAATAAGTATATATGGAAGCATTGCTTACACATCTTTAAGAGAAATACAGAACCAACTATATGTTGAGAAGCACACATTTAAGTGGGAGATGTATGTTTTTTGCAATTGTTTTAATTTCTTCTGATTTCCTAGTCATAACGTAACTTCCAATGTATAATGTTATATAAAGAACATAACTTGTTTTCTAGTGAGATTGAATATGTTTTCTGACATCAGATTTGCTCCTGACTGAACTTCAGGTATGAAATAGAATTACTAACATTACATAATGTGGTTTAACATAGTCTATGAGTACCCCAGATGTAATATTGCTTAATCAATATTTAATTTGCTTCCCTTGATTAGAACGGCTCTGCCAGTAAAAGGAATAACATCAGCAGCTATGATGGGCCATATCCTGATTCTGTGGACTGATGGAAGAAACAATGTGTCAGTCATCGAATTCCAGGCAGTAAATTTCCCTGGAGGCTAAATATATTCACAACAAAATGACAATTTTTTCTTTTGATGGTTTGGCTTCTTTGGACAGCTGTAAAAAAAAGAAGTGTTCTGTGTAGATGTCATGTTGTCAATCAGTGTTTTATTGGTGTTTCCTTAGGGTCGTGGGAAAAGTTGCTGGACCTTTTCCACTACAAGCCACCTGGACTCTGTGACAGCTGTGGCTTCTGGAAAAGTACAACTTCTGGTGAGAAGTATGACACTTTCTTCTATTTTCTACTGTGTTAAACTATGTTTTACCCTATTTTGGAGGGGGTCACACAATTATGTTCCCCTGAATGGTTTCTTAGGAATAGTTAAAGAAAGAAATATGTTTCTGTATAGTAGTTAAATTCTGTATTTTACTATATGAAGAGCTGATGAACAACTAATTGTTGGACAACACTTAAACACGGATGAATGGGGTTTCGTAGCCTATGATCTTAAAATTACATGAGCATATCCCTCTTGCATGTGATTTGTATATCTCATGGGAGTAATCTGTCTAGAAAACACAAATATTACGTGCTGAAATGAATCTGTTTTAAGGGACTCCCAAGCCAGGCATTTGAGTATGTTAAATACTGTACAACTGGGACCCATGAAAGAGGATGACTAACCTAAAATGAAATGTATTCATCTAGCATTGGTTTCATTTCACGCTGTTGTTTGCAGCTGATTTTGTTGTCAACATAAAACAATCTGTCCTAAATAGTATTTTTTTATTCTGCAACTGACTCCTTAATATCTATTGAAATGTTGTCCTGTATTCACCCTAATAATAGAGTCTGTCCCTCCTTCTTGTTGTTCCCTACTGACCCAGGAGCTGTGCTTCCAGTGTCTGCCTGCCCAAAGAATCTACTTGGCACCTGGTGATCCGGCAGGACTTATTGTCCCTATCCTAACGTCATATCCGAGAGTTAGTCCTGTCAGCCTGGCCCTTACCATGGCTTCCCTCTCAGGCCGTGGGCTGCCACTGAGCAAAGCTCAGGTGTCAGTTTGACTCCCATTTCTGTCATTTCGGCATGCTACGTTGGAATTGTTGTAGCAATGTCTAGTCATACTCACTGACCACTCCAATGCGGCTTCCTTTTGTGTCCACCGACCAGCGGGTTCTGTACTGCTGTGCCTCTACGTTGTCTGGACCAAATAGGGGTGTCCCTGTCCTGTGACACTTTTGTGTCTTGCGGTATGCGTTTTTAAGGCGAGGTCTGTCCCTCATATGTCTGTGGAACGTGTTGATCCATTGTGGGCGAGTGAGGATGAGGAAGAGAGATTAAGGATATATATGAAAGAAGAGGGGAAACAATAATTTTATGTACATTATTTATTATTTAGTACATCAACAGATACAGTATTCAATCTTTTGTCAATGTTTCTTGGAAAACGGGGATGGCAGCAATCAGCCTTCACCCAAGCACAATAGGTGGCGGTAATGCACCAATAACGTAGGATGCCTACCGAGGTTAAACCCTGCTGAAGAGGATGGAATACTCTTGCTATTTTTTTCGTTAGCCATCTGATGTATCTAGATCCAGATAAAGCAGTCCAGAAATTGTAAATACAGACACAGCTCTTAAATAGATAAACATCTGCAACTCCCTTTGCCTTATGGATCCAGAAGACCCCAAGCTTACGAACGCGTTTGTGAAGTTGCACATCATATTGAAGGTAAGATTGGAGGACTACACAGTATCGTTACAATAATACATCTAACGTTATTCACAAATGCTAGCTTTACTTCAGTTTTGAGTTACCTCCATGCTAATCAAAACACACAAGACTGAGACATTGGTAGTGGATTTACTAGTTACCTAACGAACGTGTTCGTTGCAATGGTATACAGTACCGGCGTTATGTATTGTAGTGGTTTTCAAAGTCTGGATGCCGACACAAGGGTAGGTCGCGGGAGATTAAAATTGGGTAGCCAACAGGCCACGTGCCTGTCATTGGCTACTCACTAATTGTATTGTAGGAAATACTCAGGAGAGTGTCTACTAATCAATCGTCTGTTTACAGGGTCCATGATTTTGTACTACACCACTGTTTACGAGACACCTCCGTAGTGCCCGATTCACTACTCTGTAGAACACTTTGCGTGAGTGATTACAAATGTGGACAAGTTATATGTTACGTGCGTACCTGAAGATCTCTAACATGGTAGAGCCGTAAAACATATCTGACACATCTCTGTGTTATTTATGATACATCTGTACAGCTTTTAAAGTCATTACTACATGTAGCCTATTCTTCCAATGAATCACAGGATTCAAAGGCCATGGGGATCCGAGAGAAGCTCAACCCCAAGAAATTATCTTCTGATGAGGACCTGGTACCTACACCCAGCTTTAAACAAAATTACCAAGCCAAAAGAAAGGTAAGTGTGAACCAATATGACCTGACAAGGTTTTATTATCTGCATGATTGAATCAGTGGTTTGGTACAGGCTTGCTGCTTTGACAAGGTCATGCTACGCTAGGCCTGGTGAAATTACTTTAGAATTGTATCAGTCTAGATCAGTGTTGCCTCACACAACATCAAACCAATCTAATGCCTTGCTTAGTCGGAGGTCCAACTAAAAAGTTGCATATGAAACTGTATTGCTTTCTCCACCGTCCATCCACTCCATGCGGGGCTAGAACCAGATGTCCTTAGTTTAGTTACTGTTCCCCTAGAACAGCTGTGGTCCTTAGGAAACAACATCCAGGTCTGAGAGCTAGTGACATAACCGATTGAAGCGCACCAACACAGCCCTAACTAGCCATTACTCACTCGCTACACACAGTATATCAAGTCATAATATACATAGATACCTACACACCTCATCTAATTTTGACCCATTTATGCAGCAGAGAAAATCTTTCAGATTTCAGAACACAAACCTAATCCTCAGTTACTGAAATCAGACGAGAAACGGCTTATCAGTAATTAATTTATTTCACTTTTAATACGTTAGACTGTCAGCCACACTTTGTGAACTATTACCTTAGCCTGAGGGTAAACACCAACAAATCTCTTAACTTCAGTAAAGCTTTCAAGCTGAGGAGTTGCTACGGCTTCATTGACTCGGTTTAGTTAATATAGCACCCTGCTCCCAAAACAGAATTTGTCCTTCATGTTTTTTTAATTTTTGGATCCACCCTTTAAATGTTATTTCCTGATGACATGTGAGTGGAGAAGGACCATTTTATTTAAAGTGAGTACATTTTAGTCAATGTTCCCCCTTTTCAGACTACTCTATTGACTTTACTTTTTTGTACGAGAGAGGGCACTAGTTGTAAATCTGTATCTAATTTTGAGATTTACCTTTCAGTCATTTACCTTCAAAGAAAATGTATCTCCAAATAAAAATCTTTCATCAAACCATTGGAAGTCCCATCAATTGGACTACTTAAACATTTTGGGTCCTGAATAGGGCTGTCCTGTTCATGGTTATTAGAGCCATATCACAATTATTTCATAGAGAAAGATCTTTAAAAATCTTTTTGCACAATATTTTGATTCCAAAATCATGTTTCCAATCTGAATAAGGGTTTTTTAGGCCAATGTTAGAAACGTCTCACCAAATACCACGCAAATAATGTCAGTTTCCCTCAGGATGTCTAGTGCATGGGAGAAGATGAGCGTTTGACAGCTCTGCAGAACGTTTTCTTCCTAATTTCAGTGTGTTTAGACCTAGTTTAGAATTGTTTTGCTATGCACAGTAATGTAATTATGCAACATTGTTATTTAATAGACAAACACATTTCAGTCGCTTATCTGTTGCATCAACTCTGATCGACAAAAGAGAAAACACTCAGTGTGCAAAATAGTTTTACTTCGAATTTTGTCCTTTCCAACAGTATTTCCAAATTAGATAATGCACATTAAATTGTATGTATAGATATATGTTGTCCCTTTGCATAATAAACGTTGAATCTCATTTTGCTACATAAGGAAGGCTGTTTCAAATAACTAGGCTATAATATTTGCAGCAGAGCGAGAGGTGAAACTTCATGATGCGCAGCAACATTTCATTGTCACTGCTTTGCGGTTGCGTTTTGTGAACAGCAATCGTTAACAACATTTAATTTAATGGTGGTTCCGAAGCCGAACACAACTGCACCACTCTGGGTGCGTTTTGGTTTTAAGGCAAATTGAAAGAGGTATCCACCACGTGTATTATTACAATATTATTAGACTTACACTATAATAGTGGCCTAACATTTTTACACTATAGACAATTAAATTGTTCATCGCAATTATTTCTGCGACAATTAATCGTCTAAAATGACATAATCGTGACAGCCCTAGTCCGAAATTGTGCTGTGCAGGCTACAAAGGGCTTTTGACAACTTGACAATTACAGTTGGCTAGGTGAAGGTCTTTTGACATTGTGGCTCTGTGCATGGTTGGTAAAGTTTAAGATGAAGACAGATGCAAAATAAATAATAATAATGAATTGGCTAATATACCAATTTGCGTGCCACCTTTTGGGAGCAAATCTTGTTAATCTTATCTTCAAGATGAACTTTTGTTTACCTGTTGTCGACCTGAATTTATTCTGTTTTTACATTGCAGATACAACCTGATCGTCTATCGAGATATGAACTGGAACGGTTGGATAACATCAGACAAAACCAAGAGTTTCTGTCCTCCATAAAACTGCTTGAGGTTGGTTAGTTGGTTGAAGAAACGATTTTCGAGATTCAAGGTTCTCTTTTTTGGTGAAAATAATAAATTATTGTTTTTTCAATAGGCCAAGGAGGATTTGAAACGAGAAACAAACAGATTGATCAAGAAGGATCGGTAATGACAGATTAAACATTTCTACTGCTGAATATGTTTGTTCCATCTGATGGATGCCAGAGTGTGGAGGGGCAGGGTGATATGTGAGCACTTTGAAAAGTTGGACACTATTCTGGACACTGCACTATGCATGACATTCTGGATAAGTTGCAGTGGTTTGATGGGATGATCTTGGATCCCCACCTACAATGAGTTGCTGTAGTCCATATGTGAGATAGCAAGTGCCTGGATAACTACTTATGCTGCTTCCTGCGTGAGTTAACAAATATACTTTGCACTCTGGGAGGTGAGACTGGAATTGTCAATCGTGATGGCCATGTCTTGAGGTAGACAGGTCTTCCCCAAGTGGGAAGAGCCGCTCTGTCTTATTATAACTAAATAATGACCATTTAGATTCGACCGGGGTCCTTTTGCTCCGTTGTCGGTGACACTACGTACCGTGCCAGTAATCTAGTAATTCGAATTGAAATGTTTCTCCTTCAAATGTCAACTCGCTGAACTGGCAAATCGCTCAATCTCTGGCGAGCTGTTGCTAAGCCGAATCTAGCGTGCACACTGTCCACGCGGGCAGGGCGTATGTTCCTAATATATGCCATCGTCAGCCAGAATAGGAGGAAAAGCCGTCTCTGCAAATATTATTAATAGGTATTTAGTATACGCGTGACTTCACTACTAGAAACGTATTATGACGATGTCAAGTCAACGATTTGTCTCTTAAACCTTCCATGCATACATTTTTTTTTTAATTATGTATGAAGCGATACATAATGGGGAAACCGGACACCTCCATTATAAGTTTCTTTCTCGTAAATGTTTTTTAGCTAGCGAGTGAGTTTTTGCGCTGGAAATTAGCATGAAGTTCAATATATCTCAACTGAGATCTGTTAAAAGACACAGTAGTTTAGAGAATGTGGCCAAGAGGCTTTATACTATTTCAGAAGTTGTCTTGAAGATCAATGACTCTTGGAAAGACCTTGTGTTAAAATTATTGTTCCATTTTAGTGAAATTCTAGTGAGACATTTATCGTTTAGTGCTGCATAACTATAGCCTATAACTTTGAATTTGAGTAGGCCTATTGGTTGTTTTATTGGATTTGTGGTGTCTAAGCTTACATATTTTATGCTTTTAATTTTTATTCTGTGAGAATAAAAATGAAATGTATTGTCACATTTGTCAAATTACAAATTGTGTGATAACGCCGTAGCTCATTCAAAAACACAAAGAACATCTACTAGGTTGTACATTTCCACTCTTTTATTAAATTGGCATATTGTAGTGTATGGTAAAATATGCAATGTCAAATGTGTTGTTTTACGCACATTCATATGGGGCTATTGTTTCTCTTGTTTTCAAACTGTATGGATATGCCCATTGAAAGGCCTACGTTTTAAAAACCTGTTAATTAAACAGTTAATTAAAACCTATTAATTAAACAGTTTTCTGGCTACAGGCTGTAGGGTTTTGACAATTGCTACATTCATAGCCTGAAGTCCTACAATTGGTTTTCAGCCTTGTTTCTTGCATACAGAGATTTCTCCCGATTCTCCAAATCTTTTTATGATATTATGTACTGTAGATTATGAGATCCCCAAACTCTTTGCAATTTTACGTTGAGAAAACTTAAATTGTTCCACTATTTGCCTGTGCAGTTTTTTAGAGGGGTTAACCCCTCCCCATCTCTACTTCTGAAAAATTAAACTTCTTTTCCAGTCCTGCCCCAGTTTTTTTAAAGTTGTTGCTGGCATCAAATTCAAAGTGGGCATACATTGTTCAAGGAACAATAACATTTTTCAGTTTGTTGTCTTTGTACTATATTCTATTGAATGTAGGGTTTAAATGATTAGCACATTTTTGCATTCAGCGTTTATTTTGATTTTACACAGCGTCTCAACTTTGTTGGAAATGGGGTTGTGTTATTTGACTTTTTGCATACCCTTGGAGAGTTGGTAATATATTTACCATTATTAAAGAAACCATTGGGTGAGCAGGCAAAACACATTTATTTTATTGCTTATAGGATTCATATTCAACTGTAGGTTATAACAGACTGGCACAATCATAAAACAAAACATGGCAATTTGCACAATATTGCTGTGCCTTTATAGCTCACACACCCCCAAAACACCAGTTAGCCACCACCATGCTTCACAGTGGGAATGGTATTCTGTTCACAATAGGCCTTGTTGACCCCTCTACAAACATGGCACTTATGGTTGTGACCATAAAGATTTATTTTGCTCTTGTAACTCCAAATTACAGTGTGCCAGAGGCTTTGAGGCGTGAAATGGTGTTGCCGGCATTTTGTTGCTTTGGCGCAGTAAAGGCTTCTTTCTGGCAACTCGACCATGCAGCTCGTATTTGTTCATGTATCATTGTATTGTGCTCCTTGAAACCACCACATCGTCTTTTTCCAGAGCAGCTTGTATTTCTCCTGAGGTTATCTTTCTTGGTTTACCTGACCTTGGCTTGGTATCAAGTGATCCCCGAATTTTCCCCAACTTGGAAAATCCAGTGATTGAACAGTACTGACTGGCATTTGCAAGTCTTTGAATATATTTTTATATCCTTTTCCATCTTTATACATTTCCATTACCTTGTTATGCAGGTCATTTGACAGTTCTTTTCTGCTCCCCAAGGCTCAGTATCTAGCCTTCTCAGTGCATCCATGTGAGAGCTATGACTATTTATACACAGACAAATAAAATATATTTATTTTTGCTAAGTCAGGCAGTTTTCCAAAATAAGTCTATGAATACAGGTGGAAATCAGAGGTGAACAATCAAATCGACCATATCTGTGGTATAACATGGGACAAGTTCCGCAGCTCTCCATACATTCTTATTTATTGTGGAAATAAAATTCCTGTTTACTCAGTCTTATAGATAATACTTGGCTTTTCATATGTTAATTTGAAAAATGACTGTTGGGAAATACTCAGTCATGGTAGATTGCACATTTACTCATCATGAATATAGCTCCTACTTTTTTTGCTGTCTGTCCTTAGCAGTTTACAGTTCACTCTTCTTATGGATCATTTGCTGTTTATTTTATTTCGTAGGATTCAGTTGAGAAGGAAGACGAAGACAAAGAATATGATGAAGATGTGGAGGAGATGGTTCTGAGCGAGTGAGCTTATTGCTTGCAATATTTTTACTTTTGTTTGACATTTGGGAGCATAGCCATTTGGCTTTTAAATGTACTTTACATCCTATTGATTTTAAATGTAAAGATGTGTGATCCTGTGCCAGGCTGACAACATCCTCTATGTTCCAGATACCGTAGTAATCTGAAGGACATGGAGCTGAGTGAGTTTGGAGGAGCAGCTAAGGTGATGAATGACAGTATCTTCTCAGCAGCCTTCCACCCCTGTACCAGTCGTCTGCTCATGGCAGCTGGGGACAACAGCGGTGAAGTTGGGCTGTGGATACCTGTGGGTGATCTTAGTATTGTCTGCACACACACACACACACACACACACTCTAAAGCTGGGTGTAGAATTGTTGGTGGTAATTTGACTGTGCTTGTTTGTTTCCTCAGGACTCTGATATGGGTGATAACGATGTGTTGCTGTTTGAGCCACACACTAAGCCAGTGGTCTGCATGGCGTTTTCTAGGTCACATCCTACAGATCTGCTGACCCTCAGCTGTGATGGGACGCTACGGAGCACAAATGTGAAGAAGGCCGTTTTTGATGAGGTACCGATGCGTAATACAATGAATATAGAGTAGTCTCTTATCTGAAACGATCAATTATATCCGCTCAGCTTGTGTAATGCTCTCAATGAATGATGAAATGTCTCAAGCAGTACATCGTGGTAGCTCTGAACAGGTAGGTTATGGGAATCTGTGTGATGGACACTTAACCAATCAAGTCAACAACATCTGTCATCCAATCTATACTTCAACTTTGATAATATCCTAAAATTCAATATATACATTTAAAAATAAAAGTTTGTTTCGGCAACTAGAATCAATGTCGGATTTTTCTCTAGTGTAGTTAGCATTTACGATGTTCGGTGTATGAAGGAGTCGTCCAACAAGCCAGTCTCCCAGCTTCTTGGTCACTCAGATAGCATCTCTGGTGCTTATTTCTCCCCTGGTACTGGCAACAGAGTACTGACCTCCTGCCTAGACGACAGCATTAGGTAAGTTTGTGTGCATTGTACCGTGCAAGATTTGCACACTTCAAAGTTACTATGTCAAGAGTTTAGGGGTAAGTCACTAATAATTTTTGTTATGCTGAATTCATGGTCCAAAATACAGTGGATATAAAAAGTCTACACACCCCTGTGAAAAGGCCAGGTTTTTCTGTTGTAAAAGAATGAGACAAATATTTTCTTTTTCTACTTTTAATGTGACCTATAATGTGAACAATTCAATTGAAAAACAAACTGAAATCTTTGAGGGGGAAAAAATAAACTTACAATAACCTGGTTGCATAAGTGTGCATGTGGGGATGTGGCTGTCTTCAGAAATAACCAAGAACATTCAAACTCATGTTAAATAGAAGTCATTACACACCTCCCATCATTTAAAGTTACTCTGATTAATCACAAATGAAGTTCTGCTGACATTTTCTTAGTTGCATCTCAGAGCCATGGTCCGCAGAGAGCTTCCAAAGCATCAGAGGGATCTCATTGTTGAAAGATATCAGTCAGGAGAAGGGTACAAAATAATTTCCAGAGCATTAGATATACCATTGGAACACAGTGAAGACCGTCATCATCAAGTGGAGAATATATGGCACAACAGAGACATTACCAAGAACTGGACGTCCCTCCAAAATGTATGAAAAGACGAGAAGAAACTGGTCAGGAAGGCTTCCAAGAGGCCTACAGCAACATTAAAGGAACTGCAGGAATTTCTGGCAAGTACTAGCTGTGTGCTACATGTGACAACAATCTCCCGTATTCTTCATATGAATGGGCTATGGGGTAGGGTGGCAAGACGGAAGCCTTTTTGTACAAAGAAAAACATCCAAGTCCGGCAGAAATTTGCAAAAACAAACATCAAATCCCCCAAAAGCACGTGGGAAAATGTGTTATGGTCTGATGAAACCAAGGTTGAACTTTGTGGCCATAATTCCAAAAGGTATGTTTGGTACAAAAACAACACTGCACAACACCCAAAGAACACCATACCCACAGTGAAGCATGGTGGTGGCAGCATCATGCTTTGAGGCAGTTTTTTTTCAGCTGGAACCGGTGCCTTAGTCAGGGTGGAGGGAATTATGAACAGTTCCAAATACCAGGCAATTTTGGCACAAAACCTTCAGGCGTCCGTTAGAAAGCTGAAGATGAAGAGGAAAGTTCACCTTTCAGCACGACAACGACCCAAAGCATACATCCAAATCCACAAAAGCATGGCTTCACCAGAAGAAGATTAACGTTTTGGAATGGCCCAGCCAGAGCCCAGTCCTGAATCCAATTGAACATATGTGGGGTGATCTGAAGAAGGCTGTGCACAGGAGAGGTCCTCGCAATCTGACAGATTTGGAGCGCTTTTGCAAAGAAGAGTGGGCCACGTCAAGATGTGCCATGCTAATAGACTCCTACCCAAAAAGACTGAGTGCTGTATTAAAATCAAAAGGTGCCCCAACAAAGTTTTAGTTTAAGGGTGTGCACACCTATGCAACCAGGTTATTGTGAGTTTTGTATTTGAATTGTTCACGTTATAGGTCACATTAAAGGTGGAAAAAGTTCTGACATGATTTATCTTTGTCTCATTCTTTTACATCACAGGAACCTGGCATTTTAACAAGGGTGTATAGACTTTTTATATCCACTGTAGCTTCTGCTTTTGCCCATTATAATGTGTTCTGTCATTTGGGTAGGCATACAAAAAGATGTTACTGTCTAGTCTTGATTCTAGACTTTAGAGCATTCTGTCCTCCCCAGCTGGCTGGTGGCCGGTGGTCCCAAAATATGATGTGCGTTAGCCCAGCACTGTCTGGGATGTAGAGGTATAGCTGGCAGGGGTTTCCGTACTTCGTTACACTCTAGCGACTCTTGTGCTTCCTCTGATCTTTGATGGATTGGATACTATAATTGAAATGTTGAATTTACGTAATTCAGTTAGGGATTCAAAACAATGATTGAGGTAACGAGTAGGTTCTGTATCTATTTTGCAACGTTTTAGAACTATATTGACTTTTTTCCCCAGGATTTATGACACCTCTGAAATAACCCACAAAGCTCCACTACTGACTCGCATCAAGTAAGCTCCAAAGTTCCTTATACTATCAAATGTTTTTTACTAACAATTTTTTAGAGATTATCACATTCTGTTCGTATTGGTTTACTTCAGTGTCTGTGTTATTTTTGTCATGTGCTTTTAGTCAAAGTGTTAGGATAACTTGAAGATACTGTGTCGCATAATGATGTGAGTGACGGTCAATGTTGCTAGAGTTGGAAGAAGTGTGCAGTGCAGCAAATGTAGCTTTCGATGTCTTCACTCCCCGATCTACAAGTATTTGACCAGTTAACAAATGACATCCGTATAAAACAAGTTGTTGCTCAATTATACCTTTAACTCTAATTAAGTGGACGTTTTATTCATTGTCATAAGTCATACATTTTCTGAATGTGCAAAGCAACATTGTTTAGACCTCTAGGGTAGTGGCTTTGGAAAGTATTCAGACCCATTCACTTTGTTCAGATTTTGTTCAGTTATACACTGAGTTTAATATTTGATTATATTTCCCCCCATCAATCTACACACGATACTTAATGTCAAAGCAAAAGCAATTTGTGCCAATTCATCGGTGGTGAAAAACTGAAATGTCTCATGTGAATAAGTATTCAGACCCTTTGCAATGAACAGTCAAAGCTGTGATTTCTGACTGAGACGCCTCTACACCGTACTGAATAAAGGCTTTGAAAACTTATGTGCAGAAGATATATCAGGGATTTTTATTTCAATAAATTGGCCTGTGATGGCTGATCCAGCAGAAAACTATCAGCAATAGAATCGGTGCGTTCCTAGTCTGTAAAATGTGTGTGGTGAGATCAGGGGTGAAAATGTTTGAATCTTGAATAAAGTGGGTCCAGACTTTTATTACACCCCTGGCTGGGATTTTCTTATGCCGTACAGTATACCCTAGGGGTGTGATTGAGGGATGAAGGGATTAAAAGGTGATAACGTACAGAACTGTCACACTTGGGGGTCATAGACCATCACAGAAATCACCAAGACATCATCAGCCCATGTTAGCCTGACCAAGCCTTTGACTCGTGGTTTTGTTTATACCTGTAGTTATCATCCAACACATCCTGAATACTGGCAGTAGCATCTTTATACTTCTGTAATGCTGCCATACCTTCAATTCTGAACGTTTATATCTGATTAATACATTTCCTCTGCCCCGGTTTACAGACATGGCATGGAAACTCAACCCTGGATGTCTGATCTGGCAGCGGTGTGGGACCCCAAGAAGGAAGACTGCTTTGTGGGTGGGCAGCATACAGCAGCCTCGCAGAATGCAGGTATTCACAGTTGGTTCCCATGTCTATCATCAGCAGTTGTGATCGGGTTAAGTTACGATTGCCCTTCTTCTCAATTCAATGTTTGTTCTGAATCTTCCACAGAAAAGAATAAACTCCCTACAATCAGACATTGTGAGGCTTAATATTGGGTTGAAATAATGTCATCATACTCATTCACCATCTGATCCTTACTGTAGTTGATTCTCTTAATCAGGTTGACTCAAGCCTGCATCTCAACCATGCATCTCAATTATATTCATGTACAACTATTGTGTATTACACGATTATGTTCAGTGTGGATGTTACGCCCCCTGTTAGGCTGAAGTGTGTCGGGGGCGTAACAGCTTTATGTTAATTTATGTATAAGTGACTTTCAGCCAATACCAATTCTGTTTCTACCACCTGGTTTATACGGTTTTCTGTTTCATCCAGGTGTTCCATGAGGGTGGGCAGCTCCAGCACTCTTTCCAGCACCCAAAAATGACCAAGGTACTCTCTGTCACATTATTCCATCCTCACAGGAATGCTTTGCTCGGGTGTAACGCACGCGGAAAAATGTACGTCTTCACCGACTGAGAGGAGTGATCCGGGATGTGTTTACAAAACAATAATGCTGACCTAGAATCAGAAACCCTGACGATTATTTATTTTGATTCAGAACGCTAAACTGATTGTAGAACAGCATTCCTACTCTTACTTCATAAATATGGACCAAGAGCTTGATTTTAGGAAATGTTGTGTTTTACAGTTTTTCTCAATCGCTTTGGCCCAGTTCTCAAATGAGAATTATATTTTTTCAAAACGATAAGTTCATATCTCTGAACTGTTAGTTTCTTGCTCACACCAGATTAGAATTTCGTAAGAAAATTGCATGTGTTGTGGCTCATTTTCAAGAATTTATTAATTGTTTTGGGTTTGTTACTTCATTTTGCAGACATGCCATAGAGTTGTGATATACCATGAAACAGTTGTGACAATTGCACTTTGAGGTTAGAAAATGTTAAGACTGTTTAAATTTTTTTTGCAAAAGCAATTGGAAATAACTGTAAAAAAATATATATATATTTGTTTATGCGCAAGCAGCCTTTTTTTATTGTTACGTCTATGTTTGTCTTTTGTGGGGGGATATTTTGTCTGATGAAAGAACTTTTTTTCTGTATGGGTTGGGCTGGCAAATTTAGTTTTTAATGGTTTTGGTAGCCAGAAAACCTCCTAGTGAAGCTGTTGTGCCTTTGTATCACCTCTAGATGGAAGGGATGTAACACATATTAGGCAAGTTTGCCCTTAAACTATACTTCACACTGTAGCTTCACAGTAGCACCGGTTACAAGGAAACAAAACAGTTTATAAGAGCCTGGACAAAAAATATCTCAAATGTTATTAAAACCAAATTTACATAGCAAATTGATAAACTCAGTTCACCTCTCTTTGTTCCATATGCATTAGAAAGTGTGGGATTTGCATGTATTTCATTCTGATTGATCAATAAATGATTCCATAATGTTAAAGTGAAAATGTTTTTTGTTCACAAAAATCTAACAAAACATTCAAGTCCATAATGAAAATAATCTGCCAACCCTAACTAATACCGTACCTTAACTTTTATCCTAACCTTAAATGCAGGGGCAGCGATTGTTTAGCTTGAGGCTGCATGGCAGACGTGTGTCAATCACTCAATACAGATAATAACTGGGGACTCTGAAAGAGTAAAGAGTAGTTACTCGGTATTCCATTAATACATCTACAAATCTTCATGTAAGTAACTTGTTTTCATTTCCAATGTAGTAGCTTAAATAATAGTGACGGTCCGAAAACGTATTCAACAGTGTCATGTAACTGGCATTTAAAAGAGGTACTCTCTGTCACAGTGTTCCATCAGAAATGTTCAGCTTGAGAAATATTTACGTCGTCACGGACTGACAGGTTTAAACTGAGGTCAACAACGTCACTGTCCCTACAGTGAACTGGGTAGTCCATCTACATACTGTATCAGGTGTCAAATGGATTCCATGGAGGGCCTAGTGTTTGCTGATTTATGTTTTTACCTTTCCGTTGGTACCCAACTGAGACCTAAACCGATTGGTGACCCAATTAATCAGTCAAGTAAAAGGTGAGGACGAAAACCTGCAGAAACTCGACCCTCCGTGAAACTGGTTTGACACTTGTTCATATTTATAGTGGCTCTCAAAAATATTCACCCCAGTATTCATCCTTGGACTTGAACACATTTTGTGTTACAACATGAAATCCAAATAGATTTTCCATTGATTTTGTTTTTTGTTTTTCCACTGACCAACACAAAAAGTCCATAATGTTAAAGTGAAAAATAAAATCTGCTCTAAAAGTTGTTCTAAATTAGTTATAGAAAATAATTGATTGCATATGCTAAAGATTTGGTTTGTGCAATTACTAACAAAAATGATATAATGAAGACGAACATTCGGAGTAAAACCTTCTTCAAAAGCACCACTCAGGGGTAGGATATAAAAACATTTACAAGACATTGAAGATCCCCTGGAGCACAGTAAAGCCAAGGAGGGTGCTAATCAGGGAGGCGCTTTATAGCAGTGCTTCAGAAAGGTTGCCTTCATGGGAGAGTACTTAAACATTGTTTCACTGCTACCACCTCTGTCTGTGGTCTTTTGTTAACTTTTAATGTTTATTTGTATAGGCTTCTTTACAGCGCTTTGCCGATAACTAATTAATTGATTGCACATCCTACTTAACAGTGTGGTTGTTTCACCTAGTTCTTTTAAAATGTATGTACTTACTGTAAGCAGCTCTGAATAAGGACATCTGATAAATTACTAAAATGTAAATGTAGAATGGCAAAAAGAAAAACTCATCCAATCTTGCTTAGAGTTTACCAAAAGACACGTGGAAGTCTCTGAGACCCTTGGATCACCTGAAGGAACGATTGAAGGCGAACGACTAATGAGGAAATACGTTTTTCCATCTTTCTGATCTCTGAGTATCTCATTTATTATGATCCCTAATGTTCCAAACTAAAACACGTTAGCTACAATACATATTAGGACAGTAGGCTGCTATTCAGCTGGCAAGTGATTGTTATTGACACAATCCAACGCCCTCCCCCTCAGGTCATCATGGACATCTGTTTTCTTTTGATTATTGCCCGTACCTATTTTCCCTGATCACGGACCCTATTTAAGTTCCTGCTTCCTCATTGTATCCTGTCGGCCTTTGTTTTGGTTATACCCCTATGTCACATAGTTCTGTTTTGGATCCGTGTTTTAGGTTGTTTCTGACCTAGTCCTTTTATCAAGTTAGTCTGTTTGGTTCCTGTCCATTTTGTTTCATGTATTAAATGTCCTCTGTTCTCCCCGTGCCTGTCCTGCCTCCATCTGACATCATGGCAGTTATGTGCATGTCTATTTGTAATACCGTCCCTGTCAGGACTCTGTTAAACTGATCAGATTTATTAATAAACGTATTCTCATGGTCCTTTTCATCCCGCAGATTTTTTTTTTGGATCACCGTAAAGAACGACAATGTATTTTAATCTTAGAAAATAAAAAGTATTTTAATATTTTGGATCTCCGTGTCTCATTTATTTTCACAAAGTGTTATTGACTCAAATTAATTAAATTAGTTGAAAGATTTGTTCTTTTTACTGAACGATTGGAAAAGATCAGTAAAGTGAGTGGAAATTCCCATCACTACAAAAATCTACCCAAATAGCTAGGCTCAAACGGGCTCAAGCGTGAGAAAACAAAATGCTTGCTATTGGCTATGAATTAGTGACATATACTTAGGCCCTCTGGAGTGTTTCAACACACACAGAATAAATTCTATATTGTTTAGATTTGTATCTATCCTTAGGCCCTCTTTGAGAGCATAGAGGGCCCTGACGATTCAACACTGTGGAAAAATGTACATCTTCACAGACTAAGAAGAAACTGCTGTGTTCACGGCACCAGAGCAGGAATGCTGTTCCAGAATCAGATGCCATACCTCTTGTGTATTCTGATTATTATAATTTTTTTACTCAAGTGATTGTAGGACAGCACTCTTTACTCTAAGATGCTTGTTGAATATGGACCCAGAACTGATGTGTAGAGGAATCCAAAATCTCAGATTTGATAGATTTTATTATTATCTGCAAGATGCCTTTGCTATTGTTGCACAATATAAATGTGCTGTTTTGTTTGTTTGAATAACATCATTTACTTTAGTTTAATTCCGCTGCAGTATTCAGGTCACCAAAGTATTTGTTGGCTAATGAGAGCAATGTCTCACCTTCAGATGGTGTTGTAAAACTTTACTATGCAGTCTATATACTAGACAGAAGTCATAATTTAGTGCTGTTGTAATAAAGTATTTTGTATTGTTTGGCTAGAGTTCATGGTTGAGTGATGAGGTAAGTTACATGGCACACAAACTGCCAAGTTAATAATTTCATACACTTGTCTTTTCTGTGATAGATACCCAAGGTTGTTTTTAAAGAATATGTTATAGTTAATCACTCCTAAGTGTATGAGAGTATTGGCCAATAACATATTTTTGGAATAGACCAAAATAAGTTAATGTGGTTGCCGTGTTTGTATTTTGTTCTGTTGATATGCATTCAGCCTTTGTTATTGTTGCACATATATTTACTCTGTTTAAATAAAGTTATATGTTTAGGGGAAGCTGTGCTTTTTCCATATAGTTTAACACTTCAGTATTGAGGCCATAGGATTTTTATAATGTTGGCTAATGAGAGCTGTGTTTCACCTCCAAACTCTGGACCTCAAAGCATGTGCCATTGCTTTTTGTCTTCATCTTCCCTACTAATCAGTGAACTGGTTTAGACCTGGGACACCGTGCTTTTAATGAGGTAGAACAGAAAGCCAGCCCAGGACCTTTTAAGGGTTGAACCTCAGCTGTAGATGGCAGTGTTGTAGCATAATTTATTATGGATTCTAGAATATACTGTGGCTGTCCTTAAAACTTAAAGGAATGCATAATGTAGTGCTGGAAATATCAGGAAAGAACACGTGTAGTGTATTGTTTGTGAAAAATAGTTGAAATGGTTTAGATACGACACGTAAGAATATATATTTATTGATAAATGAATTATCTAATACACCAGTTTTGATTTTGTGATTAAAAATATGCAGTCTTGATTGGGAGCAACACAATAAATGCAGGAGACATGCTTACAGAGACAGATCCCCATCTATGGTCATGAGTGAGGAAGCAAAAAGAAGGACAAAGCCATTGCACAGGCTGTCAAGGTGTTATTAATACTGGAGATATTGGGCACATTCCAGGTTGTCATTGCATCAGTCACACTGAGCACATTTTCATCTCACTAGGTTCCTTATAGGCTTGATTATTAGTTCACGGACACCAGCAAAATGCCTTCCAACTATAATGGAGTTCTTGGGTGCATATATTTAGCCAAAGCAACTGTTTTATTTAAAATTTCAGGTTAAGCAGAGCTTCTGCATTGAGGGATTTTTTTTTTTATCCCCTGCTGTTTTTGTATGTTTGCCCACAGACAAAGAAATAATCAGTCTATAATTTTAATGGTAGGTATATTTGAACAGTGAGAGACAGAATAACAAAAAAATCCAGAAGAATGTATGTCAAAAATATTATAAATTGATTTGCATTTTAATGAGTGAAATGAGTACTTGATCCCGTCTCAATCAGAAAGATTTCTGGCTCCCAGGTGCGATTATTCACAAATGGAAGAAACTCAAAAGAACTGTCATTCTCCCTCGGTCTGGGGCTCCATGCAAGATCTCACCTCGTGGAATTACAATGATCATAAGAACGGTGAGGAATCCGCCCAGAACAACACTGGAGGATCTTGTCAATGATCTCAAGGCAGCTGGGACCATAGTCACCAAGAAAACAATTGGTCACACTACGCCATGAAGGACTGAAATCCTGCAGCGCCCGCAAGGTCCCCCTGCTCATGAAAGCACATGTACAGGCCGCTAAGGGGACAGGACTTCACCACATCATAGGGACGATTGACAGGGCCACGTACCGTCAAATCTTGGGTGAGAACCTCCTTTCCTCAGCCAGGGAATTGAAAATGGGTCATGGATGGGTATTCCAGTATGACAATGACCCCAAACACACGGCCAAGGCAACAAATGTAGCACATTAAGGTCCTGGAGTGGCCTAGCCGGTCTCCAGACTTTAATCCCATAGAAAATCTGTGGAGGGAGCTGAAGGTTCCAGTTGCCAAACGTCAGCCTCAAAACCTTAATGACTTGGAGAAGATCTGCGAGGAGTGGGACAAAATCCCTCCTGAGATGTGTGCAAACCTAGTGGCCAACAACAAGAAACGTCTGACCTCCGTGTTTGCCAACAAGGGTTTTGCCACCAAGTCATCTTTTGCAGAGGGGTCAAATAATTATTTGACCCTGGATTTCTTTCTGGATTTTTTTGTTGTTATTCTGTCTCTCACTGTCCAAATAAACCTACCATTAAAAACTGATCATTTCTTTGACAGTGGGCAAACATACAAAATCAGGGGAGGGGATCAAATAATTTTTTTCACTGTATATACCAATTCCAGGTTGATTCCTCCCTGTTTTTTTGTTGGTTTACCTAAAGTGGGGAGGGACCTACCTGAAAATGGCCAATAGAACAACATTTTTTGGATTGGTGAAATAAATGCAACCAAATGCAACCAAGGTAACTTCCGACACATTTGCACATCTCCAGAACCACATTGATATGATATTCCCTTGGTTTATAGCAATTTTCAAATGTGCCGCTTAACTGCATTACAAACAACCTGGCACACACCCAATGCAAGCAACACTGAGCTGCATGTTATTGCAACACCATAATCATCACATGCATTGACAAGGATTCACCAGTTTAACGGTAGGTAGACAAATCATGACCTGTCACTTGCATGTCCAATGGTTCATATAGAAAGGCATCCCTTTTAGTACAAGGAATCAAGACAAATGGTAAAAACATCAGTCACATTTACTGCTCACAATGATTGACATTTGTTTAGTCATATTCAATTTTCTGTATTATTGCTCAAATGAGGTTGTGTTGTCTGTCATATTGAAACTAAATGTTGGAGGTATAACAACGTAAATTGTTAATGACTTCTGTCTCAACTGGCCTGCACCCTTTCACAATTTTAAACACAATCACTTTAAAATATTACGTCAATCAGAAACCAACCACTTATTGTAATATTGCTGCAGAGCAGACAATGTTAATCCATAAATCTATGATATTTATTATTTAACTCATTACATAGTCTATTGAGGGATTATAAAAGAAAATAAATATGCAAACTAGGATTGTACTGATGCAAAACAAAACCAACAGATCATTTTTAAACATTCAGATGAAGCTTAATCCAGCAATAGCCAACATCTGCACATCCTGGTGTTCTGGGGGTGTCTGAGGTGTAACTGCATCGATGCATTTCAGTTGAATAGCTTGGGTAACAAAGCAATACCTTCTGACTTGTACTGGACCTACACATTCTGACTCAGAATTTATATTGAAATAATTGCACAAACATTTTAAATCATGAACTGACGTTTTGTTAATTCCTACCCAAATAATGTTGTTGACATATATACTTGTCAACAACATTATACTTGTATATACCCAAAGATTTAAATGGAGGAATAAATAAATAATTTTTCTTTGGAGTTTTGAACTGGCCAATCAGCAGCCTGGGGAAGTATGGCGTGTAATCAGGAGTGTACTGATTATGTTTAGGATATCAGTAGTATACATCTACACTATTCTGTTTATGACTATTATACACCTACACTATTCTGTTTATGACTAGTATACACCTACACTATTCTGTTTATGACTAGCATACACCTACGCTATTCTGTTTGACTATTATACACCTACACTATTCTGTTTGATTATTATACACCTACACTATTCTGTTTATGACTAGCATACACCTACACTAGTCTGTTTATGACTATTATACACCTACACTATTCTGTTTATGACTAGTATACACCTACACTAGTCTGTTTATGACTATTATACACCTACACTATTCTGTTTATGACTATTATACACCTACACTATTCTGTTTATGAGTACTATACACCTACACTATTCTATTAATGACTACTATACACCTACACTATTCTGTTTATGACTACTATACACCTACACTATTCTGTTTATGACTACTATACACCTACACTATTCTGTTTATGACTAGTATACACCTACATTATTCGGTTAATGACTAGCATAAACTTACATTATTTTGTTCATGACTATTATACATCTACGGTATCCTGTTTTTTGAGTACACACCATTCGTACACAGAAGAGCTGCTTTTTTGGTTTAGGTCAGACTTTATTGAACAATGTCGGAAGAAAAATGACTACTCATTTTGTTAGTAATTATAAAAAAACTGGGCAGATAAAGGAAATCATAAGGATTTGAGCCTATTGTCGGAGTAGAGGCATCATGTGATTATTACTAACCCAAAACAACCACTATCCCAGATGTTGGCTACATCAGATCTGATGACTTGGGCCCAATGTCCACCATAACGATCTATAAAGATGCTCTTGATTCTATGGTATTCACGCTCTCACCTTGCTGATTCCATGCCAACAGACAAGTTCAGTCTAAGGACAAGATAGACGCTTGTGGTGATCACTGTCCTGTTGTTCAGCTCTACACTAGTTAACTCTCTCCAAAACTGTAGCACTCATCTGCAAAACCGGGGTGGCTGCAGAGAGGTACCGTATCTTTGGTAGATATGTAAAGTGTGAAAATGAGAAGGTATATACTGCTCCCCTGGATGGAGTTGGATGTAAAGCTTACCTGACCCACATTAGGCCCATTCCTAGACCACTAACCACTCGAGATTTACCTTAAGGATGTCTTAGACAGGCTTAATATGGGTCCAGTAAAGCGCCCTGAATCTATCTACCTTCCATACATTTGATTCACAGCACGCACTAAAAAAGTAAATGTTCAATGATAAAAAATAACATCAGTTAAAATAGGTCATACAAGGAAACCTCTAAATATAAGGAGACTACTTTGTAAAAAATAATTCAGCAGGATTTCAATATATTCAACATTTTAAAAGAATCCAATGCATTAGCGCAACTACAAGTTGAAAAGTAATTTTCACCTAGGCATGGAAATACCTAGAATTATTTATTTCAGAGTGCACGTTTCAAAAAATGTATAACATTTCCAACCTTTAAATACTTATAGGTTTCATGGTTATAGTATTGCACATATAATCAGACAGTGTTTTCAAGAAGTTGACCACTGTGATTCTACCCCTACTTGTACTTTCAATGTCAAATAATAATGACAAAGAACACCACTGTAGTTTGATTGATCTTTTGTAAAAGTTATTCAAATAAAAATAAAAACTAATGATAGCTAGTTTTTATACACTGATTGAAATCATTATCACATTATAGTTTCTGATACACTTTGAAAACTGTGAATACAACAGTTCCATTTATTTAGTTTATGATGACTTTCTCTCTGATTGTTCCGTGTCAATATTAAATGATGGTCCATCAACACATCAGGTTTAGGACAAACTACAGTCCTTAGAAAAATATTATTCAACCTTCATACAAGACAGCGTATCTACATTCAGAAACACATCTATTCAGTATCATCTCTTTGTGTAAATACAACTCCAGACTCAGTACCCCTGTCAGTTCTCCTCCAATAGCAGCCCCCCCAAAAAAATGTCAGCAGCATTTGAATGATTATTATGGATGTTTCAGATGTACACCCCGAATTAGTGAAAATTTTCTGTCGGTCCCTCGCCTTTTCTATGCTCAAACGTATTGTACAGTACACACTGCAGTATCAAGCAGTAACGGGTCACCCTTAATCCTCTGCTTTTATATCAATTTCCATCTTATATAATAGTACCCATCTTAAATAAAGTTTCCTCTTAAAATTATTGTTCCTATGAAGTAATACAAAATAAAGGCAACTTTTGTTATTTTATGGTTGAACAATGTTTTCTTTCTGAAACTGACCTCAGATGTAGATTTACAAATCTTCTGCCTTGTATTTTGGTTAAAAAAAAAGAAAGTACCTTGAAATGACCTGATTTCCAAAGCAAAACATGAGCTCAGAAAATGTCCTCAGTTCAGTCAGATGGTTAGAAAAAGGAAAAGGGTCAGCGAGCTGGGCGGGCCTTGGCTTTAAACAGGAATTTAATGGTGGGGAAAGATTGGTTCATGTTCAGATGGTGTTCTCCAGCCTTGCTCCTTACCTCCCCGTCCATCTCTTGCCTGAGCTCTCTCTGGAGGAGCCAGCCGGTCGCTGCCCCCTGTCCTTGACCCTCCCCTCCATCTCACTTATCTATAAGGAAGCCTCCCATCCAGCGGAACTTGCAGGCAAACCACCGCCTGAGAGGGCAGAAGTACTCAAAGTGGAACTGCTGGAACTCAGGCGTCTTCCTTATGTCCCGGAGGAAGGCGATGTCCAGGTCGGACTCAGTGAGCATGATGAGGAGGGAAAGGAGGGCAAACAGCAGTCCCATGGTCACCAGGAACATACGTAACACGCTCAGGATGAACTTATGGAGCTCTTCCGCCTCTTTGTTAGGGGGGGACCTCCTGGTCCGGCCCAGCCGAAGCACCCTCCCGTCGGGCCCGAACTCAGCAACCTGTCCCTCTATTGGAGTCCCGGCCTCCGACTCCTTCTCCTCCTCAATGCTGCAGGGGGCGCCATTGGGGTGGCGGGCCGCGGCTACCTCCAGGCTGTGTTCGGCCGTCGGGGTGGGCAGCACGCTGTCGGAGGGACAGTAGGCCTCGTCGGAGATGACACGCTGGGACGACCCGCCCTCACCGGCGTCTGATGTGTGGTGGCGGTGGCGCGGCATGAAGGAGTCACCGTGGGAGACGGAGCGCACGGGCGTGGAGTGGGCGGAGTCTCTTAGGGACTCCAGGCCTGAGAGGGGACAGATGGGGGGAGTGAGGGTGAAACTCTGAAAGTGTAATGCAGCAGAAAGACAATAAGCAAGAACTCCTTTCCCAATAAAGTGAATTGACCTAACAGACAGTTAACCACTTTGCATAATTACACACAGGAGTTTGGGCAGACATATGTTGCCTAGGTTTAGAGCTAAGGTCTAGAATTTAAAGGGGCCTTTGTAAAATACATGGTCTAATGATTACAAGGCAGAATTTGAAACAATAACACATTTTGTCTCCTACTGCCCTTCCCTTACCGACCGGAATAGTTTTAGCTAGTCCACATGGAGAATGTATGGCAGTATGGTGGGGGATAGGACTGAGTACTAACCGTGTCTAAATCGAGTATAAGGAGACTGCAAACTTAGAGAAAGACAAATATTTAAAACATGAACATAAAACATTCCCTGCAGATGTCTTCTAGTCATTTATGCTATTAGTACTTGTGTTTATCTTACAAGTGGACACTTGAATTGCAATACATTTGTGAGTATACCCTAAACCAAATAAATCAGAAACCAAGACCTCAAAGTGTCAGCCATAACATTGACTTGAGACAACATATCGCACCTGACCTAAACCAAATACTTCCATCAAGCCACATGCCCCACAGCCCCGTCCCCCAAAGGAAAACAGGGAATCTGAGAATGAAGAGGTTCCTCAAAGTCTTCTTGTGTTACCGCAGACATCGCCTTCTCTCTGGGGTGAGATCTCTAACACTGGATGGAGGAATCCTGTGCCATGATGAGGATTATCACTCTCTGAAAGATTTATAAAGGGATCTTGAATCCTGTGCCAAGATAAAGAAGTATATCTGATTCTTTACCCGCGGAGGAGCTGCCTGGTCTGCTGGAGCCATACCCAGGAGGTGGCAAGCCAAGCCTTGATGAAGCCCGTGACCCAGGCACCGAGGGTGGCCCAGGGAGCGCAGGGAAGATCGGCATGGCCCCCAGAACCTTGCCTAGGATTCTGGGACCCAGCTGAAGTACACGGACCTTAACATCGCGGTAGCAGTGGTTGATCATGCACAGATGCACGTTCACCTTGGTCTCGATCCGGATCAGGCATTTCACCATGGTGGTGGTTTGAGGATAAACGAGTGCACTGAATACTGGTCAATGTCCTATATCGTCCCTCTTCTGCAGTCCTACCAACTACGTCTCCCCTATTCCTGGTGACCAGCCATGGCTCCCTGGGTGACCGAATAGCTACACTGCTCTGTCTCAATGACAGGCTGGAAGAATGACTGGCGCACTCCAGAGAGGTGGAATGTGGCCCGCTCTTGGTCTGGGTATCCCCCCCGCCTACACTACAATGCATTGGAGTGACATACATGGAGATGTGGGGGTGTATTTTTAGTCTGGATAATGTTCCACAGTCAACGTAGAAAAGGAGAAGGGGTTAGTTTGTGTTGGGCAGGGCAGAAGGGGAAGCAATATAAATATGTGCTATTGTGGAGTTAAATGCAACCCGCTTTGCCACAATTACACCTAAGTCACAGAAACCCCTGAGTGTGTCATTATTCCACATTCACTGTAAGAATGACAAAGGAGAATAGATGGTGTTGAAGACTTGGTGCGTGTGTCAGTGTGTGTTCTTACGTGACTCACTACAAAAGATTATGGGTAAGCTTGAATGACACACACAACTGTTTTTCTGTTCTCATGGCAAAGGTACCCACTGGTGTGTTTGTGTGTGCTCAAAGCTCCCAGAATAGAGGCACTGTAAGCCTATAATCTGTTAAGACACAGAACATGCAGGACATCCTTGATTCAGATTTCTTGAATGATCCCAGACTCTTCACATCATCTAACAACAGCCACTACTAACTCTATTCCCTTTGGATGAACAGGGCATTAGCTGTCACTGAGGTCAATGTAACTCCACCAAAACAACGTAAAGGTCATGTAAACACATATGCACATATTCTTATTGCCCCTAAGCATAATATGTTTTATTTCAGACTGATGTAGTCTATTGTTAACTAATAATTCACAGGATGTAGAAATAATAATCAGAGCACGGTGGTTATGTGGATGTCAACCCAAATATATTTTATAATGTAATTGTCACCTATCAATTACAGCAGGAAAAACGTGGACTACTACCCTGCATTTCTATATGCTAGCTATGCTACAAGCATACAAAACAGGTGGTTAGTTCTTCTAGACCTGCATAGGATAACAGCAGGCAAAAATGAACCAAATATATCCACATTCTAAATCAAAATAGATTTAATGAATATCCTCTTTTTTAGAACAGTTTTTTTTATTTGTGTTTCAATGACCTCTTTACTACACTGACCTAAAATATGTATTACTTCATAGCAGTGAAAAACTAAGTATAGGCCTCAGAAATAATCTGGGGAAGCTGCTCTGAACTGACTCTTTTATAGGTACAACTGGGCCTTTCAATAAGTCTGTGTCCTGAGAAGATGCTATGGACCATTGTGACTGATGGGCTGTATTGCTGATAACGGCTGTAACATTGTTGGTGGAAACAGGACACAGACGCAGAGGGAATGGAGAACTTAAATAACAGGACTGAAACGTAACAGAACTTCAACAACACAAAGACACGAAATCCAAAAAATGACTGACAAGACACGAGGGAAGAAGAAACTTAAAAAGCGACAGTGATCAGGAACACAGATGAGGGCAATGGCAAAAACAAACAGGTTTCTATGCTCCAAATGAGGGGAAAAGGGCATTGGGTCTCCTGCCGTACCAGGACGTGCAAACTGCATTCTTATAGTTTATGGTTGTTCTATTAAAGCCAAGTTCAAGTGTCAGTCGTGGGTGTGTGGGATTACTCTCCACTTGTTTCTGTATGAACTGGGCCCTGCAGGTTTTCTGTGTATGTTGGGATTACAGCTGTGTATGCGTGTAGCGTTACTCTCCACTCGTATCTGTATGAACTGGGCCCTGCAGGTTTTCTGTGTATGTTGGGATTACAGCTGGGCATGTGTGTAGCGTTACTCTCCACTCATATCTGTATGAACTGGGCCCCGTGGGTTTTCTGTGTATGTTGGGATTACAGCTGGGCATGTGTGTAGCGTTACTCTCCACTCATATCTGTATGAACTGGGCCCCGTGGGTTTTCTGTGTATGTTGGGATTACAGCTGGGCATGTGTGTAGCGTTACTCTCCACTCGTATCTGTATGAACTGGGCCCTGCAGGTTTTCTGAGTATGTTGGGATTACAGCTGTGTATGTGTTTAGCGTTACTCTCCACTCGTATCTGTATGAACTGGGCCCTGCAGGTTTTCTGAGTATGTTGGGATTACAGCTGGGCATGTGTGTAGCGTTACTCTCCACTCGTATCTGTATGAACTGGGCCCTGCAGGTTTTCTGTGTATGTTGGGATTACAGCTGGGCATGTGTGTAGCGTTACTCTCCACTCGTATCTGTATGAACTGGGCCCTGCAGGTTTTCTGTGTATGTTGGGATTTCAGCTGGGCATGTGTGTAGCGTTACTCTCCACTCGTATCTGTATGAACTGGGCCCTGCAGGTTTTCTGAGTATGTTGGGATTACAGCTGTGTATGTGTTTAGCGTTACTCTCCACTCGTATCTGTATGAACTGGGCCCTGCAGGTTTTCTGAGTATGTTGGGATTACAGCTGGGCATGTGTGTAGCGTTACTCTCCACTCGTATCTGTATGAACTGGGCCCTGCAGGTTTTCTGTGTATGTTGGGATTACAGCTGGGCATGTGTGTAGCGTTACTCTCCACTCGTATCTGTATGAACTGGGCCCTGTGGGTTTTCTGTGTATGTTGGGATTACAGCTGGGCATGTGTGTAGCGTTACTCTCCACTCGTATCTGTATGAACTGGGCCCTGCAGGTTTTCTGTGTATGTTGGGATTTCAGCTGGGCATGTGTGTAGCGTTACTCTCCACTCATATCTGTATGAACTGGGCCCTGCAGGTTTTCTGAGTATGTTGGGATTACAGCTGGGCATGTGTGTAGCGTTACTCTCCACTCGTATCTGTATGAACTGGGCCCTGTGGGTTTTCTGTGTATGTTGGGATTACAGCTGGGCATGTGTGTAGCGTTACTCTCCACTCGTATCTGTATGAACTGGGCCCTGCAGGTTTTCTGTGTATGTTGGGATTTCAGCTGGGCATGTGTGTAGCGTTACTCTCCACTCATATCTGTATGAACTGGGCCCTGCAGGTTTTCTGAGTATGTTGGGATTACAGCTGGGCATGTGTGTAGCGTTACTCTCCACTCGTATCTGTATGAACTGGGCCCTGTGGGTTTGTGTGTATGTGTGTTTTACCCTCCATGATAGAGATGTGTACTGCCCTCCGTCTTTGTCTGGGGACACTGGTGAGTCTCGGGCCGTGGGTAATTGAAGGACAGCTCCTACTAGGCACCAGGCCAGCCCTGTGGACACACGTTACATGTTTGGGTGACAGGTTACTTATCCCATTGCACGAAAAGCAAAAGCTGATAGGCCCACCTGTGAATCTCAGGAGGTTCCCGTTTTATTTTGGCACTTTGCTCCATCACTTCCTTAGCAACCCTGCCACTGAGAGACAACACAGGAACAAAACTAAAGTCAAACTTAACCGAACTTAACCAACACTGATTTGAAAACCATTTGTTTGAGCCTTATTTCCATGATGATGTTTTTGTATATTACTGTTACATCCTCTTCCCTTTGTAGCACTCTGGGGCTCTGCTGTGCTGTTCTCTCTTGTATGTCTACCTCCCTCTGTGCTGTTGCCTCGTGTCTACCTCCCTCTGTGCTGTTCTCTCTTGTGTGTCTACCTCCCTCTGTGCTGTTCTCTCTTGTGTGTCTACCTCCCTCTGTGCTATTCTCTCTTGTGTGTCTACCTCCCTCTGTGCTGTTCTCTCTTGTGTGTCTACCTCCCTCCGTATCCCTCTCAGGTGTGAAGCGTCAGTGCTGATGAGGTGGGTGTGGTTCAACAATCACCTAATCAACCCTTCCTATATAAAAGGCCCATTTCTTTTTAGGTGTTAAGAGGGAGGACCCGTATGCTGTGTTTTGTCTCATGTAAACCACATTAGTTCTGTGAGTCTCAGTTTTGAACTGTCCTTGGAGAACGGCTAGGTATGAAACATGAGGGTTTACACCCTCCCGTAGATAACCTGTTGTTATATACAGTAGATTAGGAGCGAGTGGCTGTCCTTTTGTTTGTTGTAGCAGTTAGGATAGTTGTATAGGATTTAGCTTGTGACAGGCAGGGTAGAGGTGCAGGGAAGATCACTGCCCATCCTATTTATTTACTTTGACAGACAGCTTGCCCAGCCGTTCTCCTAACCTGAAATAGTATGTTTTATTTCTAAGTGTGGTACAGAAATAAAACCCCATGGGACACTGTTTTTTACAACTTTGTCTGAATTGTACTGTGTTGTCAGTACCATCTCCCCCTTATGTTGACCTGCCCCAGTGTGTTTATGCATGGGCAGTTGCTGTAATAATTACTTTAGGCTCGTAAATGTCATCTTAACTCTCCGCGTCGACCTCTGTAGGTCCCTGGTTACTGTTTTGCTGCGACCAGGATTTCAAGTCTGCCATATATTCACCTGTATCTGAATCTACTCCCTTTGAAGAACAGGTTACTGCTGGACACTGTTCGGACCTGACTGGACTTGTCCAACCTGTGGGTGAACAGATGCAGACAAAAATATACTGTAATAACACTGTAATATTAGCACATTTTCTCCTATGTGGATTGTTTGATTAATGGATAAATGGTCAGAGTAACTGACTTGTAGAAGGCCTGATTCTCAACTCCACACTTCCACAGGTGTTTACAAGCTTCAGGTGTCGGTGCAAAATACGTCAAAATGATCTTCTTGTCCTGCAAAATGTACGCACACAAATATTACCGTGCATGTCTGAGAATGAGTGTGCCCATGCTCATTGAGTACACTCTTAACTTTAATATTTCACATTCTCACTTGGTTAACAAGACTGCAATGAGCATGCACGTTCATCTTTCCAAAGCTGTCATAGATCCACATCTTATCGTTTTTTTTTATTAAAGCTAAATTACACCTCCCCAGAGGTCCATATCCATATCCAATTAATTAGACAGTTTTATTTGCATCAGTTTCACTGTGTAATTCCAGAGCAGAAAAGAACCAATGCAATAATGCATGACTTCATGACTTGGGACCCACCTCTTTCTGATTTGCATATATATGGAATGTCTTTGCCTCAAATTTCAGCTTGGTCACCTCATCCCTGGCCACCAAGACAAGTCAGACAAAACAGAGAGAAGTGCTGAAATATTGTGACCAACTAGCAGATTAAAACAGTTCTGTTTCACAGTCAACAGGAGGCACACCTGGGTTAAAGTTTGAGACTGAGATTCTGCACTGACAGAATTGCTAACAAGAAATGTTTAAAGCATCTCAAATGTACTGCAACTATGGCTGCATTTACACAGGCAGAACAAATCTGATCTTTTCCCCAGTCATTGTTTTCTGACCAATGTGATGCCCTTTATCGGTAAAAAGCTCAGAATTGTGATGTGGAAAGTAGGATGGCTGAGTAGATTTAAGGGCAGTACAGGACAAACGTGAGGCTAGAGAAATATGCTGTGAATTCATGTACACAATATATATATGGGTAATCAGACACAAAAATTATTGCTCTCCAAAATCTAAACGTATATATGAGTAAGGCTGAAAATGACAGATCTGTAGCAGGTTGGTGAATGCCAGGCAACGGCCAGCCTCCCAAAGCAGCTGACATACTGGCCATCCCTCAGGTCAAACAGGTAGTTATACTCCCTATGGACCAAACCATTACCTGTGGGTCTCTACACTCAAATACCCAGTGTATCATGTTCCATCTATACAGCCATTCCACGCTTAAATGTAGCCATGTAGCCAACAGGCAGAACGCACTAGACTGATGACTGAGCTACTAAAAGTGTCTGTGTACACACAGCCAACTACTCCCATTTCTACTCATTTGACTCGTCTTTTAACCCTATGATTACTCACCACTTAAGGAAATGGACCCTCCTGTTTCCCTGTAGGACAGTGAAGCCGAACGGGGTGAAGGCCAAGAAGGCTGGGTTACCAGACACGTCCTATCACAGACAGGACGTATGAGGGTCTCATTGTACGTTGACCACAACGCTGTGTTGGTTGTTACGTGTATTGTCTTCCAGTATGGTGCCGTCTGACAAAGACGTTCTGAACAATTAGAGCTGAAATGACTGTCGCAATCAGTGTAGGAGCCATGTCTTATTATGGGCTTCGTACCTTGCAGGGGTGAGGATCGACACCGTACGTCTCCAGCTCCTGAGCCTTCTGCAGGAAGTTCAGCTCCGACTCCTCTGGAGTCTGTCCTCTGGAAGATGAGAACACAACGTCAGTCTACTGAAGCCCACCATATCGGGGGTGAGGATACGGTAGATGAAAAAGGTTTCCGGTGGGTGAGTCAGTTAGTTAAAACGGGACTTTTGTTCCACACAGCTCAGTAAGGACGGAGGCACCAACTCTAGAGGGCATCAGAGAACTGCAGTTATGGGAAGACCCTGTGAGTGGTATACTGTAGATACTGCATACAGATCCTGTGAGTGGTATAGATACTGCATACAGATCCTGTGAGTGGTATAGATACTGCATACAGATCCTTTGAGTGGTATAGATACTGCATACAGATCCTTTGAGTGGTATAGATACTGCATACAGATCCTGTGAGTGGTATAGATACTGCATACAGATCCTGTGAGTGGTATAGATACTGCATACAGATCCTGTGAGTGGTATAGATACTGCATACAGATCCTGTGAGTGGTATAGATACTGCATACAGATCCTGTGAGTGGTATAGATACTGCATACAGATCCTGTGAGTGGTATAGATACTGCATACAGATCCTGTGAGTGGTATAGATACTGCATACACATCCTGTGAGTGGTATAGATACTGTATACAGATCCTGCATTTATTGAGGGCGAGACAGTTTTGCAGCCTCTTCAGCTGACTATCAGGGTTGTCCCAGGTTGACAAACAGATGACGCAGCAGTACAGTACTGAGAAACACACACACACACACACACAAACATGCGGCCACTGTGGTTCTCTCCAATGAATTTTACCCACACCCAAAATGAGGTGACAAATGGCAGCCAGGAATAGCTGATATATTCAACCTATAATCTGGACATGGCCTTATATGGCATGGATATTAGCAGGCCATGTAATGTATCTACATAATCACAATGTCGGTTTCCATCACGGGTGGGACATTGTCAAGGGGAGATTGTCTCAAGCCATTCTGATGATCACGCGATCGCAGTCGAATTGATGTCAAGCACAAAGCTCCTGAAGTCCCCCTGCACAATTAGGTTGATCACAAGAGTTGTGCAGTTGTGTGACAGGTGCCACCTTACATCAGTTCTGTCTTGTGGATGTCTGAGATGCGTCTCTCCAGCTTCTCTGAGTGTTTAGGGAAGAACTGGAACTTAGAGCTGTAGCCCTCGGGGTGCTTTCCAGGATCATAGTCACCAACCTCAGCTAGGAAATGAGGAAGATCACAGGAAACAACTTCATCTGTAATGTACACAACTCACACAAATATATATAAATAAATAGTGTTAAAATATGACATGAAACATAAACCACATATTGTAGTTAGGTATGCCAGCAAAGCTCACCTACATCTGTTGACGCTTCATATTACATTACTTTAATTACTTTGTAACTAACACAGGAATAGCTGTAATAACAACTTGAGGTTATATGGCTATTAACATGTATCTACCTGATGACTTGGTTGTTGCAGAATCAGTCACAGAATTTGAACAAGGAATGTGCAATTCCCCTGATAAATGATGCCAATAATTCATATAAAAATGTGCCTTTCTTACATGGGACCATCAACAACATGTGATATTTGTCTCAAGAAGTGTTGAAACCATTACAAGTATATCCCATGCAACAACAATTTCAAACTAACTTTACTCTGTATATAATTTTGATCAAGGTAAGATTAAGTTAATATAAAGTGTTAAGCTATTATGTCACCAGGCTTACATCAAAATGACACAGAAAGTATTACGGGACAACAAAATCTGTTTTACAATGGCTATCTCAGTCTCCGCAATCCAACTGAAAACATGTGGTCTTAATTGAAAAGGACATTCCACAAGCAGAAACGTAAGACTATCAAGGATCTTGAAATGTGCTGCATGGAGGAAAGGTCCAAGATTGCTACAAAAGTGTTCGCCAGCCTTGCCAGACTTTATAGGAAGAGGCTCAGTGTTGTCATGCACTCCAGGGGAGGCCTCATGAAATATTGATTATGGGTGTGGCAATCATTTTGATATCTATGCTAAAAATATAAAACTACTCATTGAATCCTTTTTGTATAAGGAGTCCCCTTTATATTGTTCATTAACCCAGTTAACCCATTTCAGTAATAGATTACGAGGCAACTGATGCATTCGATGCCGACCTGCACCTCCAACTCTACACCCCCTCACATCATGAAGTCTGAACAGCAGGTGAAAGTGGCGCCTTATCCATTAAGTCTTGGAATAAAACACCTTGAGGCAAGAAGTACATTGGTTGTGTGTATATATAAAAGGATTGTGTTGTTTAAGTACATTTACCTTGTAGTATGTAGGCAGCCAGCATGGCAGCATCTGATGTCTTACAGAGGAGACGGCCATGGTACAGATCTCTCTTGATCTGTAGGAAGACTAGATACCTGCAAAGGAACATCAAAATCAGGGTAGCCTTTGGTCCACTCCAAAAGAGCAAAGAGAAGTACTCAACCTAAACAACTACGTAACACAGAAGGAGTTGTTTCATTTCTCTCTTTCATTCCATTTGGAGCTCCATTTATTGAGTGGGTTGCACACATGCCACAGGAGAGCCCTTATCTTAAATTCCCAGAGGATGTCCTCCTCTTTACTTTGTGACTTCAGAAAGTGTTACATTGTTTGGTAGTTTGGAGACTCTAATGGTGAGAGTTGGATATGGACAGCGTTTGTTAAAGGAAGGCCTGAGGCGAAGTAATAGCGTGTCTCTCTGAATCTGTGTCCCTGCTCCTTGTTTCTAGCCAGAAGGCCCAGTAGACCATTCACAGCTAAACCTGAACCACAGCCAATTCCACAGCTCAACACATAAGGGACTTTATAAGGGACCTTTCCCGGCCCTTCTCTTAATTGAAACCTTGAAGGTCTTAGGAGAAAGTGAATAAATATATATAGATCCGTCAACATGAGACTTTTGTATGGAGATTAAATGGTGTTCCCACTTCTACTTGCTTGAGTCAAACAAACAGGTTGACTGCCGGGTTAGGATGACAAAATAAAGTCACATATGCCCCCCCGCCCCCCCCCCACCTCAGTATAATACCCCTTTCAGACGTGTGGACTGTGGCGTCTCAACAATGCTTTGGTTATGACATTGTTGTCTATCTTTAAGGGCACACTAAAGCTTTTCAAATTCCGCCATGAAACCGTCTCTAGAAATGGTTTCAAACCACCACTGTACCAACATTTCCTTAGTTTGTAAAGAAATGCTGTATCTGAAGCAGGATTAACGTCCATTACTAGGTGACTATTACTGTCAATCTTATTTGGAACTACATTAGCACAGCGTACCAGTCTGCTGGGTAGTTTCAGACCACTTTCTCCTAAAAAAGTACATTACATTTTTATTTAGACCATGACTTTAAGATATTCTAAAGATATTCAAAATAAATAAAATGCATCTTGCTACCATATCAACCAAACACATAAAAAATAACATGTAGCATATCTACCTGCAAAGTTTATAGTTGTCAGGGAAAGAATACTGAAAATTCTATGCTGGAGCAGAATTCTCTTGTCTGACAGTGTACAGCCTCTTCTGGTGTGCCACTCCTATAAAATATCTGAAAGGCTATCAGTTCTCACAAAATACTTAATGTAGCATCATTGAATGTCTGAAAAATATACAAGATAGTCTTGAATTCGGCTGGTAAGTAAAAAGAAAAACTGCACAAAAAAAATGATTCTGCAGGCCACTCTGTATGTCCAGGTGTGTTATGAAAGGAGGAAATAAGGCATTGTAAGGGATGTTTTAGTTTTGGTGTATCAGCATTCAGTTGGTTCATCAGGTCAGCAGTATAAGCAACCTCATGTTTCTAGTCTATGCAGCCTAGTCCTCCAGGAGCTGAAAGGAATAAGGAAAGCAACTGAGGTGTTGTAATTCTATGACCCCTATGCTTGCTTGATGAGTATTTGTCAAGTACGATATGTAATAAATATACGCAATTATAAACCAGGCAAGCCTAATGCGGGACCTATTGGTTGCAGGACCTATTGGTTGCAGGTCCGTCTCTCTAACCACTACGCTATTTAACAAGGGGAAAAACTGAAGTTTCAAAATTCTGTACTCAGGATACCCATAATTCCATACACCAGTGATTTCTTTACTCTCTAAGCAGCAACATAATAAATACAAATATTAATTATAATCCAAAATGTCATTAGTGTTTTTTATTGTACTGAACCTTTATTCATACAGGGAAATCAATTATTAAAGCAATTATATATTAAATATAGACTGGCCCTATCAGCGTCAGGGTGTGCGCTATCAGTTCAGCACCTGGGGGAGATTTCATGTTTCTACAAGATAGGCATTTATACAAAAATCCACCAATTTCAGGAATCTCAGCCTTCTGAAATGTAAAAAACACAATTTTTGTTTGCAGTTTCAGTTTGCACTTTAATAAAACACAAGGCTGCATGATTGACTGAGCAGAGGTTTCAATAATAAAGCATGTATAAAAAGCAAAACATCCCAACCTACCACCGAGACAAGTTCCAGATATCATTCATATACAAAGTAAACAATATAGGGCCCTAGATGAAACCCTTTGGTATGATATCTCATCAGATTTCTTGTAAGTAAAAATATCTCAACATTATATAGACCAATGGTCACAAACATCTAATGAAAGTACACCACACACCATATGTTTTCTATGTGTAATCAATTAGTGCAGAGTGTTTACAGTAGGCTCCTTTAAATAAGGTTGTGTTGGATTACTGATTAGCTGGGTTAGGTTTAACTCCTTTAAACTACACAAATAATTTGTTGGCCAGCCCATGTTAAATTCACCATATTATAATAATTTCAGATAATCAAAATGAGCCTAATAGGTCAGTTGGCTGCTTAAGTTTCTTAGCTGAGGATGGACAATACATGCCTATAACTATCATGACAGTTATATCATAATTTAAGGTTTAAGGCTTGTAACTAAGTAATAGTAACTAAAACTACTTACTTAGTAACCAGCCCTTTGGTATTTTGCAAGCAGGGCTCTCTGGTCTCAATTCCCCTACAAACTGATCTTCTGCAGTGCATTTGATACCACAAAATTCTGCTTGTGCTTAACCTTTGTGGCTAGTCTCTACCATTGATATTGTGGGCATGTATATGAGAGGTTTCAGTTGACTGACAGAGTGATTGCCCTGAGTACGAACGATCCAATGTCATTTGGACCAATTTTTTTTTCAAATTTCATAATACCCCTACACTATACTTTCAAAGCCAAGCTGACTGCCCTGGTAGCCACAGAACACGCACAGGAAATGGGCAAGTGTAATCTCCTGGTGGGTGAGTTAAATCAGTCCATGACTGGACAAGAGGTAGCAGCCCCCCCCCCCCCCCCCCAACTCTGCAGTGCAGGGCTGGCATACTAGTCTCTTCTATTTTAAGCCCATTCCATCATGCCTGCCAGACTCTGTCTCTAGTCTCTTACCTTGTGATTTCCTCTTTCAGGGCAGCTGGGTCGGGAGGGTAAAACTTGACACGTAAACACATGGTGAATGGCGGCTGGGCTGCGAGGAGGGGACAAAGGTTAGACTAGCTTTAACTACCTAATGTGACCTAACTAAAAACAGTTGAACCAATCAATACATTGGGTTGTGGTGCATACTGAATTCAGGTATTCAACTGGGTTGGAATAAAACAGCAATTCACAACTCAATTCTGAATTTATCTAAACCCTGTTAATTAACCTATCAATCTAACAAATAATCTGTTATTGGGCTGATTATAATCTTACTTTAATACAAACTGTCCTAGTAAATACAAAATTTGTAAGCAATAAAGCACACATTTTGTATATGACTAAAATACTACAGCTAAGAGCTTTTTTCATGTATGTATGTATGTATGTATGTGTATGTATGTGTGTGTGTGTGTGTGTGTGTGTGTGTGTGTGTATACAGTTGGGTCAGGAACTTATTGGACACTGACACAAGTTGTGTTATTTTGGCTGTTTACCAAGATATTCAAATTACAGTTAAATAATGAATGGGCTTAAAGTGCAGTCTCTCGTGCTTCAATTTGAGGATATTCACATCCAAATTGGAGGAATGGTTCAGGGAATTATAGATTTTTAATATGTAGCCCCTCTTTTTCAAGGGACCAAAAGTAATTGGACAATTGACTCAAAACTTTCATGGACAGGTGTTGGTTATTTCTTTATCAGCATGTAAAAGGTCTGGAGTAGATTCAATGTGTGGAATTCACATTTGGAAGCTGTTGCTGTAAACCCACAACATGTGGTCAAAGGTGCTCTCAATGCAAGTGAAACAGGCTGCAAAAACAAATAAAATTCAGAGAGATAGCAGGAACATTATTAGTTGCCAAATGAATAATTTGATACATTCTGAGAAACAAGTAATGCACTGAGTTCTGCAACACACAAAGGCCTGAATGTCCATGGAAGACAACAGTGGTGGATGATCGTAGGATCCTTTCCATGGTAATGAAAAACCCCTTCACAAGAACACTCTCCAGGAGGTAGGCATATCATTATCCAAGTCTACCATAAACAGAAGACTTACAAATACTGAGGGTTCACTACAAGGTGCAAACCATTTATGAGCCTCAAGAATAGAAAGGCCAGAATACACTTAAAAAAAAAACATCAAAAAAAGCCAGCCCAGTTCTGAAACAGCATTCTTTGGACAAATGAAACTAAGATCATCCTGTATCAGGATGATGGGAAGAAAAAGGTGTGGAGAAGGCTTGGAACGGCTCATGATTCGAAGCATACCACATCATCTGTATAACATGGTGGAGAAAGTGTGATGGCATAGGCATGCATTGCTTCCGGTGGCACTGGGTCACTAGTGTTTACTGATGATGTGACAGAAGAGAGAAGCAGCTGAATTAATTCTGCCTACACATATTCAGCCATATTTAGTGAAGTTGATAGGACAGCGCTTCACATTACAGATGGACAAAGACCCAAAACTTAAGGCAGAAAGACCCACGAACAAACAACAACTGAAGACAGCTGCAGTGAAGGCCTGGCAAAGCATTACAAAGGAGGAAACTCAGTGATTGGTGATGTCCATGCGTTCCAGACTTCAAACAGACATTGCCTTCAAAGGATTCTTGACAAAGTATTAAATATTTTTATTTTATTTTATTGTTATAATTTGTCCAATTACATTTGAGACCCTGAAATAAGGGGACTATGTATGAAAATGATTGCAATTCCTAAACGTTTTATACAATATTTTTGTTTAAGCCCTGGAATTATAGCTGAAAGACTGCACTTCAGTTGTTTCTTTGTTGTTTCATTTAAAATCCATTGTGGTGGGATACGGAGCCAAAATTATAAAAATAGTGTCAGTGTCCAAATATCTCCGAACCTAACTGTATACTTACCTAACTGTATATTGGGGAAAAGTTCAAATCCATAATTCAAATCAAAAAGTGACACCTTCATATATTCTAGATTTGTTATACAATGTGAAACATTTCCAGACTTTTATGTTTCAATCTTCATGATTACGGCTTATAGTTACTGGAAATAAAAAATCCAGTATCTCAAAATGTTAGAAAAAAAATATACAATACAGAAATGTCGACCTGAGAAGAGCTTGAATCAGCTAATAAACTCCCTGAGCCTTTAGTACACACAACCACAATTATGGGGAAGACTGCTGACTTGACAGTTGTCCAGAAGACACTCACTGACGTTCTCCACGAGAAGGGTAAGCCACAGAAGGTAATTGCTGCAAGGACAAGCTGTTCGCAGAGTGCTCCATCAAAGAATATTAATGGAAAGTTGACTGGAAGGGAAAAGTGTGGTAGGAAAAGGTGCACAAGCAACAGGGATGACTGCAGCCTTAACAGGATTGTCAAGCAAAGCCGATTCAAGAACTTGGGGGAGCTTTGTAAGGAGTGGACTGAGGTTGGAGTCAGTGCATCAAGAGCCACAACGCACAGACATGTTTAGGAAATGGGCTACAAGTGTTGCATTCCTAGTGTCAAGCCACTCCTGAACCAGAGACAACGTCAGAAGCCTCTTACCTGGGCGAAGGAGAAAAACAACTGGACCTTTGCTCAGTGGTCCAAAGAGCCCCGACCAAGAATTGAGTGCATAAATTAACATACTTAGGAAAACTTTGCAGGTGTTTTGAGTTAATTCGATTAGAGCTCTTCTCTGGTCGACATTTCTGTATTATACATTTTTTATTCAAATATTTTGAGATACTGGATTTTTGAGTTATAAGCCGGAATAAGCTATAAACCGAAACAAAAAAGGCTTCAAATGTTTCACTTTATGTGTAATAAATCTAGAATATATGAAGGTGTCACTTTTTGATTTGAATTACAGAAAATAATGTACCTTTCCACGATATTCAATTTTAGACATATCTAGTACGGATTTCAGGCAATCAGCATTCAGGGTTCAAACCACTACTGTATCATTCTGGAAATCACATTGTTATATTTTAACTTGATAACACTATACTTACATTTCATTTGCTTGGCAATACACTTTGTAAACCCCAACCAGTGCTGAAAAACATAAACAAAAACAAATCAGACAAAAAAACAGACGATCACAGAGATGAATCCCTGGGTGCCATCACCCCACTCCAACACTATCCAGACAGTGGTGAACGACCTGTCGCTCAGCTTTTCAGCGTCAGGACTTGTGTTGGGCTGGAGGGCCTTCTAGAAAAGTACTCCACTGAGCGTTCCAACGCTGTGTTCCCTACTTTTCCTTGATGTTTATATTCACATTAAAACGCTGCTGAGGACTTCGACTCCCCCCTCTCTCACCCAGTTACTCTTTTAGAGATGAAAGAAAGGAAAGTGCTTTGGAGGAAGGAAACTGAGAGAAATGCTTGTTGTCTGTCGGTATAACTATTAAGAATAAAATCTCTCTGGTGGGAAACAGGTCTCTCACAAAAAAGGTTATCTCAGGGAGACCAATCTGTATCAATAAAGGTTAAATGTAATATTTGAAATGACACTGACGCAACAGCGGTGCTACTGGAAAAGTGTGTATCATTTCTCCTAGACATCTCTCTCCTGGCTTCCACATGGTTCTGGACTAGAAAGGATTACTTTTTTGAAAGTGTATTTGGAAGGTTGTGACTATAGTACATATATCAAACCCTAGACCACTGCTCTAACAATCTGCCAACCTGCAAGTGTATGTAAAGGATTGATGATAAATATAGAATGGGTTAAGTAATCTGAATCTTACTGAGGCAAAGAACATCCATCAATACGGAGTGGAAAGTGACCAATTATTTCATATTCTTGCATCAGCTGTGCCACAATGGGCTTTTCACACTTTTAGGAGGATATCATATGTTTACTTAGCTTCCCTTTCAGAGCATTCACAGCCTTGTTGATGTTACCTGCTGTGGTGAGGTTTGGTGTAGGTGTATTCCTCCATTCCAGGGCAACACTGTCTGGAAGAATTTATGTTTGTGTTCCTGTTCGTGGTTTCAACTGGACTGTTTTTGGAACACTGTTATTTTTGTCTTACAGAGATTCACTGTCAATGCCCAGGTTGGAAAACAATCTGTCCAGAAGATCTAGATGCTGCTGTAGGCCGTCTTTGGTTGGAGACAGAAGCACCAAATCATATGACTTTTGAGTCCTAAAGGTTGAGGCCCTGCAGACATTTCTAGTGCCCTTTAATTCAGCTATACCTCTTTTTCTCTCTGTCAATCTCCCTCACAACAAAGTTTTTATTCACAAAAACAACAACCAACATCAGGAACACAAGCACATCTGAGAAATGTTAATATATTATAATATAGTAATATAGAAACAAGAACACAAACTTATAGTATTCAGCAGGGGATGTTGAGTCTCTGAGTGTATGATGCATTGAGAGTGTGTGATTGTGTATCTGTGTGTATCAGGCTGTGCAGACGAGAGTTAAAACCCCCATCAATAACGTCAGGCTGTGACGCGGCAGAGAAAGGGGTTGGACTCTGCTGGAGGCCCAAAGGAGAGGAGAGAGGGAGCTGCTATATGAACGTTCTGCTCATTCTGAAGTGTGTGATAAGTGAGAGAAAGAAGAATTTGAAAAAAGAAAAGAGGAGGGAGTGTGAAAGCAACAGCATGTAAGAAAAAGAGACAAAGAAACAGGAATAAAAAGAGAGAGGCAGTCCCGTTTTAGTCAGTCATTCAGTGCGACATACTGTAGGGAATGCACCTCAACTGTGTCAACACATTATACCATGCCTTTAAACCATGCCTTTAAATCATGCCTTTAAACCATGCCTTTAAACCATGCCTTTAAATCATGCCTTTAAACCATGCCTTTAAACAATGCCTTTAAATCATGCCTTTAAATCATGCCTTTAAACCACGCCTTTAAATCATGCCTTTAAATCATGCCTTTAAACCATGCCTTTAAACAATGCCTTTAAACCATGCCTTTAAATCATGCCTTTAAACCATGCCTTTAAACAATGCCTTTAAATCATGCCTTTAAATCATGCCTTTAAACCACGCCTTTAAATCATACCTTTAAATCATGCCTTTAAAGGCCAATCACGGTTCAGTCATCACTCCCAGAATGTTCCACACTTACTTCCACTTTGTTCCACTGAATAAAGCCTCATGTGTTTCTACACTGGGAAATGACTGAATATTTAATTCTAAGGTGTGCAACACCGGCAACCTCTTCGCCTACCTAGAAGCCTTGCAGCGCTTCCAAGGGGTTAAACAATTACTGTCACGAACTGGCTCTGTCCAAGTCATTGGCATGGGACAAGGGGGTTTGGCCTACAAATGTATTTATTAGTGACAAATACAAGGAAACTCTGCATTAGCTACTGTAGCCAGCTTCTTAGCCATATACTGCGTGTTAATGCCAGATTACGTCAGAAAACATATGATGATCCACATTGACCATACCTCCCTGGGGCTCCACATTTGCCTCATTTTAGAGAGTCAAAAGGCAGGCGTTCCAAAACATCCTCTGGCGCGCCACCCCATTACTGGATAATAACTGGGCATTTTTCCTTCTGCACTGTAGCCCATTGGTCAGGGACATCAAAAAACACAAAGCTATGTGTTTCCTGCTCAACGCGTAATTCCAAGCAAACCACTTCTGTCAGGTTCAGCGGTCCCACACGCTGTTGTTTTAGCTGGCTTCAACAGGAAAACAGTCATCCAGCAATAAACACAGCCAAACTGTCTTTGGACATTGCATGCATTGGTGCTGAACATAAATGTTAAAAACAACTGCGCCCAAAGATGTGAGAATTGGAATTGACTAACTGAATAAAGTGCTGCTCATCATTTGACTTGAGCAAATATAAAATACTCTGAGGCAAGGCTCCAAATGAACATCCATTACATCCAGTCCATCCTGCACCAGCCACATCATATTGCAAAAGGGAAGTTAAGCAGCAGGTTATCCAACAAAACTAAATGCATTTAGCACTTAAACTTTAAATCCATTCCTTCAATTTACTAGTTAGCTACAAGATTTTATTAAATGAGAAAATAAAGAAAGGAGAGGCTAGGAAAACAGGTAGGCTAGGATTCACAAGAACCTTCGTCAGGAGCTTAGGCTGCAGAGCCAGAAACCAGTACAATAATGGGTGAGTTCATTGAAGTGGTGGCTCGCAACTTTCTTACTGGCTAATGGAAGGCAAAGTTAACAGACTTCCAGCAGGTCTTCTGTGCAATTGGCTGCCTGGAAATTAGATTAGTAAGACAGTGACACTGGGTTACAAACTCCGGCTCAATGAGACACGTAATCTCATTGCAGTCCTCATGGCCAAACTGCCTCTCCTTCAGAAACTGGCGGCTCAAGTTGTACATCCTGGTCCCTTAGTTTACAGGATGTTCCTGAGATTCCACTTCAAGGCAGTAGCCTACGGTTTTTAGACTTCTCAATGGATTCTTCCGATCCAAAAGTGTTTGAGGAGGTCCTGGCACCCATGCGTTGCAGAGTGTAGGGCTATCAAGACGATTGGGCAGCAGGGGCAGAGTTAAAAGAGCAAGTAACATTGCAATTTCAATGTTGCTTTTCTGAAGTTCACTTACAGTTTTAGTACAAATAAAGAATCACATCTGAATCTCATTGCGTTCCATTACAGGGTCTCAAACTGGACTCAGCGATGGACTGTGTGAGTAATGTTCGGATGTGAGGCAAGATGATCATGACAGACGCATCGCTCCTGTGTAGGGAGAGTTTTGGGGAGGTGGCTTGACAAGGGGACTGTTGTGCAGGGCGCTCATCACATCAATGACTTGGAGCTCCTAGAGGAGTCACTATTATTACCTTATTTCTGCCCGAGACTGTTCAGACAGCAAATACAGGAAGGTGGTGGCATATCAATAGGCAGGAAGGCATCCGGTCCCTCTCTGTTTGACTGAACCCACCCCCTAACACAGGCAAGTGCCACAGGCAAGTGCCACAGGTAAGGCTCAGCCTATGCAGAGCACATGCCCCTTGGCTATCTAGTGCTCTTTCCAGTTGACATGCGCCCGTCTGTCCTGGTGATGGGCATCGTGCACACCAACGGGCATGCGTCGTGTCACTCACTCCTACACATCGTCTGTCTGTGTGAGCCGACAACTCCCCCCACTCTTTGGTTTCAGCACATGCCCCTCGGAAAGACTGAGCACTGCCCTAACATCTCTGTCGGCTTAAGATACTGTCTTGAAAATCAGCCAGCACACGGGCAGGTTTTTCATGACAGGAAGGTTTTAAGAGACAGACTTGACCCCTGAGAGCTCAAATCAGTCCCCTAAATGTTGCAGCTACTATTCATATGGCTAGGGCTCCAGCAATTTTGGTCAGATCTTGATTGTGGACTTGCAGATAAGCCTGCTGCTGATAAAAAACAGTACTTTTAAATGAATAAAAGTATGTTTGGAAAAATAATTAGTCCTGACAGTCTAGTGTGCATATTTTGGGAGAACGGCTACCTATTATCACAGATATGCTGAGAGTATGAATTCTTAGCTTGTAGAGCTGTTGTGAACCTCCCTTACATTTTATAAAGGGATGTCGTGAACCTCCCTTACATTTATTAAAGGGATGTTGTGAACCTCCCTTACATTGATTAAAGTGATGTTGTGAACCTCCCTTACATTTATTAAAGGGATGTTGTGAACCTCCCTTACATTTATTAAAGGGATGTTGTGAACCTCCCTGAAATACAACTCTTTTGTCTATCCAATGAGAAGAGTGATTCAGTCCCCACATTGAAGGGTACTTGGGTGCAGTAATAGCTTGTGATGTGGTAATTGTGCCACCAAGCTGTGATGTGTGAAGGGCCTGAGGCCAAGCTGTGATTATATGATATGGAAAGGCAGGACTTCCCATGGCCCCGAACCCTCATTAGCCTTGAATGGTGTGTGTTCAGCTGTTAGGTTTGTTACCCATAGAGTTGTGCCTCATACCCCCTTTAAGGGAGTGTTGAACGCAAATGAACAGTGCTCATCCTCCCCTCTGTTGTAGGCACTCACCCTCTGTTTGTCTGGGTCCACATATCTGATTCCAAAGTAGTCCTTTTCCAGCAGATTGAGGTGGTGACAGATGAGGTCAAACAGGTACTGGCCCTTTGCATCGCGCTGTAACACAGGAGACACTCAATTACTGACCCTGAGTTGAAACAACTACTGCAGGGGTGACAGGTGATAAACAGGTCTAGGAAACACTAAACATTGCATCTCCCAGATGATCATGAAAAACAGTAAGGTTAGTTAAGCAGACGTGCCAGTTGTTGATAGCTAGGAAAAGAAATAGACATTAAATGACATAATAGCTAAAGTAAAAAGAAAAGGGTACATGGACAGACTCCTTGTAAAAATATCTTACTCCTTTCCATTGTGCCCCGATATGGGGCTCAGACAAAATTTCAATAACTCACACCAGAATGTGGTTAATATTTTACTAACCCTGGGGACAACTGTATCTGAGGAGAATCTAATATTAATATGCAGAAACAGCCATCTGTGATTTTCCCTGAAATCTTTGCTATAAAGGAAAATACATGATGGGAGGTGAAAAATGGCTGAAATGGCGTGGAAGTGCTTTAGAGCACATCCCCTGGTGCAAAGAGTGTGTGAGAAGGAAATGTAGAGAGTGAGAAATAAAATGGGCCCTTCACTAGTGCAGCAAGCGCAAAATGCAATGGACTCTGCTGTGTAGTGCATTAGAAATGATGTGGTCCTGCTTCTGCAGACATTCAGAGTAAGAAATGCATTTGAAAACACATTCCCTGATGTCCTCATCTCTGGCAGTATCTTTGGGATTTCCTCAAAGTTTGATTCTTGGCCTGATGCTATTCTTTTTATAATAGTCGCAGTGCTTGCTGGCGGAAGATTCCTTATCCACCTTTATGGCGAAGGCACTGTCCTTAGTACAAATGCCCCCTTACTGAATATTGTTATTTTCAGCGTATAGCATGGTTTTAATGACATCCAACATGCTTTCTTTTTACTCTTTAAGAGCAGAAACGACAAAATGTATTCTTGTCAATTGGAACCTACTTCAACCTGCCTGCTGCCAAAACATCCAAGCCCCGAATGGGAGCATGTTGGAATACTGTATGCTGACACTTACAAATATATCGACATGGCTTTACAGCTCACCTGCATTCCCTAACCACGTCACTCTCCTTCAGTGTATATTATAATTCAGAATTGGTTTTCCTTTACCCACCCCCTTAGTATACCACTGTGAAAATAAAGAAATCATTCTTCCAATCTTAGACTATGGCGATGCAGTTCACAACAAGGACGTCTGTTTTGTCACCGGCTCCCCCTTAAACACTCATCACCCTCACTACAGATGCAATGCCAGACTCACTGTTGCCAATGTATTTATGTCCCTTTTAGGTAAATGCTCCCTCTTAATACAGCTTACTCCTCATAATCAACTACGGGTATTTCATCTTGCTCTGGTCACTGGATGTTCCACCATACTCTCCTCACTTTTCCAAGTTCTACAACTCTCCCTGTCAAGCTCACAGAGGGGCATCGGGAAGCTGAGTGGAAATGGAGGAAAACAATGACCTGGCATCCATTCACTCCCTCCTCGCTACATTCTCTTTGTCGTTGCATGCTGCGCCCTGCACAACAGTCCCCTTGTCAAGCCACCTCCCCAAAACTCTCCCTACACAGGAGCGATGCGTCTGTCATGATCATCTTGCCTCACATCCGAACATTACTCACACAGTCCATCGCTGAGTCCAGTTTGAGACCCTGTAATGGAACGCAATGAGATTCAGATGTGATCCACCCTCTCCCCACTCCTCAATCCTCCTCCTCCTCCCGGTACTTCCAGCTAAAGCAGCAGCACAGTTCATCCTAGCAGCAGTCTGAAGTGTAGGCTGTATGAGGACTGCTGTGTTTAGTGGCAGCCAAAACAAAATCAGTCACACTCCACTGTATTATGAATGACTCAGGCCCAATAACATGAATGGACTAGTCTACCACCATAACAGCTGTCTAGGGTCTGACGAAACCTAGGTGACTGTGCAGCTAACTGGTGGCTGCATGGTTAACCGAGACACCAAGTTCCCTTTATAATGTACTACGCTACGCTTCAGTAGTATATGTAAAAGGGTGCTATTTAATTCGCACAAGGAATGCTATGAATGTTAGCGTTGGCAAGCATCGCAGAAGCCTGACCTTTTCCAGTGTCTCTATGGGCTCTCACATCCACATCCACTGTCACTGCTCAGTATGACCCTTTCATAGCAGTTTGTGCGAAAGCACTCTGAAGACTATCTTCCACGACACCAAGCACTGACTGGCACTTCCTTAAAATAGAATCTTTCTGCAGGTCTAAGAGTTCATTACATAAACCCAGACGCTTAAAAGTGTATCCAGGCAAATTCAGTCATACTGTGAAACGCACACGCTCCATAAATGTATGCCGTAGGGCAAAGCAAATGAATATCCTTGACTACTCCCTGCAAAATTAGCTAAGCTAATTTTAAGCTTTTGTTTGTAGGTTTAGTTTCACACTTTGTTGAGGTAAATATTTGCATATGACGCATGTATAGAGGTCAACCCCAATATGTTTGTCATCATCAATAATCCACTGTATTACAGCTATAAATAACTTACTTCACCCAACAATTCTTTGTGCAGTTTAAGCTACCAGTTGATACAAATGGATTATAGCCCTTAGCAGTCACTTTGTCTCAACACTAAAAACACTGAAAACAACCAAATATATCAAAATCTAACTTAATTACAATGTGTGTTTATAATAATAATAACAATAAGTAAATCATTAAGGATTTTATGAATATTCACTTTTTTGGATTAGAGATTTTGACTGTGTGTCAATAACAGAATCATTCTTCTATCCCAGGTTATACAGTCATGGCCAAAAGTGTTTGCACCCCTGACATTTTCCTATTTTAAGAACTCTCCACAGGTGTTCAATGGGATTTAGATCTGGACTCATTGCTGGCCACTTCAGAACTCTCCAGCGCTTTGTTGCCATCCATTTCTGTGTGCTTTTTGAAGTATGTTTGGGGTCACTGTCCTGCTGGAAGACACACGATCTCGGACGCAAACCCAGCTTTTTGAAACTAGGCCCTACATTGCGACCCAAAATCCTTTGGAAATCTCTATCTTGGTCTCATCTGTCCAAATAACTTTTTCCCAGAAGGATTTTGGCTTACTCAAGTACATTTTGGCAAACTGTAGTCTTGCTTTTTTATGTCTCTGTGTCAGCAGTGGGGTCCTCCTGGGTCTCTTGCCATAGCGTTTCCTTTCATTCAAATGTCGACGGATAGTTTGTGCTGACACTGATGCACCCTGAGCCTGCAGGACAGCTTGAATTTCTTTGGAACTTGTTTGTGGCTGCTTATCCACCATCCGGACTATCCTGCGTTGCAACCTTTCCTTAATATTTCTCTTCCGTCCACATCCAGGGAGATTAGCTACAGTGCCATGGGTTGCAAACTTCTTGATAATGCTGCGCACTGTGGACAAAGGAACATCTAGATCTCTGGAGATGGACTTTTAACCTTGAGATTGTTGATATTTTCCCACAATTTTGGTTCTCAATTCCTCAGACAGTTCTCTTCTCCGCATTCTGTTGTCCATGTGGTACACACAGACACACAATGCACAGACTAAGTGAACTTCTCTCCTTTTTGTCTGTTTTCAGGTGTGATTTTTATATTGCCCACACCTGTTACTTGCCCCAGGTGAGTTTAAAGGAGCATCACATGCTTGAAACAATCTTATTTATCCACACATTTTGAAAGGGTGCCAAGAAATTTGTCCAGCCCATTTTTGGGGTTTTGTGTGCAATTATGTCCAATTTGCTTTTTTTCCTTCTTTTTTTTTTTTTTTCAATATACACAAAGGGAATACACATGTGTATAGCAAAACATGTGTTAATGCAATACTTTTCTGTGAGAAATACTTGATTTTCTGGACAAATTTCAGGGGTGCCAACACTTTTGGCCATGACTGTACGAGATCTGTTAACTTCTTTATCGTACCTATACTCCTCCAACTGTATTGCAGGGTTAGGTGAACATATTTACAGCCCAAAAAAGGCAGTGTCTCTGTAATTAATCACATTGTGCAAGTGAAATTATTTGTGGTCACAGTGTATATTGATCCAAAAACAAAGAGAAAAAGCCATTTATCACATTATTAAATGAACTGGAACCAGACCCAACCACAGGTATTCATTCATCAGACATCAGTCTTACACTTGTGTGAAATGAAACCCTATTCTCTTCGACTACATTTGACAAGGGCCCAAAGGTCTAGTTCATGTAGTAACCTAGCCATTTGTAGTAACCTGGCACATTTTGTATATATTTACAAATAATTTTTGTTATATTCATTCATTCGATTTTTGGTTGTGAATAGCTGAATACTGTAGATGAAATTTGGATAACAGTTTCTTTCTTGCCTGAAAATCTGATTTAATATAGCTAGCTAACAATTATTGCATGTTTTCTACCCCATGTGGAAGACTGCAATGGATGGCGAGCTGGCAATAGCCTAATTAAGTAATCATTCAGTCTGACTATTCCTCCAAAAGCTTTGCGGAATGTTTTCATTGAATGGGAACATAACTACAAATGAATGTGGTATAAGATGGAGGCAACAGCTACAAAGGACATGCAGTAAGAAGGTGGGAAAAGAGAGATGTTTGGTGAGGCGACTGTTTTTATGTAAATGTATTCTGCATGTTGTTATGTTACTACATTCAAAGATATTGTTTTGTAATTAAAAGCACAATAGAAGCAACATAAATTATTATTATTATGGCACCATTGCACAACAATGGTTAGCACTCACTAAGCAGATTTGCATAACGCATCTAGCACTAACACCACTGCATAACAATGCTCATGACTCGCAAAGCAGATTTACATGTCACAGCTAGATATACCAACACTACAAATCAATGCTCAGCCCTCACTGAGCAGATCTGTGTATCTCAGCTAGCTTTAGAACCTAGCACAAATAGCTGACCTCAACTTGTACTGTATACTTTGCATACTGATTGGATAAATTGAACTTTGAGAACACCATCTCTAAGGCAGAAATGCTGCGCTAGGCTTATTGATTCCCTGCAAAGCGTTTCTTGACATCCCTATGGGGCTTTGCCCATTGACTAGCTACTTCAGCCATAGGCAAAAACAATGCTCCAAAACATTGTTGTATTGTATGGTATAGATTTGTGGCAAGATCAATATGCAAATTTTCCCCCCAATGCATTCATCTTCTGTCCAATCTTTTCTTGTAACTACATCACTGTTGAAGTGACCAGATGAGCAAATACACTATTAAAAAGAAACTACCTAACATTAAGTATCATGATCCGACAGGTTTATTAAAAATAATATATTTTTGGAGACAACATTAAACTACTAAAAACATTAAAACATTATGAGAATACAGGGAAACCAGGAATAATCCTTAAATAATTTGATGGTATGTCCAGATTCTGATTTTATCAAGGTTGAATAATTTCTCATAAGATGAGCACAAGTAATGTACAATCTTTGTTAAATAATGCTTTAATATTTAGAGGTATTGTTAAGAAACTAGATAATTTCCCCTGCATATCTTAAACAAAAGTGTTGATGAATTAGGGCTATAAAAAACACAAACTAATCTACCATGGGGTCTCTTGGTCAATTGGGCATATGGTCTAGTTGATGAACTTGTTGTACACATCCCTGAAATGTTAAATTATCTTTCAAGATAACGTAATGCAATAGATAGTGGATTAAACCCTGATTATTTCTGAGACATCACAGTTTACAGTGGGGAGAACAAGTATTTGAAACACAGCCAATTTTGCAGGTTTTCTTACTTACAAATCATGTAGAGGTCTGTAATTTTTATCTTAGGTACACTTCAACTGTGAGAGACGGAATCTAAAACAAAAATCCAGAAAATAACATTTTTTTTATAATTTAGGGATTACATATTATTGCATGACATAAGTATTTGATCACCTACCCACCAGTAAGAATTCTGGTTCTCACAGACCAGCTAGTTTTTCTTTAAGAAGCCCTCCTGTTCTCCACTCATTAACTGTATTAATTGCACCTGTTTGAACTTGTTACCTGTATAAAAGACACCTGTCCACACACTCAATCAAACAGACTCCAACCTCTCCACAATGGCCAAGACCAGAGAGCTGTGTAAGGACATCAGGGATAAAATTGTAGACCTGCACAAGGCTGGGATGGGCTACAGGACAATCTAATTTCTTGTGTCCTGTTTGACCTCAATACTGAATCATAAGATTTCCTTAGACTTGCTTCTATCCCAGAGTGCCCGGCATGGAGACACGTTTTTAATTGAGAAATATTAATCTTGAATGCATGGCTGAGTCAACGTGGAGGTCTTTTTCACCAACAAACTGTTGATCTACTTGAGCACGTTGCGTTTGTGTATACTTGAACAGCTAGCTAAGCATTCACGTATTTAAATGCATTACTGCATCCATTAACATTTAAAGTATCAGTCAAAATTCTCTTAAACAGCTTCATGGAATGCTTTTTCAACAGTCTTGAAAATGATGTTATGATAACCCTTTAGATTTTGCACATGCTCTTAGTTGTTTTATAACTAATGCCTACAGAAGATGTATTTATTATTTTATTTTAAATAAAACACCTGCATGTAATTCTGGAATTAATGTATTTTTGCTATCCAGTTAATTGATTAATCGAAGTAGTAATCGACGTATTAATTAATTATCAAAATAGTTGTTAGTTGCAACCCTAGTTACAGCCTTATTCTAAAACTGATGAAGCTAGCCTTATTCTTCTCATCAATCAATAAACAATACCCCATAATAACCAAGGTAAACTATTTTATAAAAGTTAATAAAAATAAATAAAGATCTCAAGCCAGTCGTGTGGAGGCAGAGGCATTATTTAGGGATAATGAAGCTAGGGTTTACTTTTCACACTATTAAATTCATGAATAAATGATTCCAAATCATGGTCTTTCAATGTAATTTGTTAAATTAGACCTTTATCTGTCAATGATGTTGAAGTGAATTGCACATCCCAGGTTCAAAATATGTAAAAGTATGACTTTCTTGAGTCTGTACTTACAGTTAGGTCAGGAAAAGAAATGGACACCAACACAAGTTCTGTTATTTTGCCTGTTAGGGTTATAGTATTTAATTGTATCTTGAATATACCAAAATATATTCAAGATACAGTTAAATAATGAATATAGCAATAAAGTGCGGTCTCTCAGCTTTAATTTAAGGGTATTCACATCCCAATTGGAGGAACGGTTTAGGGATTACAGCTCTTTAATATGTAGCCCCCTCTTTTTCAACGGACCAAAAGTAATTGGACAATTGACTCAAAAGCTGTTTCATGGACAGGTGTGGGTTATTCCTGCGTAATTGTTTCATCAATTAAGCATGTAAAAGGTCGGGAGTTGATTTCAGGTGTGGCATTCGCATTTGGAAGCTGTTGCTGTGAACCCACATGCGGTCAAAGGAGCTCTCAACACAAGTGAAAGAGGCCATCCTAGGCTACAAAAAAAAATCGATCAGAGAGATTGCAGGAACATTAGAAGTGGCCATATCAACAGTTTGGTACATTGTGAGATAAAAAGAACGCACTGGTGAGCTCAAAAAGGCCTGGATGTCCACAGAACACAACAGTGGGGGATGATTATAGGATCCTTTCCATGGTAAAGAAAAACCCTTTCACAACATCCAGCCAAGGGAAAAACACTACATGAGGTAGGCATATCATTATCCAAGTCTACCACAAAGAGAAGACTTCACAAAAGCAAACACATAGGGTTCCACACAAGGTGCAAACCATTCATAAGCCTCAAGAATAGAAAGGCCAGATTAGACTGGCAAAAAACATCTAAAAATGAAAGCCTAGTTCTGGAACAGCATTCTTTGGACAAATGAAACTAAGATCAACCTGTACCAGAATGATGTTGAAGTTGAGTGGACGGCCCTTCACTTTACAGATGGATAAAGACCCAAATCATACTGCGAAATCAACCCCTGAGTTTTTTAAGTCAACAAAGTGGAATATTCTGCCATGGCTGAGTCAATCACCTGATCTCAACCGATTGAGCATGCATTTCACTTGCTGAAGACAGAGCCAAAATTACAGAGCCAAAATTATGAAACTGTGTCAGTGTCCAAATATTTCCGGACCTAACTGTACACTTTCACATGACTGTAAATTAAACTATTATTTAAAGTTATGTAAAATACTTAATTTTCTTTTAGCATTTTAGTCAATAGCAAACGTATTATTTGCAATGTAGAGTAAGTACACTTATTTTAAGATGGCTACCTGAGACAACCACTGGTCCCAACCAAGCGTGCCGCACAAGCCCTGAAAAGTGAAGCCAAAACGTCTCGATCGCCCCCTGGTGAGTGGTCCCAGTATAGGTCATAAACCCCGCCCTCCCCATGTTATTCAATGGGTCGCGAGACCAACTAAACAATTAAATTACCCTTCAAATATATTTTTTCCGAAGCTGGTTTCTGTCATTTACTGTAGTTTGTATCACGCTAATGTAAATTCAAGAGTTTGTTTTTAAAATAAGTTGGTTTTTAGTTAGTTATTTAATGCTCTAAAAACGGTGGTGTGACGTCGTGATTCACAGCTGTGATTGACAGCTATCTGAGCCGAGTAGCCACTGAATCTTCGGAGGACTGAGGAGATTGGAACTTTACATTTAATCTCTAAATTTCTATAATTGATATAATTTCACACGGACATAATGGGTTCTTCTGCAGTACATTGTGCTAACCGATCTGGCATTTCCAATCGATCTTTGAATTTTTTTCGGTAAGTTAAATTTATAAGCTATTTAATTAGTAAATAAATGTAATGGGCTAGCTAACGTTAGCTAAAAGACAACAAGCCTCGTTAATAGCTAGCAGGTGATCGTTAGCTAGAAGTTACCAATTATTTTTGTATTAGGCCTATTCTAAATTAAGGTTAAACATGATGTAAGTTAGGCTATAACATATCGTCTAGGTTTAACAAGCAAAGGTTGTACTGTACTTGGACTTGCGATTGATTACGGTATGCGCATTCTGCGAGGGAGAGTGAGGGCGGGGCACAGGGGTGGGGCCGTTGATTTCGCATGCTCGCTACTGCGCTTAACTACTGCGCAGAACTGGTCCCAGATGTCAGCGCCGTATCGAGACACTGGCGGCTTCAGTTTTCACCAATGGAAAAGAGCGAAAGGGCGCCGTCCATTTTTTTTTACAGTCTATGGTCTCAACCACTTCAGTCATAAACTCTTTTCACTTCATTTAAAATGCTGATGTGCTAATAAGGAAAGGTCTGTTGTTAGTCACTCACACTTGCTTATTTACAACAACTAAAATATGAGTGGGTGCTGTGGAATGATTAACCAGTCTTAGCAGTTTTCCTATTGAGCCAGTCTGGAACGTAAACGCCTCCCATCTAACACTCCAGACAGGCTACAGTACATTTCTAAAAGTGGTTGAAATATTTGAACTTGTATTTTAACCCAGGTCAGAGACACAATACTTATTCTCTATGTAGAAACCCAATCCTACTGGAGAGGGATAGATTGAGAGAGATCATGATTGCATTGTCATATCTAATTCTCCAAGCTGAGATGTTTCTGGGGACATTATTAATGCCAGGCAATTTCATTCAGCTCCCTGGGCGCTCTCTCTGTACCTGCATCCCAAATGGCACCTTATTCCCTATAAAGTGTACAAATATAACATAGAATTCAGTGGAGCCTGGTGATATATAGGGAAAAGTGTGCCATTTGGGCTGCAAACTGAGGCTTCTGTGCCATGGACAAATGGTGTGTGGCGGCATGAGGCTCAAAGCCTTCTCTTCATTCTTTTTGGCACGCTTAGGGCGGGAGTGGGAGGGTGAGAAGGTGGGGACGTGTGGTCTGCCCCAGTCCCAGGGGTGCCGAACAAAGGTAAGGGTTGGCAGCCTTGTGACATCAGCCACAGTGACTCAGGGGAAATGGGATTAGCGACAGGGAGGGCTGTTTAATGTCGAACAGAGGCACGAGGGACCTTAGTACTTGATGGAACCACACTAAAACTGAATCATAGAAATAATAAAAGTGACAAACAGAGGAAAAAAGACAGGGAAATAGAGCAGTTTTTTTTTTTTAAAGGCAGTTGTCAGGGCAGTACAAAGCCCTACTGGCCCTTCATAGCCAGCAATGGCCTCACTTTAGATTAATTATTGAAATGGGTTCCATATCAGACAGGGAAACACAACATTAATAAGTGATGGCGTCATATTCAGATGGAGAATGGAAGACAGAATGCAACAGCCAAGGAAAGTATGCTGAATGGTTCTGGGGCGCCACTCGTCTTCTTCTTGGTCAGTGCTCGGGGCTTCGTCAGGGCTGAGGAGAAAAATAGGGCGGCGTGTGGTGGTGGTGGTAATGTCTGTCTGGCTATAACATTACAATTACCACCCCCATCCCCCTTACAGCGCGGCTCTGCTTTGGGGTAGTACTGGGTGTGATTAAGTCAGGGAGAGGCTGGTGTGGCGGCTGCTACTCTACCTCTATCACGCCACTCTCTCAGCAACATGCCCCATCTCAAACACTTATCTGCATGACGATTTCCTTGTTAAAAGGTGGTCCAGTTCATCTCAGAGGCATGTGCCACTTAGTCTTTCGACCGCTTACTATGGGAAATAATTACATTCACGTTGAAGTCATTAAGCTAATGCTGTTATCCAGAGAGACATACAGTTAGTGTGTTCTTCTGAAGGTGGGAGAACCTCAAAACACAGTAATAGTAAGTATATTTGACTAAATGAAGTAGCTATCAGCAAAGATAGAAAAGAAAAAGTGTGCGAGCATCAGTTCCCACATGGAAGTATTATATACTGACATATCTTTCGAAAACATATATTTTTTAAATATACTAACATATGTATTATATGTATTGCTAATGTATACATATATTTACTTATTCGAATTTGGCCATTTTCAAATATGTTTTAATATGTCTTAAATATATGTAAATATAATTACATAAATTACAAAATTATAGTTTGTAATATGCATTTAGAATTTACATCTAACTGATATATTTCCATATTTGTATTGTTTCCTGTCATGTGTTTATTATGATATCTAGTCATTTCTTTGAATTACTTTTACACAGAGGAATAGCATTCATGATACTGTGTTAAAATGTATGCATATTGTTTTCATAATGATTCTCTTTTTCTCTGGAAAATAATGTCTTGAAGGTTAATTCCATGCAGTGTTGATGAGAATGCTTAAAGTACTGCATATTCATATATTTCATTATTTTAACACAAAATACTGAACTTCATTTAAAATATATGACATGCATTACTATGATATTGTGAGATATATAAGTTATATATTTCATAAACATATTCAGGGCACATATGTAAATATATGTTGAGAAATCCTCTACATATATTTACATACAGCTCCGGAAAGAATTAAGAGACCACTGCACCTTTTTCTTTCCTTTCCAAAAAAGTTGAAAAGGAAAGTTTTAAGTGAGGAACAGAAACGTTCAATTTGCAGAGGTCTCCTAATTTTAACCCTTCTGCTCCACACTCAAAACCTTCTTTTTTGACTTTTTTGGAAAGGAAAGAAAAGGTGCAGAGGTCTCCTAATTTTAACCCTTCTGCTCCACACTAAAAACCTTCCTTTTTGACTTTTTTGGAAAGGAAAGAAAAAGGTGCAGTGGATCCCCATTAGCAGCAGCTCTTCCTGGGGATCGTAAAACAGAAAAAATTGCAAAAAGTATAGCACTGGTACACTGACAGACCAGAACAGTCCTAGCATTGAAAATACAACATAAAACAACTAAAATAAATGTTAGATTGTGTGTTCTTCTCTTCACATTCCTCACTGCGACACTGTCTACCTTAAATCTTTACACTCTACCATGGCCTTCTACTAAGTATGTAACCTCCGTCCTCTGTAGTTGTTAATTTCTTGATACCCGCAGAGCAAAGGGATTCCCATGAAGAGCGTCACACAACACAAAACAAAGTCATCTCAGCACAGACAAAACTGGGTCATAAACATCAGACAGGAACAGAAACAAACCAACACACACACTCACACACATTAAAGCCTTGCCCCTGAAATGTTATGCCAAGTTCTAATTCCAAGTCTTTGATCAGTCCAGACTCAGCACAGTGCAGTCGGACTAACAGTATAATGGTGGCCACAAGAAAAGCTCTGTTCTTTATAGTGACACAAAATAAATAGAACTGATCAAATCATAATAACCAGTGGTGTAGTGGTGCCCAGAGAAGTGGGTATACTGTAATCCAGTATTGTAGTGATGCCCGGAGAAGTGGGTATACTGTAATCCAGTGTTGTAGTGGTACCCGGAGAAGTGGGTATACTGTAATCCAGTATTGTAGTGGTACCCGGAGAAGTGGGTATACTGTAATCCAGTGTTGTAGTGGTACCCGGAGAAGTGGGTATACTGTAATCCAGTGGTATAGTGGTACCCGGAGAAGTGGGTATACTGTAATCCAGTGTTGTAGTGGTACCCGGAGAAGTGGGTATACTGTAATCCAGTGTTGTAGTGGTACCCGGAGAAGTGGGTATACTGTAATCCAGTGGTATAGTGGTACCCGGAGAAGTGGGTATACTGTAATCCAGTGTTGTAGTGGTACCCGGAGAAGTGGGTATACTGTAATCCAGTGGTATAGTGGTACCCGGAGAAGTGGGTATACTGTAATCCAGTGTTGTAGTGGTACCCGGAGAAGTGGGTATACTGTAATCCAGTGTTGTAGTGGTACCCAGAGAAGTGGGTATACTGTTATCCAGTGGTATAGTGGTGCCCAGAGAAGTGGGTATACTGTAATCCAGTGTTGTAGTGGTACCCGGAGAAGTGGGTATACTGTAACCCAGTGTTGTAGTGGTACCCGGAGAAGTGGGTATACTGTAATCCAGTGGTATAGTGGTACCCGGAGAAGTGAGTATACTGTAATCCAGTGGTATAGTGGTGCCCAGAGAAGTGGATATACTGTAAACAGGGGCGTAGAATTAGGGGGGACGGGGGTTCATGACCCCCAATATTCGACAGGTCAATGTGACCCTCCTGGAAAATAGTGAAAATCCTGGGATTTTGCTAATGACTCATAATTGTATGAAAATTTTGTTACTTGTTGTTTGGTAATGAAGGGCCTACTTTGCATCAGCAG